>NC_084487.1:82618808-82927926 GCF_030035675.1 Rhineura floridana
AGAGAAAAACGGTTACTGTCCTGTGCTGATAACCTAGATAAAAATATTGTAAAGTATTTTGAAAAATCCACAACTAATGCTCTCAAAATACAATGCTTTCTTTTGCAAATTATCCTTGAAGGTATCCAAAGGTGGACCTTAAAATCATGCTGAATCTTGAGCCACACTAAAATCTCTCCCCCCTTCTTAAAATCTGACATTGATCCTTCTATGGGGAAGTAGCGTGCTAGTTATGACCACTTCATCAGCTGTTATAGAGCAAATGAGAGGGGTATAATTCCCGTTCACTGCTGACTGTTGGGAGGTGGCAGGCTGACAGGAGGCAGCTCAGTCAAAAACATGCAAGCATGTGGAGGCCAAGTGGATAGCTGGCCTTGGCCTGCTGCTGCTATCACCAAAGGCACCAATCAACAACTTCTTGTTTGCATGATGCTGACAAAGGTGGCGCCTGCCTTCACTGCTGCCTCCTAATGATGACAGATAAATATATGTTTGATCACTCGAAAATGGTGTCCAACTAGTAAACTTCCTCACTGATCTCCAGGCACTGCAGAAATTCTTGCCGAGGAAAGCTGCCATTGCATTTTTCACACGAACTCTTCTTCTGCATAATGTGGCTCACACAAATACACCACTTGTTCCTGCACTTGTTATTCATGATAATTGGCCTAAGTTTTAAAAGCCAGTAGGCAAATAAAATAACCTAATGACATTTCAAGATTTCTGTGCTGTTTCCAACAGGGACACGAGAATGTCTTATGGAGAGAATTCATAACCATTACCATCCTTGAAAAATACAATGAATAATCCTGGTGATTACTCTGTTGTGTACTTCTTTTGTCTTTTTAATGGTGCTCCTGACAGACTGGCATCTCTACTGAAGTTTCTGTTTGTGGTGTTCATTAATTACTACAGAATATTTTGTTCATTTTTCTGTTAAATGTCAACAACAAAGGTATTTAGGCAGAAATGTTGTAATGTTGTTGAAATGTTGTAACTGCCACCAATTCATAGCTTCTGACTGATTAACAGTCTAATTCTAGAGCTTTACGTACCTGCAAATAAATTCTTTTGAATGCAGTAGCTACTGCTTATTACAATGTAATAAACCATGACATTATACTGCTGTTTCATGATGATTATTTTCTTGCAGTCTAGAAAGATATGCCCTTGAATATTCACTAATACGCAAAAAAAACCCTTGCGGTTTAAGAATGTACCTATAACCTATAGATCTCCTGCTCCCCTGGTGCATTCACTACAGCTGCCTACTTTCCCTGCTTTTTAAAGTTTGATAGAAATATCTGTTGATTATAGGTATATTCTTAAACTGCAAGGTTTTTTGCCTATTAGTGAATTTCCCTGCTTTTTAGTCTGTGCAAGTTTGCTAAGAATGGATTGATCATTTGCATGCTTATTGAGTTCAGTGGGATTTATTTATTTTATTTATTTATTATTTGATTTATATCCCACCCTTCCTCCCGGCAGGAGCCCAGGACAGCAATTTACTCCCCTGCATTCATGCATAGGATAGGTGAAACTGACCACAGGGGATCTGGAGGGGAGGAGAGGGAGGGGAGCAGGCCGGAGAGGAAGGAACAGAGTAGTTTTGATCATCTGCGTGTTTATAGAGCTCAGTGGGATTTATTCACGTGCAATTATGCTTAGGATAGGTAAAACTGACCATGGGGAGGGAAGCCTAGAATGGGCATGGAAGGAGGAAGAAGGAAGAGGGGAGGAGAGGGAGGAGGTAGGGAGAGAAAAGGGGAAGGAGGGGAAAGTCAGGTCTGATCATTTGCATGCTTATTGAGTTCAATAGGATTTACTCCTGTGCAATCATGGTTAGGACAGGTAAAACTGACCATGGGGAAGGAGAGGGGAGGGGAGAGTAGAAGGAATGAAGAAGGGGGAGAGGGAAGCTGAAGGAATGAGAGGGGGGAGGAGGGGATTGAAAGGTGAGGGGGAGGGGAGGGAGGGGTGAAGGAAGGGAGAGATAAGGGGAAAGAGGGAGGGGATAGAAGGGAGGAGGAGGGGAGGGCAGGTTTGATCATTTGCATGCTTTTTGAGTTCAGTGGGATTTACCCCTGTGCAATCATGCTTAGGATAGGTGAAATTGACCTGGGGGAGGGGTGGGGGGAGGAGGATGGCAGGAAGGGGAGGGGAGGAGATTGGGGGGGTGGGCACTGGGCAGAGGGGAAGCCCCTTTCCTTTCCAAAAGGAAAACATTCTGATCAGTATCATTCTTTTTCAGGGTTTCCCCCACCTTTTTATTCTACAGCAGGCACATGTAGCCTCCTACCCAAATTTAAATCAAAGCTGTCTCTGGCCACATCCACACCAGACCTTTATTTCACTTTATTTCACCCAGTCATGGCTTCTCCCAAAGAATCCTAGGAAGTGTAATTATTGAAGGGTGCTGAGAGTTGCTAAGAGATGCTCTGTTCCCCTCACAGAGCTTCAGTCAGAGTGGCTGACTGTTAAACCACTTTGGCTACTGGATCTCTGTCAGGGGAACAGGAATCTCCTCTCAGCCCCCTTCACAAACTACACTTCCCAGGATTCTTTGGGGGAAGCCATTACTGTCTCAAGTGAAATCAAAATCTGGTGTGGGTGTGGCCCCCTGATTAGGCAAGCCCAGTAGCTGTGAGTCTGGCTTTTAGAACTCTGACAGTTGGCTGTTATTGAGCATGCCCAACATCATAATTGAGTTGAAGCCAAAATTTCTTAAATTAATTAAAAATCAGCCAGGGATTTTTTAAACTTTTAAATAGCAGACAACGAAGGTCAGAGTATGGGGCAAGGTCAGTAATAGGATTACAGATACTCCGTGACCATGGCTGATTTTTTAATTAATTTCAACAGATTATGAGACCACTGACAGAAAAAAGTCCAACAGGGGTCTGGGTTTTCCCCCGCTTGTTTTACACTTTGAACTCTCAATTCTCTCTAACTGTTTTGTGTATCACCATGAAAATTTAGAGGGTTGTTAAGCAAGCGTTTCTGAGTTCAGGATTATAAGTTTTGTAAGGTTTTGTTTTGAAATGAGCTTATGGCTTATTATCAGAATGGCATGGGGTATTTTCAATTTAAAATTGCGGAATGCGAAAAATCCATGCTGACTATAGTATACAGCCACTCTTGTGGCTGTATAATGTTTGTGAATTGACTTTTAGAAAGATTTGGCACTTGACATGAAAAACAGAATTTTAATTTAGCTATTGTCCAATATGGATGTTTATCCACATATTTCAGATTTCTGTGTAAATTTCATAAGGCTATGAAAGACTACTAGCCATTATGGCAATGTTTTATGACATCCACTATCAGAGATAGTATGCCTCTGAACCATGCTGGCTCCAGGCATGCTGGGGCCCTTGGGCATCAGATTGCCCTGGGCCCCAGCGTGTGTGCACGTGTGCATTTGTGTGTGCGTTCACACCCCCACTTACCTGTCTCCTGTCTTTTACTATTGTCATTAACCAAGATAGCAGCCGCGGTTTCCCTAAGGGGATGAAGCCTCCGCCGCAATCTTTGTTGATGGCACACATGTGTGCTATGCGCGCGCATCTCTTCCATCAACTAAGATGGCGGCAGGGGCTTCAGTACCTTAGGGAAACCATGGCTGCCATCTTTGTTAAGGGCAACAGTAAAAGACAGCAGACAGGTAAGTGGGGAGACATGGGGGATGTGGGGGGCCTGCGGATCACAGAAGGGGAGCGGAGGGGCAGCTGAGGGGGCCCCTGTAGCTCCAGCAGCCATCGGGCCAGTGCCCAACCTGGCCGCCCTTTAGAACCGGCCCTGTCTCTGAATACCAGCTGCTGAGAATCAGAAGTGGGGAGAGCACTGTGGCATTCAGCTCCTGTCTGTGGGCTTCCCATATGGATCCAGTAGGCCACTGTGAGAACAGAATACTGGACTAGATGGGCCTTTGGCCTGATCCAGCAGGGTTCTTCTTGTGTGCTTATGTTCATCTGCATCTACAAAAAAGACCAAGATAGTTGCATTTCCAGCAAATAAATAGCAAAGCAATAGATATTCTGTTGTGCATGGAGAAGAGCTCTGGAGAAGAGCCATAGCTCAGTGGTAGAGCATCTGCCTTGCATGCATACAGTCCCAGGTTCAACCTCTGGCATCTCCAGGTACAGCTGGGGAAACTCCCTGTCTGAAACCCGGCACACCACTGCCACTCAGAATAGGCAATACTGAGCTAGATGGACCAATGGCCTGACTTGGTATAAGGTAGCTTCCTATGTTTCTAAGTGCAAACGGAAGATTCCTGATGATGATGTATTTATTTATTTATTATTTAGATAATTTCTATACTGCTTTACATTTCAGAAAAAAATCTGTAAACACATCTTAAACCATCAAACACAACACTACAAAAAATCAGTCTAGAGCATTACAAATGAAAATCACATACGAAAATGTAGTAAAGATCCACATTTAAAGCAGCATAACCTGGGGCTTGTCTTGATATAGGGAACTGGGAGCTGTGTCTAACATGGTGGCCCTGACATAAGGAAGCTGAGCCCCATATTGGATAAAATGATTGACCTGCAAACCCTAATATTTAGATCAGGAAAACTTTGGGACAGGGCCCAAGCTAATCAGATGGGAGCCTGCAAAAGCAAACTCACGTTGATCTACCTGATTGCAAACATTATGGCCTGGATAACCATAATATTGCCTGACAAAAGTCGAGGAACAGAGTTTCTTTTTTGTTTCAAAATATCTTGTATTTAATTATTTCAATATGACAATTCTCTAAGATCCAACTAGAACAAATTAAATTTAAAAAGGAGAATAAAGCCCCTCTTTTTCTTTCTTTGTTGTCTTGCTTTGAAAAGAGAGAAGAAGGGGGGGAAAGAAAAAGAAAAAAGCCAGATAGAGCTAAGCTAAATTAATTTGCAAACTATAAATTGCAATCAGGAGTGGATAAAACATAATTCTATGTACATAATCAAAAGGGTGGGTTTTTTTGCCTCATTCATTCAGAACATTACAGGTGTGCTAAATCATGTTACCAATTTGTTCCATATATTCAGGGAATCGGACTTTGCAATTGATTAGCTGAGCTCAATTCTTTTTTTTCCTTTCCCCTTTACCCAGTTATCACAAAGTTCTTTTCATCTTCGTATTTCTGTTGGGTTCCTGTGTGTATCATCATCTGTATAAGAAATAGAGTCCTGCCATAATGCTAACAATTGATCTTGTATAGTTTGTTCCCTAGATGCTCTCATCTTGTGAGATATTTTCTCCAGCAGGAGATTTTCTTATATCATCTGTCTATCATCTGCAAATTGAATACTTTCCAATGCTTTGCTATTAATGACCAGAGTTTCTGATGACCCAGAAGACGCATGTTTTACTTTTTAGTGATAGTTGGCTTTCTGTCGGTTTCATCAAACTGTGACAGGCGGTGTGTTGGAGGCTGGTTGTAGGACTCAGGCCTCTCTGAATGAGACAGATGGTTGTGGTATGAAAGTGTCAAAAGGTTACCTATGAAGATAACAAATATGAATGTTTTTGACCACAAGCATGACTTAATGCTGCAGGGTGTCAGAAGACATGCTAACATTAAGGGCCGGCGCTGGTGTGTTTGGCGCCCCCCTGCAAATTATAAATTGGTGCCCTTACCTTTTTTTGTGTTCATTTTTCAATTCAAATGTTAGTAATTTATTATTAATTTTTCCAGGTATTTTAAAAAAAGTTTCAGGGCTTAGGGGCACCCCTGGCACCCCTCAAGTGTTGCGCCCTCCTGCCATGTTTACCTTGTTTACTGTGTTATGCCGCCCCTGCCAACATGTCCCACAAGTTGGAAGCTGGCCTTATGATGACAACACCAGCTAATGTGCAGCAGACGTTGTTAGCTATTGGTCGTTCGTTTCCTTGTCCCTGTGAGCCTAGTGAGAACCTCTATACTTAGCTAAAATGCCTAAGCCTGTTAGTAAATATCATTCAAAGTATACCATGGTCTCTAGAAATTGCTTGTTGTAGTCTGGTAGGAAAGCAGCTGAAGCAGGAATCTCTGTTGTCTCCTACAGGGACAATTTTGGCTTCTGGCCTGATATAACAGCTAGGGAAATTCTACTGCCTGCATTTTTGGGCTTCTTACAGTGTAGGAAGTCATGACAGATTGTCAGTATCTTGGTTATAATGGATACATCTGATCTCAATATGCTCAGCTTGCTTTTAAGCATCTGGTTTAATTGCGTCTATCATGCACTCAGCTTGTGGTGTTTCTCTCAGCTGATGTGGAAGAAGGCAACTGCCTCCACAGGCCATTGTTGCCAGTTGTTTTATTAAAAATAGATTTCATCAGCTATACACAGAGCTTGGAAAAGTTACTTTTTTGAACTACAACTCCCATCAGCCCAATCAGGTGGCCATGCTGGCTGGGGCTGATGGGAGTTGTAGTTCAAAAAAGTAACTTTTCCAAGCTCTGGCTATACATATCTTTTTGGAACTTTTTGCTGGAAATTTCATCAGGGTTAAGGTTGCTTGCACAGAAGCACCCATTGTTAATGCCATATGGTAAAGATGGGGAACCCATGACCCTCCAGATGTTGTTGGACTCTAATTCCCATCAACCCCAGACAGAATGGCCTATGGTCAGGGATGATGGGAGTTGAAGTCCAACAACTTTTGAAGGGCCAAGAGCTCCCTAATCCTGCTCTATGGTGTTCTTTTCATAGTGCTAATGGCTGCAAGGAAACCCCTGCACAGGGTGCTCTGTGTGTATATGCCATAATTTTGCAGGAATACAGAAAAAGTAAGAAGAATTCAGTAGAATCTGAATTGTCTTTGTATGGGATTTTTATTATTATTATTTTTTAGCTCAGAGTATAGAAAGCCCTGAATATAATAATAATAATAATAATAAAATTTTATTTCTAGGCCGCCTATCTGGCCGAATTAACGGCCACTCTAGGCGGCGTACATAGACTAAAATATAACATAGAGTAAATATGATTATGTGTGGATGAATATTATTAATATCATTATTATCATCAACAACATTTTCATCCCATTCTTTCTTCACATAGCTCCAAGCTATCTCTTATATGTATTCTCACAAGAATCCTCTGATGAAGGCAACTGATTCAGAGTTATGCAGTGAGCTTCAGAGTGCAATCTGGGCCTCCCCAGTTCTGTTCTGATGCTCTATCCACATAGGAATTTATCTGTGCTCCCTTCCACAGTCAAAATAATCTATGTCCTGAACTCTACATCTCCAGCAGAGGGAGTAGTCTTTGGCCACCACCCCTATAAGTGGAATAATTTATTATCATCAATGATAAATGCCATTGTTTTCTTGCTTTGACACCTAGATGTGGCTCATGATGCCTCTGTGCAAAAACTTCCCTAGGGTAGTGATCAAATCGATGGCAATATAGTATTACTTGAATCACAGTTTACAGGGGAAAAGAATGAAAGTAGCCTCAGGTCTGTCTGTCAAGTAAAGTTTTAAAAACAACAACAACTTAACAGACTGTTGTGGTTTCCATCTTGTAAAATCTATACCAGTGAACCTATGACAAAGTTGGAATGGGATTTTTTCTTCTAGAGAAATTCTTTTAACACCAACACACAAACCTTTCCTTATAAACACCTGATTAGAAACACAGCATCTCTGTAATAGAAATGCTCACTGATCCTTGACTGTAGAGGTATCATGGCACTTTTGAAATAAATTCTATCCTTATCTAAACTTGCTCCAATCCAGAGGGTCCTTCTGCAGAAAGGAGTCCTGCTACATCCAAGGAACTTCAGAGTACAAGGTTTCTCCCCCCCCAATTAATTTCAATGTTAAGGATTGCGCTGTACCAAGATTGGCTCATTCATAGAGGCAGAACACACAGGAACATAGGAATCTGCCTTATACTGAATCTGGTCCATCTAGCTCAGTATTGCCCCCACACCATCAAGAAAGGCAAGAGACACAAAACTTGGGAAAATATTATATTTATTAAAACATAACAATAAACTTTTGGAGAACCTGCAGACCAAATCAGCCAAACTAACCGAATAAAACCTGTTAGGGCAGATGAGGCTAAAACTATCTCTGGGTGGAGAACCTTCCCCCAGACCTCTGGACATGTCAACAGCTATAAGCTGCGGGCCCCCAGCCAAGGATGTGGATACATCTATTCCTCCTTGCTAGGCTAGCCCTGGGTGTTCACTCACCCAGCGCATCCGGGCCCCGCCGTATCAGAGTTCACCAGAATGCACAAGATAGGCTCCCAGAGGCACCCCCTGGTGCACTTAACTGCCTCAGTCTATCTCCTACTAACCCTAAACCTCCTCACCTGCCCGAACTCCATGCCACAAGAGACAATCAGCTGCAGCTTGATCGCCTCTCCCCACAGAAAGAATTTCTGACAAACCCCTCTGCAAGTCCTCCAAAAATACATCACATCCCCAAGCAGAAAGATGAACTCCATCATCCTGGAATTATTGTGGGACCTCATGTCTAATCCTGACATGAGGTATAAACGCCCAACCCAATGCCATCACCAACTTATGTACTCTCCTGTTCACCCCTCGTCTGGCCCTGTCAATCCTGCTGGGGTGAATAGCACCCCACCAAACTCTCCATGCCAGAGGTCAGACCAGACTATAAATAGGCCTGGGAAATTGTTTTTGATCCAGTACAAATCATGAAAGATCCTGCGCAGCAAATCCGTACCCAGCCGCTGCACAAAATCATTCTCACCAAGGTGCACAATTAATATGTGTGGGACAGGGCCCTCCATCAACACCCTGGTGACAGTGGGAAGAAACTCCCCCTAAAGCATCCCCCTTCTAGCCACCCACTGAACAGTAGCCCAGGCTGAAAGGCATAGCTGAGCACCAATGGGGGTCGAACTGGCCCTCCTCTGTGCCCAGAACAGGATTGAATGCCCACAGAGGACCACACGGGCCATCAACGGGAGAGACCGCAAACCTGAAACAGAAACAACCATTAACAAGAAGACTAAACAGCAACATTAAAACCTGACATAAGCTTTGAAAGCCACAGATTGCTATCTGCCTATTGCTTGTATCCTCTCCAGGGATAAGCCCACGAGGGCTGCAGCAGAAGCCACCCCAATCCAGAAAGTGTATAAGCCATACACCACTGGATCTCGCCCAACAGCCAACAAGGCACTACGCAACACTGCCCAGAACTGGAACAGAGTGAGAGCGGACCCGTCGTGGTGAACAAACAGATAGCCTTGGCCCGCTGGCCTGGAAGATAAATATGCACGCATAGCTGCCTCGGGGCACAGATTCAGCGGGGGCACAAGCCCAAATGGATGACCTTTCCTTTGCCTCTTTGATCCGTCTTGGACCGCCGCAATGTAAGGCGTAAGGATGATTCATGGACTTGGCAGTCACCCAATCCCAAAGCTTTCCCCAACACAACAGTCTGGGAACTGGCAAGCAACTCGCTCGGGTGGAAAGCACCATAAAAGGCCATGAGGGCTGTCGCTGTGAACAATATCACCTCAAAGGGCGAGGAACAGAGCTTATGAAACACTGGGAACAGCTGCAAAAGGATATCTGGAGTGAAGGGCCTGCGTTTGTCAGCGGCCCACAGGGAAGAACATGCCCATCTCTCAAGCACCTTCTGTATCTGGAAGTCAGATGTAGGGTCAGCTAACCCACTGGCCTTGGAGACAAAGTCCAAGGGTGACAAATGACCTGCTATGGTACTGACAGCCCTTCCCTTGACTTTAAGGGACACCATAAATTGCATAAGATGCCCCACCAGTATGGGCCATTCCAAAGGCAAGCCCCATGATCCACGGAAGTGCTGGAAAGCTGAGCAGCTGCGATGATAGGCCCTCCCCGTGTTGGGTGCCAGTGCAGATTTGATGGCAGCCTGCACCTCTACCTCCCAAGGTTCCATAGGCAGGCTGGCATTCGTGTGGGGTCGGGTGATGCGCTAGGCGCCAACTCCCTGAAACGCTCCATCTGGAAGCCAGACAAGGTATCAGTAATGCAGTTCTGCAGGCCCGGGACATGCCGGGCCACAAATAAGATACTGTAACGCAAGCACTGCACCAAATGCATCACCTGAACTGACTTAGAAGTCTGTAAATTTACCACATACACAGTGGCTTGGTTATCACACCAAAACCACACTGTGCGGTTTTGGAATGCTGAAGGCCATTGATGCACTGCCACCACAATTGGGAAAAAATCCAAAAATGTCAGGTCTGAGGTAATACCCACAGCAGTCCACTCCAGGGGCCACTGCTCTGCACACCACTGATCTCTAAAAACAATACCAAATCCCAGCCCACCTGCAGCATCTGACATCACCTGAAGCTCTGCTTCCAGGAGCAACTCATCCCTCTAAAAGGAGAGGCCATCGTATTCTTCAATAAAGGTGAGCCACATTTGCAAATCTGCCCTCATGCCTGCTGTAGTCCGGATGAAATGGAACCTGGAGCATACACCATTCATAGCATCCCATAAATGCCTTAAAAATGCCCTGCCTGGCAATACAACTTTGGAAGCGAAAACTAGGTGCCCAACAAGCTCCTGAAGCTGCAGAAGAGTCCATTTCTTGGCTACTACTGCCTCACCCAGGCGCACATGCAGTAGTGCCAACTTATCTGCTGGCAACCTGGAACTCTGGGAAACAGTGTCTAGTTCGATACCCAGATAAAAGTAGTAACTGGGCCCTCAGATTTTTCTGGGGCCAGTGGTACCCCCAGTTCATCAGTAAGGATCGAGAAAGTGTTGACCAAGTGTGAACACTGCCCTGTGTCAGCTGCCCCGACAAAAAGAAAGTCATCCAAGTAATGGGCTGTCAGGGAAGAACCAGACCTGGCCTGACAGCCCACTCGAGGAAAGTGCTAAAGGCAGAACATGAAAAACATCAAAAGCAGAACATGAGACAGAGCAACCCATAGGCATTACTCGATCCATGTAATACTGGTCTCTAAACTTAAAACCCAAGAGGTCGACATCCAAAGGGTGCACAGGCAGAAGTCTAAAAGCTGATTTGATATCACGCTTAGCCAACAATGCCCCATGACCCCCCTCTGAACCACTCTGACAGCCTCATCAAATGATGTGTAGCGAACAGAGGCATCCTTCTGCGGTATACCATCATTCACTGACCCCCCCTTTGGGAAGGAGAGATTGTGGATGAGATGGTATTCCCCAGGCTGTCTCTTCAGGACAATGCCTAGAGGAGAAACCTGGAGATCGGGAAGGGGGGGCTAGAATAAGGGCCAGAGATTTGATCTGCTGCAATCTCCTTGGCCAGCTTGGCCAAGACAATGTCGCCTTACTCCCTCACCGAGGCCTGATCAGAAGCAGAAACAGGGATCCTAGGACACTGGTAAGGAATTCTAAAACCCTCTGAAAATCCAGCACACAAATAAGCAGCTGCCTTGTGATCCAGGTATGATGGAAGCAACTCAGCTAATGGAGCGAGCTTGATAGGGCTACTGGCTTTGCGCCGGACCTCTGGTGCCCCTAGCGGCCCACCTAGGCTGGCTCTGATCCCCAATTCCTTGCCTGGCCTGACGTGTCCTTCCACAGGAGGCACTGGGGTGTGCATCGCCACAGTTGCCGCACAGATGTTTGAAACGACAAGGCCGTCATGTACGACGGTCCGAGCTGTTGTAGGCCCAACAGACCTGCTGGGATTGAACCCACTGCAACCCCTGGCTCGAACCAGAGGCTGACACCTGGGCCCTCACCAGCAAGTGACCACTGTCTGCCCTGTCACCCGTTGTGGGCCTAGCCACAAAGCCTGATGCTCAATATCCCAACACATAGTTGGGTCAAGTGCTGCCCTCTGATGAAAATTTTCATCATACTTCAGCCTTGCCATTCCTGAGAAGTCCTGAAAGGTCCAGTGAATGATGTCCTGGTACTTTATCATAGACAAAACCTGGGATGGGTATGCCTGGGTCATTGCACCCATGTAAGCCAAGTAGGCAAAATGCAGTCCACCTTCTTCTTCTTGGCTGCCTCCTTGTTCTTAGACTCACCTCCCACCTTTTGCTGCTCCTCAGCCTCGCGAAACATATTCACTCCTCCAGATCTTTTCCCGTGTGGCCTACGTGAGATAATCCCCCAGCGGGAGAGAGGAATCTCCCTGCGGGTACACACCGACTGGTAAGGGCAAAATCAGAGAAGACTGCTGCCCCTGAGCCACAGACAGCTGCCAAGGGGCGACAGCTGCGGATGGCCAAGGAAGATGCCGTTGAGAGGGAACCAAAACTCCACCCATGTAAATGACCTGCTGGGAGGAATTACCAGCAATATTTGGTGACATGCCAGACCCCATAAGCCCTGAGTGTGCTGTGGCTAGTGGAGTTTGAATGGGAAGCGCTGCTGTGTGTGTAGTGCTAGACTCACCTGCTAGTGCATTTGGAGAAGCCAGGACTGCAGGACCAGGATCGACCAATGTGGGCAGTGTAGAAGGCCCAGTCAATGGCACGGCAGGAGGGGTCGGGGTCGAAGGGATGGCAGAGTCAACTGATGCACTTGCTCCCAGATCTGGGAGAGCAACTGAAGAAGCTGGTGCTGAGAAAGAAGATTCTGTGCACGCCACAGCAAACCTGCTGGCTGCACCCTCTTCCAGACATGACACCCTGGCAACAAGATCATGAAGCAGATTAGATTTAGAAGCAAGCCGAACTGATTTCCCAGCTGGTTCTCACAAGCTAGGTCCCGCTTTCCCTTCCACTGGAGCCCTCCGCTTCTTCTCAAGGGCTTCAATCCTTGCTATCAGCGCCCTAACAGTTCCTATGTCCTCCTCATCATCAGAGGACTGTGGTTGGACTGCGGGGCGTCTGTTCACCTGTCTGACAACCTTAACCCCCTGCTTCTGTTTAGCTTTCCTTGGCAGCATAGTGCTAAACTCTTCCCCCCCCCAACTAACTACAACTGGAGTATATACAAACTGAATTCACACAATCAAATTTAGCCAAACCACCCCAAATGACAGCAGGGTAATAGGTAAGGTGAAAACAACAACAAGAGCAACAACCACAGCACTAATGAACAGATTAAAGAGTAATGAACTAATTAACACCGTGACAATCCTCAAATAAAGCACCCCACCCTCAATCTAATTTATGCAAATGAAAGAGGACGCCCAGTCTGCCACCTGCGTAAATTGCAGGCCTGAAGCCAGCCATGTGCCACCCTCTAGGGCAAACTCACAGCCCAAAAAATACACGACCACCCGCACTAGCACAGGAAAGGCTGGCAAGCTAAAAGGCTGCTGCTGACGCATGCACTTATGGCAGGCCCACACACAGCCACGTGCCACACTCCATGGCCTAGCTCACTGCACGCACCAAAGCAGGGAAGGCTGCAGCACAGAAAAGGCCAACGCTGCCTCCTGCACATGCAGCAGGCCCACACCTCCCAAGAGCAGCTTCCAGTGGCCTCCAGAGCCGCCACAAGGCCCAGTGCACCACTCGGCGCACAGCAGGGAAGGCCACAATGCCACAGAGGCCAACGCCGCCTCCCACCCAAGCTGACATTATTGGTTCACAATAATCACACAATTCCCCTGTGTTAGAGGACACACTAGTCAGGAAGCTAGAGAAGAACTATCCACCCCGATACAACTAAGCCTAGTGCCATCTAGTGACTAAACTGTATAATGGCACTGTCCATACAGCCCCCTCACTATTTGATTCAGAACTGCTTTGAAGTTGTTCTGAAGTTCTTTTCACCTACAACTGTTCCAGGGAGACTTTTCTAGAAACCAAGCATCAAGCAACACTGATTTCCTCAGATAGATGTAGGCATTATAGTAGATTTTAACCTTGAAGGGAACAGACTGACTTATAGGCTGCCAAAGTTGTTTTACATAGTATTGTCATTAGAAAGTCTCTTGAGCAAAAGCCCTTGGGAAATGGTGCTGAACCAGTCGACAGTAGCCTCTATTCACAAGGGGTTTCAGGGAGAGATGCAAATAAAGATGACTGTAGTAATGAGTATTATGCCACTCCTAGGAATAATACCATGAACAAATATAGAGGTCAGCATATGGAGATTGGAAAGAAATGCTCCCACAAGTATCTCGGAGTCTTAAAAAGTAAAGCCAGGCAGGCAAACATGGCTAAACTGTATTAATGAGGTCCCCCCCTTTCTACCATAAATTATGCATTCTCATTTGAAGATCAGCAGTACATTTTACACAAACAGCTTAAAATTAAAAAGAAAAAATCGGTTAAAGAGGCATCGTTTTCATATTTTCAGAGAGTAAGCTCAAATAAAAGCAAGCTATAGGTTAATATGGTCTCCAATATATACAAGTCTAGCTGAGACCTTGTGGGGAAAAACCACACACACCATCACACAATTTGTAGTTAATCAAGAGATTGCCTTCTGTAAAACCTCTGACTTTAGGCCTCTTAATTTTTTTAGCTCCTGCTGTAGTTAAGGTTGTTTTTTCTTCGCCTGCACAAATTGGAAGTGTTCTGACATTGGTCATAAGTGAACCAGTAATAATTAGGTCATCCAGGCAGATGGAAATCTGAAGATAGTAGAGGATCATTATGTATGTTAACATAGAAGATGGATGCAGTAAAACCAAAACTCTTATACATCACCAGAGCTACGTTATCATGAGTTCATAGAGTCTAGACCTGACTTCTTTGACTGGCACAGTCTGGCAGTGACTTTCCAAGAGCTTAGATAGAAGTTTTCCCTAGACAGCCTTTAACTGGAGATGCCAGGGAATAGACCTGGGCCTTCCAGCGAACAAACCATGTGTTCTGCCATTGAACTACAACCCGCTCTTCTTGACCCATTTCAGAACACTTGATTCCCTGATCTCCATGCATTTACAGGAAGGATGGAGGAGCTTTTCAGCCTGAGGGTCTCATCCTCTTCCAGTGGCTGTATATAGTGGTGGGTGGGCAAACATTGACAGAGTAACAGATGTGACTCTTACTTTTGTATAGTAGACTACATTCCAGCCCTGCGAAAGGTTTCTACAGCCTCCCTCAATGTCTCTTCATCCTCCATCCAGTCAGGCACAAGCATCTTGACATGACAAGGACCTATTCCAGGCAGGCAAAACCCTCAAGGAGGGTGTAAAGCAGGGCTGATGAGGGGAGTGGCCTGGGTGGAATCCTATGAGCTGGACAGAGAGGCCTGGAGGACCACATTTGGCTCATGTGCAGAAGGTTCTCCACCCCTGTTGTACAGCCCACTTTGAAAACCATTGGCAAGCTATTTACAACATGTTTATTTTAGTCTGTTCCTTGGCAGGACTAACCAACCAATAGATCAACAGAAGACAAGTTCATCAAGGCAATATGCACTGTGCAGTTGGATGAACTGCTATGAACTTGGGCATGAGTACAAACGGGGGTGAGAGGAAGCTAAATGTTTGATCGTTAAAACCCATGTTTTAAACTCTTAGATCA
Source organism: Rhineura floridana (assembly GCF_030035675.1). Taxonomy (NCBI): domain Eukaryota; kingdom Metazoa; phylum Chordata; class Lepidosauria; order Squamata; family Rhineuridae; genus Rhineura; species Rhineura floridana. Next base: position 82,634,216 of record NC_084487.1, read on the forward strand.
GTGATTAATATGAATGAAATGTTTTGCCTTTACTTTCACCACATACTATAGATAACATGATCTGAAATGTTGTGTGTTTAAAGGACCACCTCCTCTGATATGTACCTGCCACCTGAGATAATCATCAGAAGCTCTGGTCCAGGTGCTCCCTGCAATGGGATGTTAGACAGCTTGCTTGGTTGTGATGCCCCAACTTTGAAACAGCTTCGCCAGGGAAGCTGTTCACTCTCCTTCAAGTTCCAAGATTTTTTTTAAAAATGTGCTTTTTAACTTATATAATTAGCTCTTTGTAGCTAGTTTTATTACTCTTTACAATTTTTTATGGTTTATATTTTTAATTCAAGCTGCTGTGGACAAATGATTGGAAAGGTGAGCTCCAAATGCATTAAATAAACAAATGAATAATATATTTACCAATCTAATCATTTGGGAGGACAGATATAAATTGTTTAAAACTGCTGTTTGGAAAGCCACCTAGAGGTATTGAACATGGTCACATTCCAACAGGGAAGTCACACATCTACCAAAGTTTGATTTAAGCCATAGCAATAAAGCCCTGAACATTTTCTAAGTAGTAATGAGAGTCTGAAACTTTTTAAAAGCCTGAGATGGAACCATAGGCCATTAACCCCAGCTGGCCATTAAACCTCAGGAAATGCCCAGGGCTTAGGTCATTACAATTATTTTGAGCCTCGTTAATCCCCCCCACCCTGAAACTATTCTTTTTATTACTTTAGCCTCAGCAGTGCTATTTTTTCTGCTTGCCCATTTGGCTTGATTATATTACTGCCACTGTAAGGAATGATGGAATAGTCCATAAAGTTAGTAATGCATTCCACATTTGAAAGAAAACAAAATTTAGGGAAAGTCTGTACTTATAGGCCTGTATTTGAGGGTTTCCTGAAATGACATGGAAATCAATATAAGAATCTGCTAATTTGGTTACAAAGACTTGGGCTTGAAAAAGTGGAAGGTCAAATGTGTAATGCTGATTTTAGACTGGAAAAGGACTGCCTTCAAAATTTGAAGGGAAGTGGGAAAATGGAAGAACCAGGGAAATATCTACAGAAGGTTCCCCCAGTTATCAAAAATTCATGGCAGTCTTTATAAGTATATTTGCTTTCTCTTTTCTTTTGCTCATTGGTCACACACACAGACACCGCCAAGTGGGTGTAAGGTATGTTTCAGATGTTGGAAATGAAAGATTCTTGCCTCATTCAACATCTCCACCTCTGCCCATCAATGACCAAACCATACCAAAGATTAAAGGGAGGACCTTGTGGCATATTCACACAGCATGGTGGTCACCAATGTAGTACTGAACATGAAAACTGTACTATGAGAGTTTTCCTGCTTTTGTGTGTGTGTGTGTGTGTGGTCACTTTATAAAGCAATAATGAAAATTCAGCACCATGTAGGATGCTGTTGAATGCATCATATTTTAATCCTCTCATTCATTTATTGATTCTAGTTTCTGGCCATGGCTTCTTTTCCTCAGACATTAAGCTTTTATTTAAGTCATAGGCTTCACCAAAAAAGTTTGAGTGCTCTGGTTTTACATATCTCCCCCTGCCTTTGCATTCTGCAAATAACAGAGTATGTTTGCCAAATCTATACCTTTCAGCCCCACAGATACCATATTGTTTCAATGTCTGAAATACCCAAAGGATTTTCTGAGAGAAATCTTTCCATATATGTACTAAAAAGGATAGCTTTAGGCCCTCAAGACAGTCTGTCTAGACAAGCAATAAAGTACCTAATGCGCCTTTATAAAGTTAATTAAAATAAATTTTACCAAAGGGCTCAGATTAGCCATGGCCAATACATATTAGTATATATGGCTAGCATTGTCCCCTAGTCTCAAAGGTATAGCACTCTAATGAAACCAAGTTGCATCACTGAGGAAGATATTGACTGTTTAATTTCCAACCAGGCATGTTACCTTATCATGAAATTGTGGAAGCTGTGGGCATATGCTCACATGTGATTTAAGTATATTGATTGATTTAACAAGGCAGCTTTATCAAAAGCCAGCTGTTTAATATTATAAACATAATTTCTATTATTACCATTTTCCAACACAAAATGCACTTTAATGTAGGAAACAGGATAAAACCCATTCTGTGTCCATATGATCGGATGCATGTATCTTTCCATTGATGGAAGCCTCTTTGATCTAGCAGAGACTTCTGGAAAAGCAGGGTGGGGGTGGAAGGTGACATTCTACAATTTCCCCTTCTCTCTGCACCCCCTTACCCTCTCAATCTCCTCTGTAGAGTTGGGGGAAGTAGTGTGGGAGTGGGTTTGCAAATGGAGCAATTGCCAAAAAATTGCTCTCCTTCGTATTCTACTGATGAAAGCTTTCATTGTATCAATGAGCTTTCTGCCAGTGAGGAGACACCAATTGGGTAAAATCTAATGGCAGCCATACTGTGTGTTTAAACACAGATATATTCTAATTATGTGGAAAGAGAGGGGTGGGATTCCTGAAAAGACAGAGATGTTATGTGTTCAGAGTTCTCGTGTCCAGGAGGTAGGAAGACAGCATGTTCTCGATGGGCTTGCTCTTTCCTTGAAGGAGCAGGTCCGCAGCCTGGGAGTACTCCTTGATCCAACACTGTCATTGGAGGTTTAGGTGGCTCCAGTGGCTAGGAGTGCCTTTTTCCAGCTTAGGCTGGTTCACCAGCTTTGGCCCCGTTTGGACAGAGAAGACTTGGCCACAGTGTTCCATGCTCTGGTAACTTCCAGACTGGATTACTGCAATGCTCTCTATGTGGGGCTACCATTGAAGATGACTTTGAAACTTCAACTGGTCCAAAATGCAGCAACCAGATTACTGGCTGTGGTTCCCTTTAGAACTCATATAACTTGTTTTAAAACAGCTGTATTGGTTGCCAGCTTGTTTTTGGGCCCAGTTCACGGTACTCATGTTAGTGTTTAAAGCCCTAAACGACTTAGGTGCCAAATATCGGAAAGACCGTCTCCTTCCCTACAGATCCTCTTAGGTGTTGAGATCAGCAGAGGGAGCCCTTTTGGTAATTCTGTCACCCTCGGAAGTTCAGGGGAGGTGGCCCAGCAGAGGGCATTCTCTGTGGCAGCCCCTATGCTATGGAACTCCCTCCCCACTGAGGTGCATCTGACAACATTACTGTACAACTTTCAGCAAATGCTGAAGATCCTTCTCTTTACCCTGGCCTTTGACACCTGAGATGTATATTTTTAGGACCCAGTCTATTTACTGTGATGTTGTTTAGGTTGTTTTTAACTGTTTTAATTGTTTTAAAAATTTTGTAACCCTGGGACCTTTGGGTGAAGGGTGTGTAATAACAATAACAATAACAATAACAATAACAACAACAGCAATAATAATACATCTGGCATCAAGAACAGGCTCAGACTTAAGGCATAAAGAAGTCATGACTACAGGACTCTGTAATCCACACACTTAATGAGGTTGTTTGGGATAAGAACCTGAACAATTCACCTCCCATACCTCGTTACGCCTGGGCTCTTTAATAAGCCTTTGGAAGATCTCTATAAATAATAATACACCATTCTTCATTCTTGAGCTAGAGGTAATCTTGAGCAACAGTTAATGTTTTGCTTTTGAATTGATTTCTATTTTATTCTTTAATTTCCTCCTGTCAGAATTAGTTCACATTGTTCTTTAGACTAAGAATAGATTTCCTCTCACACAGTTTATGATTTCAGTAACATTTTTCTATTCATCCTGGGGCATGATTTTTAGTGTTGCCATTATAGAGTATTATTTCCTGTTTTGGTTTTTCAGCTCTTTGAGAGAAGGCACATTTAACAGCTCCTTTGTTTATAAAAGAAAAGAAAAGAACCCTGACCCCAGCAATCACAAATCTTCAAGTGCGTTTAGCAAGCTTCTTCTTCTTCTTTCCCAGTGCACTATTTACCACCTGTGGGTTTTCTTCATTTCTAGAAGACGCTATTATCTCAAATGGCCTATTTCTAATTGTGATGGATTTAATTGCTTGGATACAAAAGTCGGTTGCTAGCTGGACAAATTCAGAAAGAGAGGCTACCAGGGTACACATGTATTTGGATGGAATGGGAATTCTGCTTATTGCTGCTGTCCTTAACTGCAGCAGATGTCACCAGGTTTATGACACATTTTCTGGAATTATTGTCCCTTTAAGAAGTATTTCAATTCCGGGTGATCTCTGTGGGAGATCTCCCTTCCACCATATCTTTTCCCACTCTGTATTTTATTTGAAATGTGTGGTGTCACAGCAGCAACTTTGCCGCCAGCCACTGGTACTTCAACTGATTTTGGAAGCTGACAACAAAAGCACATATGTCAATATTTCTTGATTTGGAAAAAAAAGAGAAGACAAAATGCAAGCGGAAGGGGCTGCATTAAAACCCCACCAGTCAAACCTAAGCACTTCTAATAAAAGCTGTTCAAACATGGAAGAACAGTCTACCCAACCCATGAGCATAAGTGCCATGTTCAGTTTCACTACTACTTTTATAATCCTATTATTATGACTGCAGGTATATTATATACAGTATATAGCTGTGATTATCCCAGGATTCCTGTGGAGTATATATGGAGTGTGTATTTTTAAAAAGGGATATTTATTGTTTTCATACATCACAAGGCATGTGTAAAATTCATAAAAATAGCCATTAAGGTTGCAATATGTGTTGAAATAGTTCTCAGCTGTACTACTTCTCAAACTAGTCTTAGAATCTTTCCCAACATGTATGTAACACCGTGCTCAAAAAGACCAAGCACATTTATTACAATGGTGCCAACTCAGGCTGGAAAAGATAAACTGCATCAAAAGTGGCAGTGTCAACTGGAGCCAGATCAAAGCCTTATGCAGTGTTAAACCATAATTTACCTGGCACAAATGTGAAGGTGCTGTGATGGACAGAGACAATTGATTCATATCCTACACTCCAACCCAGTCTTTCTGAAACCACTGGGAATCTTTCCATATTGGTATCCTGGGGAGCTGAACACATGGAGGTGTGCAATCAGTGAAACTCATAATGCTGCTGCTATGAAACCCCAAGACAGAATGTAATCCAAGCTAGTAAATCCTCTGTTTCAGAACAACAATTCTTGTTTATGAGCTCTTTAGAAATTCTATTTATCAGCAGAAGGCTGCTTGCTGGACTCTTTGTGTTGCTGTTTATTAGGGTACAATCTTATGTTGCCTTTGTCCAGCTTTAATTATGCATTCCCCCCCAGAGTAATTGATAGTGTTTATCTCATTGTTTTGGATGGGGCTTTATCATCTTGCAGGGGATCAAGAGAACACACAGTTAACAGTCTTACTGTCATGCATAAGAAATACAACCAGCTCCAGTCACACAAACATAGACTTCTTCCCATCTTTTTCCCCACTTTACATCTCCCCCCCTCTCTATTTTTTTACAAGGATTTCCTGGTGAGTTAGATAAGCTGTTGATTCTATTAATTTTGTTATCAAAACCAACAAGGTAACTGCACCTACTAATTTAATGATTTATTATCCTTAGTAAGCTAGGCAGAGTTGGCTTTGGAAAATCTGTAATACAGCCAGAAGGGAAACATCAATTAATTAATTAATAGATGTATATCCCTCCCTTCATCCCAAAAGGAGCCCAGGGTGGCAAATATAAGAACACAGGAAGAGCCTGCTGAATCAGACCAGTGGCCCATCTAGTCCAGAATCCTGTTCTCACGGTGGCCAGCCAGATGCCTGTGGGAAGCCTGCAAGCAGAACCTGAGTGCAAAGAGCACTCTCCCCTCCTGCAGTTTATAGCAACTGGGATTCGGATGCATGCCACCTCCGACTATGGAGTCAGAGCATAGCCATCATGACTAGTAGCCACTGATCTAGTTTTCCTCCATGCATTAGTGTAATCTTCTTTTAAAGGCATCCAAGCTAGGGGCCATCACTGCTTCTTGTGGGAGCTAATTCCATAGTTTAACTAGTGTGAAGTACTTTCTTTTGTCAGTCCTGAATCTTCCAAATGTCACCTTCATTGTATGCCCACGTGTTCTAGTGTTATGACTGAGGGAGAAAAATATTTCTCTATCCAGTTTCTCCATGCCATGCATAATTTTATACACTTGTATCATGTCACCTCTCACTCACCTTTTCTCTAAACTAAAAAGCCCCAAATGCTGCAACCTTTCTTTATAGGCAAGTTGTTGCATTCCTTGCTCATCTTGGTTGTCCTTTTCTGACCCTTTTCCAGCTCTACAATATCATTTTTGTGGTGAGTGACCAGAAATGTACATAGTATTCCAAATATGGCCACACCATAAGTCTGTATAATGGTATTACATTATCAGCAGTTTTATGTTCAATATGTTTCCTAATAATCCCTAGCATGAAATTTGCCTTTTTCACAGCCCCTGCACACTGGGTCGACATCTTCATTGAACTATCCACTACAATCCCAAGGTTTCATTCCTGGTCAGTCACCGCCAGTTCAGACCTCATGAGCATATATGGAAATTAAGATTTTTTTTTGTTCCAATATACATAACTTTACACTTGTTTATATTGAATTGCATTTGCCATTTTACCACCCATTCACTCAGTTTGGAGAGGTTCTTTTGGAGCTCTTCACAATCCCTTTTTGTTTTAACAACTGTGAACAATTTAGTATCATCAGCAAACTTGGCCACCTCACCATCCCTATCTCTAAATCATTTATGAACAAGTTAAAAGGCACAGGTCCCAATACTGATCCTTGGAGGATTCCACTTTCTACATCCCTCCATTGGGAGAACTGTTCATTTATTCCTACTCTTTGCTTTCTGTTTCCTAGCTGATTCCTGAACCCCAAGCGGATCTCTCCTCTTACTCCATGACTGCTAAGCTTACTCAAGAGTCTTTGGTGAGGTACCTCAAAAGCCCTTTGAAACTCTGAGTACACCATGTCCACTGGATCACCTCTATCTATACGCTTGATGACATTCTCAAAGAACTTACCTCTGCAGAAGCTGTGCTGATTCTTTCACAGCAAGGCTTGCCCTTAAATATGCTTGGTGATTTTATCTTTAACAATACTTTCCACCAGTTTCCCCAGGACAGACGTTAAGCTAACTGGCCTGTAATTTCTGGGACCCTCCCTTGATCACCTTTTAAAGATTGGTGTTACATTGCCCACTTTCCAGTCTGCACATATGGAGATCTGAGGACAAGTTACATCCTTTTGTTAAAAAACCAGCAATTTCACATTTTAGTTCTTTGGGAACTCTGTGGTGGATACCACCTGAAGCCTGTAATTTGTCAGTTTTTAATTTGTGCATTAAATCTAGAATTTAATCTCTTGTCATCACTATTTGCCTCTGTTCCTCAGATTCCCTTCCTGCAAAAGTTAGTTCAAGCTCAGGGATCTGACCTATATTCTTTGCTGTGAAGACGGATGCAAGGAATTCATTTAGCTTCTCTGCAATCTCCTTATTCTGCTTTAGCACACCTTTGACTCCCTGGCTGTCCAGGGTTCAACCGCCTCCCTTGATACTCTCCTGCTTTGAATGTATTTAAAGAATTTTTTTGTTTGGAATCTTTTATGTGTTTAGCAATGTGTCCCTCAAATTCTTTTTTAGCATCCCTTATTGTCTGCGTGCACTTCTTTTGCCAACATTTGTCTTCCTTTTTATTCTCCTCATTTGGACAAGACTTCCATTTTCTGAAGGAAGCCTTTTTGCCTCTAATAACATATTTGAGTCTGCTCACTAATTATGCTGGCATTCTCTTAGCCTTGGTGGTACCTTTCCTGATCTGCAGTATACACTCCAGTTGAGCGTCTAGGAAAGAGGGAGAAGGCTGTTGTGAACCATTTCTATTTTCAGTGGAGTTTTGAACAAAAATAGGGAATCTCTTTTGCTTGAATTTGTTAATGACTTACAGTTCTGAGTGGCATTAAAAGATCTGAAAAATTGTAGGTAGATAACTGTCATTTCTGATAGTTGCATCACAGACTTTGGAGATGGTGAAGCTCAACTTCTGTGACAATTTCTCAGAATTGTGTGTGTATGTGTTTGTTCACATGCATTGCTGTAAATACTACAAGTCTTTCCTAGGCAGAATGCATTGGATGGAATGGGAAACATGAAGAACAGCTGACCACAGGGAACTGGTGGAATCTACTAAAGTTTTCAGTGAAAATTATAGATTTAGAGTGCAATCCGATATATACTTATCCTTTGGAAATAAGAATAAGGATACTATGGAAGTCAGTAGAACTTATTTCTGAGCAGAATTGCATAGGATTGCACTGTTAATGGTGAACTTATCCTTACATTAAGTTCTCTTAGTGATGATGGTATTGCTACCAGTGCCAGATCTGAAAAAACAGTGCCAGCTCAGAAAATATATGCTGGTGTAATAGATTTATGTCGATATAGTGATTACTGTTGGACCAGCATAACCACTACATTGGCAATACCCTTCCAGTAGAAGAGGCAACATTCATTGCCTGTTTGGATGTGGTAGGAAGAGCATGACTTAGCATACAATGTTCCGAGGTCAGTACCTCTTTGATATCAGTTATGCTTGGAAATGAAGTACTGCAAATTAAAACAGTCCATTTGAAGTTAATACAAAACCCAAGATGATGGTATCTACCTCCTCTCTTCATACTCTCACAAACACAGTGAAGGCTATGATTCTGACAAAAGTCCTTTACATACATTGTCTTCTACTTATACATTTGAATTAGCTGCAATCAGCACAAATATTGATATAACCAATAGTGAACATCAACCACATGGCTGGAGACAAAGGATTCCTTCCCTGCTGTTTATTGGCAAGTTGATGATATGATAGAGTCTTTGGTGCTTTCTATCATATCTGGTCATACAGGTTTTGCAGATTTTTTGAAGCAATACAAAAATCAGTTTGACCACTGACCATTGCATAATTTTTAAAAACTGTGTGCACACACCATGGGCAACAATTACTATTATATCACCACCAGATTTCTAGAAAAAAAGGAAGAAAATAACCTGCCTCCAGACATGTAATGTAATTATTTTTTTCTATTGGTTGTATTGATATTTGTGCCAACTGTGCCTATTGGCAGGTTAGGTGTAGGTCATGACAGCACTGAAGTTCTATTGAGGATCCTGTGTGATGCATCCTCACTACAGCCACTTGGTAAGTTTGGGTGTGAAAGGGAAAAGGATCAGCAACACTGGGAAAAGCTGACATCTGAATTTGAATTTTGGAGGGCAGTTGGATATAACTGGCAAAGGGCTCAGGTTTCTGAACTGGCAAGTCCATTTCTGAAACTTTCCAATCTTTGGTACTATCACTACAGATTTTGTGAACCAAAACCAGTTGGATTAATACTTACAATCAATTATATATTTTAGCTAGCTTTAGCACAAATAACTATCTGCTGTATAAAGTAATAATTACCACAATATATTTTTTAAAAAAAACAAAGTATCAGTATTTCAGAATCTTTTAGGAATCTTTGGTTCCTTAAAGTACCATCTGACCCTTATGTATAAAGGAAAAAAGTCCATTCTTCACTGATTGATGCTGTATAAATATTATGGTCAGGGGTGAATCCCAAGGTTAAACAGGGAAGGTGATATATTCTCATTTGATGAAAGGGGCAGACGTTTGTGTTCAGATCAAGCCTATGTTCAATTGGGCTGTGATTGGTCACAGTCCATTCAAAGGGCATACATGACACTGACATATATTTCCAATGACAAATGCCTAAAGCATAAAATAGATACCGGTGATACTTGGCATGCTGACCTCTGTCCATTCTGAGCCATATTTGACCTCTTAAAATACTGAAAAGTTCTGAAAAATTGTTTGAAGACCAAAGGAGGATACAATGCAACAAGATTATAATGAAATAATCCATTCTCATGAAATCCCTTTCTAGCCATGTAAGGCTTAGGTAAATATGGGACATGAGATGTCTTTTTTGAATTCATTGTTCAGGCTACTGACTTGATTCCAACGGAAAAACTGATCAGACCAATTTTATTTATCATGAGAGCAACATACTGCTTGTTTAACAAGATATCTGCATAACTCCCAGATACATGAGTAAAAGGAATATTTATTGCTTTAAATCTTTTTGACAAATGCACATCACAACAATGTACACAACAAGAAAACACCCTATCTTGCCCATCTAATTTACAACCTTTCCAAATCTAGTAAGAATGAAAGATAATGAGATAAAAGAGCAACTCAAAATGATAAGAAAGATGCATAGGCATAAAGTGAGGCATGCAAATCCTCATTCCATCAGGAGTTAATACTCTTGTTAATGTTAATACTCTTCTGCTGCCATTATTATTCAGCCACGAGAGTGGCTGTATACTATAGCCAGCATGGCTTTTCACATTCCGCAGTGTTAAATTGAAAATACTCCCATGCCATTCTGATGCTTCCCATAAGCTCATTTCAAAACATAACCTTACAAAATATATAGTCCTAAACTCAGGAACGCTTGCTTAACAACCCTCTAAGTCAGCCTTTCCCAACCAGTGTGCCTCCAGATGTTGTTGAACCACAATTCCCATCTTTTCTGACCATTGACAATGCTGGCTGAGGCTGATGGGAGTTGTGGTCCAACAACAGCTGGAGGCATACTGGTTGGGAAAGGCTGCTCTAAGTTTTCATGGCGATATACAAAACAGTCAGAGAGAACTGAGAGTTCAAAGTGTAAAACAAGAGAGAGAAAAATCCAGACCCCTGTTGGACTTTTTTCTGTCAGTGGTCTCATAATTTGTGGAAAGTAATTAAAAATCAGCCATGTTCATGGAGTACATCTAATCCTATTACTGACCATGCCCCATACTCTGACCTTCATCTTATGCAGTTTCAAAGTTTTAAATAATGCATGGCTGATTTTTAATTAATTTAAGAAATTTAACATTGAAGTCTATTATAGCATTGGGCATGCTCAGTAGGAACAGTCAGTGTTCTAAAAGCCAGACTCACAGCTCTTTGTCTTGGCTAATCAGGTGGCCACACCCACGCCAGACCTTTATTTCATGTTAGACAATCATGGCTTTTCCCCAAAGAATTCTGGGAGTGTAGTTTGTGAAGGGTGCTGAGAGTTGTTAGGAGACTCCCATTCCCCTGACAGAGCTCCAGTGGCCAGAGTGGTTTAACAGTCAGCCCCTCTTCTGGGGATTGTAGCTCTGTGAGGGGAATAGGGCCTCTCCTAGCAACTGTCAGCACCCTTCACAAACTGCACTTCCCAGGATTCTTTGGGGGAAGCCATGACTGTCTAAAGTGAAATAAATGTCTGATGTGGATGTGGCCAGGGACAGCTTTGGTTTAAATTTGGTTGGGAGACTATATGTGCCTGCTGTAGAATAAAAAGTTGGGGAAAACCCTGAAAAGCAATGATATTGTTCACAATGCTTTCCTTTTGGAAAGGAAAGGGGCTTTCCCTCTGCTCAGTGCCCATCCAACCAATCTCCTCCCCTCCTCTCCCTCTCCCCTCCACCTTCCCCCCTACCACTACCCTTCCTCCCCTTCTCTCCCCATTTCCCTTCTCCCCTCCCTGTCCCTCCCCCAGGTCATTTTCACTTTTCCTAAGCATGGTTGTCCAGGAGTAAATCCCACTGAACTGAAAAAGCATGCAGATGATCAATCCATTCTCAGCAAACTTGCACAGGATCCCATTTCTTACCTCCCGGATTAAAAAGCAGAGAAATTCACTAACAGGCAAAAAACCTTGCTGTTTAAGAATGTACCTATAGCCCACATATATTTCTATCAAACTTTAAAACGCAGGGAATTGGGCACCTATAGTGAATGCACCAGGGGAGCAGGAGACCTGAACTCCTCTCTGAGATATTGTACTGCCCTACAAATTGGTCAAAATGCAAACACCATTTGGGTTGGTATTTCACAGTCCAATCCATTTCCTGTGTAGCTTGGAAGAATTTGGTAACACATTGGGGCCAAATGGTGGGTCCATGGGCAAGAGATTTCCCACCACTGACAAATTATTGCCAAATGATTCTGCACATCAGGTGGACTGCATGGAGAAAATAAGTGAGCCCCTCATATGTATGAAACTGCTGCCCACACCTCTAGTAAATAGCAAAACTTAATGAAGGGAGATTCATTGTGAGTATTTTTTACACTTGAGACAATATTTTTTTTAAAATAAAAAATTGGCCCCGCTCATGGAGTGAGGTACGTGATGATTATAATGAACAGAGGCTTCTTTTAACCCACTTTCCTCTTTCTGAGCTTCTGGTACACATATTGCTATCATGGTTTTTCAGACTTATCCCCATGATTGTAAGGAAACAGAGACAGACATGGTACATTGGGCTAGAACCTTTTGTCCTCATCTAAAATTCATTCATTCAAAAGGTAGAGGCAAATAGTAAAAATGAGCACAGATGATCTTTGCTAGGAACTGATGGAATTTTCAAGCCAAGCTTTAAATAATGTATGAGGTTACAAAAGAGATTATTTGTTTGTTGGTTGGTAAAGGTGGCATCTATTAATGGTATCACCTTTCGTCTCCCAAGGTATTTGTTTAATAGCTTGCATTTCATTTTGTGCTGGCTTGAATAGCAGCAGATACAACTGTGGGAATTCCTGTTAAAATAATTATTATTTAACAATTATGTTTGTGGGGTTTCATTACAGATAGCAGTGTGAGTCTTTTAAAGATACACAATCAGAGCCGCATTCCCCCTTACCTAGGAAGGGCTATATTTCAGTGGTAGAGTACATGCATTGCATGCAAATGGTCCCAGGTTCAATTCCTGCCCTTTCTAGGTAGGGCTGGATTCTTGCCTGAAACTGTGGATAGTGATTGCCAGTCACTTCTGAGACAATACTGAGCTAAATGGACCAATGATCTGATCCTGTATAAGGCAGCTTCCTATATTCCATTTCCCGCACATATATATTTCAGCATACAAGAAAAAGCTTAATTAATGCAATCTTATTCCTACAAAAATCAATGGCAAATCCACTGATTTTAATAGACAAGGAATTCAGACAAAGGCTGATTAAAATCAAAAGCATAAATGCTTCCTGGTTTGTGTCCAACTAAGTGAATTGTGCTTAATTCTCATTGAAATCAATCAGACTTAAGTAATTATCAACTTTTCACACTGAGACTTACCTACAACAACTTCAGTCTGATGCAACCAACTGTGTGTAACTGTGGGCTGCTAAAGTGTGGCATTGGTATCTCATGGGATTGATTCAGTGAGCAACATATCAGAAAATAGTAAAACAGTACAATCTTCGCATGGGGATTGTATAACTATTGTTCTTACATGGAGACAGAAAGGTATTTGAATGCACCACCATGTGGAAATTTTACTAGGTCACATAGACGTCTCATTTTCAAGTAACAGATGAGAAAGAATATGTCTTCGATGGAGTTGCAGGGAGTGAGTAAAAATGAATAATCCTACAACCCCTCCAAACAGGAGACCAACATATCTTTCATTCTGTTTCCTGACTCCTAACAGAGCAGAGCAGAGCAGAGGGAGCTGTCTCAGTTGGTCTACAGGTGAGGAGATATAAGCAAGCCAGCTTTCAGAGAGCGAGCGAACAGGCAGAGCAAACAGGAGTTAGACAAAGGAGTTGGACAGTGGAAGTCAAGGGGGAGGTCCCTAAAAATAATTTTAAAAATTACTATTTCCCCTTGTACAGTGCAGCACATACCAGTGGGACTCTCAAGTTTACCCTGAAGTAGGACAGGACAAAGCACAGGACACTCCAAAACAAGTAATTAGAAAGAAAGAAATGGTAGAAGAGAGAATGAATGGGAAGGATGCTCCAGTGGTTGTGACCTGCAAGGTGTGTGCCATGTTTGTTTTCTTGCCTGAGAACAACATGGCATACACGTGCAACAAGTGCAAGCTCGTGGCACTGTTGGAAGAAAAAGTGAGAGGCCTGGAACTGCTTGTGGCCACACTGAGGACTACAAGAGAAGATGAAGAGTTCTTAGACAACGCTGGAACAACAGCAGCAAAGAGAAGTGGAGGTGGAAGAGCAACAGCATGAAGTAGCAGAAGAGGAAACTGCTTTGGAGAGGAGCAACGAAGTGGAGGAAACTCCATGGGAAAGGGTGACAGTTAGGAGCAGAAGAGCTAGAAGACACCCTTCACCAGTGGAACTATGGAACCGCTTTCAACCGCTTGAGGATGAGACTGGAGGACAGCCAGTGGTGGAAGAATTACAGGAGACCCTGTGTGACAATGAGCGAGAGGCAATGAAACCACGCCCCACAACAAGAAGAGAAGAGTACTAGTAGTGGGAGACTCCCTACTGCGAGGGATAAACCCAAGTATGCCGAGAAGATCCGTGGACTTGCCAGGTATGCTGTCTACCAGGAGGACGGATTAGAGATGTGACGGAAGGGTTGCCATCACTCATCAAACCCATCGACAGGTATCCCTTTCTCCTCATCCATGTGGGAACAAATGATACTGCCAAATGGAGCTATGAAGAAATCACATCAGACTATGAAGCTCTAGGAAGGAAACTCAAGGACTTTGGGGCCCAGATAGTTTTTTCATCCATCCTTCCAGTACTTAGAAGAGAAGTAGAAAGGGAAAGGGAAATACTCCATGTGAATGAATGGCTATGAAGGTGGTGCCAACGTGAGAGATTTGGATTCTGGGACCATGGGCTATACTTCCTGGAAGATGGACTGCTGGCAAGTGATGGGTTGCATCTCACAAGGACTGGGAAGAATGTGTTTGGCCACAGCATGGAGAAGTTCATCAGGAAGGCTTTAAACTGAATCCTAAGGGGGAGGGAGACATAAACTTTGTGGTAACGACTGATGAAGGCTTGTGCACAGTAATGGGAACAGAGTGATCGCATCTAATAGGGCCCAGTAACAGTCCTCACAAAAAAGTAGTAAGGAAGCCAAGCCATAAATCACATGGTCTTCGATGTCTGTATACTAATGCACAGAGCATGGGAAACAAGCAGGACGAACTTGAACTCTTAATACAGGAGGGTAATTATGACTTGATAGGTATAACTGAAACTACAGACCAGTCAGCCTAACATCAATCCTTGGAAAAACTCTGGAGCAGATTATAAAGCAGTCAGTCTGTAAGCACCTTGAAAACAATGCAGTGATTACTAGGGGAGCCAACACGGATTTATGAAGAACAAATCCTGCCAAACTAATCTCATCTCATTTTTTGATCTGGTAACCTCCCTTGTAGACTGTGGGAATGCTGTGGACATAATATATCTCAACTTCAGCGAAGCTTTTGACAAAGTGCCCCGTGATATTCTGATTAGCAAGCTAGCTAAATGTGGGCTGGATGGAACAACTATCAGGTGGATCCACAGCTGGCTCCAGAATCGTACTCAAAGAGTGCTTATCAATGGTTCCTTCTCAAACTCGACGGAAGTAATGAGTGGGGTACCACAGGGCTCGGTCCTGGGCCCAGTGCTCTTCAACATTTTTGTTAATGACTGGGATGAGAAGGTACAGAGCATGCTTATCAAATTTGCAGATGATACAAAATTGGGGGGCATAGCTAATACTGTGGAAGACAGACAGAAAATTCAAAGGGACCTTGATAGGCTGGAGCATTGGGCTGAAAACAACAGAATGCAATTCAACAGGGATAAATGCAAAGTTCTACACTTAGGAAAAAGAAACCAAATGCACAGTTATAAGATGGGGGATACTTGGCTCAGCCATATGACATGTTGATCACAAGCTGAATATGAGTCAACAGTGTGATGTGGCTGAAAAAAGGCAAACTCTATATTAGGCTGCACTAACAGAAGTATAGTTTCTAAATCGCATGAAGTATTAGTCCCCTCTATTCAACACTGGTTAGGCCTCATCTTGAAATACTGCATCCAGTTCTGGTCTCCGCACTTCAAGAAGGATGCAGACAAACTGGAACAGGTTCAGGGGAGGGCAACAAGGATGATCAGGGGACTAGAAACCAAGCCGTATGAGGAGAGATTGAAAAGAACTGGGCATGTTTAGCCTGGAGAAGAGAAGATTGAGGGGAGATATGATAGCACTCTTGAAATACATGAAAGGTTGTCACACAGAGGAGGGCCAGGATCTCTTCTCAATCATCCCATAGTGCAGGACATGGAATAATGGGCTCAAGTTGCAGAAAGCCAGATTTCGACTGGACATCAGGAAAAACTTCCTAACTGTTAGAGCCATACGACAATGGAACCAATTACCTAGAGAGGTAGTGGGCTCTTCGACACTGGAGGCATTCAAGAGGCAGCTGGACAGCCATCTGTCAGGAATGCTTTGATTTGGATTCCTGCATTGAGCAGGGAGTTGGACTTGATGGCCTTATAGGCCCCTTCCAACTGTACTATTCTATGATTCTATGATATGAAACTGGTCTTTCAAAGGCCTTGAGGCAGACCAAGAAGGATAAGCCCCAAGGATAAGAGTACAAATATCTGGTATCTGAAGGCACTTGGCATACACCAAGCAGGCCAGAAAGTTACAGATGACACATATGCCAAGCAGACAGAGAATCCTAAGAACCCCTTGTGCTGTCCTTTATAGAGCTTTATAGCTCTATGACTTTGACCTCTTCAAATGCCCCTAGAGTGTGAAAAGTCAGAATGATACATTCTATTTGACTCCTGAACTAGTGGTGGCTCATAATACTAGGGCTGGCTCCAGGCATGCCAGGGCCCTTGGAGATCAGTTTGCCCTGGGCCCTGGCATGTGTGCATGTTTATGTGTGCGTTCACGGGTGCGCATGCACAGCCCACCCCCACTCCCACCTACCTGTCTCCTGTCTTTTACTATTGCCATTAACCAAGATGGTGGCCATGGCTTCCCTAAGGGGATGAAGCCTCTGCCACCATCTTTGTTGATGGCATGCGTACGTGCTACGCATGCACATCTCTGCCATCAACTAAGATGGTAGCAGGGGCTTCGGTACTTTAGGGAAACCACGGCTGCCATCTTCATTAAGGGCAATACTAAAAGGCAGGAGACAGGTAAGTAGGGGGCGTGGGGGGCGCAAATCACCGCAGCAGGGGAGCAGAGGGGCCACTGAGGTCCCCCCTGTTACCTAGTAGCTCCAGGAACCCTCGGGCCAGTGCTCCACCTGGCAGCCCTTTAGAACCGGCCCTGCATAATACCCTATCGGGTATTCCATCCAGCCAATCAGTAGAGAGTAAATGGAGGAGATGCTTACCTGGATTGTGGTGATACAAGAGATTCAGGATGCTATTGCTGAATGTCAAATGTCAGCACCATGCACTAAGGCATCCCTCTCAACTCAGAAAGGGTGAAGGTAGGATAGGGTGGGAGGGGAGGGCAGGATCAATTGTACAGCCTTTTACACTAAAGGAGATGCTTAAGGTTTTTTTTAAAATTGATGTAGTCATGAAGCCCTTTTAGGCTTCTCTATTTAAAAAAGACCCTCTCCGTTGTGTATCTGACCCTATTGCATCAGCCTTCTGGGTGCATTAGGGGCTGCATTCTTTCTCTGGAAGCTTTGAGGTGCCATAGATTGACTTTGGGGTTTTTTATGATGTGAAAAAAAATCTAATTGAGGGACTTTGGCCTGACTAGGCCACTTCTTCAAAGCTCATGCACTTAGAAAAAAATAGAAAATGGTGGATATTAGCCTGACCTAGAGAGGCAGTTTGCAGTTTCCTTGTGATCAGACACTGTCATGTCCTAGAGGGGAGATGAGAGTGACCTGCAATTATAATTTATAAGGAAGAAGAAAATCAATTTCTATTAAGACCTTAAAAGTGAGATTTTTAGATTTTAAGTGCAAACTACCACCTCTCTCTCTCTCTCTTATTTGGCCTGATGTTGAGGCCTTAAAACAGCCTTTTCCAACCTTTGGGTCCCCAGATGTTACTGAAGTACAGTTCCCATGATTCCTCACCATTGGCTGTGCTGGCTGGGGCTGATGGGAGTTGTAGTCCAGCAACATCAGGGGACCCAAAGGTTGGGAAAGGCTGCCTTAAAACCTTGATGCTCCTGTGCCTGTGTATTGCCAATCACCACAAGAAATCTAGATGTACATCGAGGAGATTAGAAATGACACGTGAATGGCCTCTGTCCCATAATTATTGCCCCAAAGCCCTGATTTATGGGGGTGCTGATTGCTTTTGCACTCTGTTACTGCTTAGAATTGCGAAGCTCAAAATGCAGGTTCCCTGACACAATCACAGCATTTGGAAAGTTTCCCTATGCCTCTTGTGCTCAAAACAGCACAGGGTCTGGGAAGTTTTTGCTTAGTAACCAAAACAATGTAGTTTGTTCCAGTCTCTTGCTCTGTCAGGTGGGTTTGTTTATGGCTTTCTCAAGCTTGAAGAGGTGATGAGCTAATTGACTTACAAATGTTCTCACTTGGCTAATGTAAACAAGTAGCCTGATAATCAAAACAAGCAAGCAACCTTGAGAATGCAGCTGCATTTTCAAGCCCAAGATGTGATAAGGACAGGATCAGGAGACATCACCTGAGGGGGGAACCAGCTACCTGAATGATGGGAAGATAGTGATCTAATAGGTGTAAGGTGCCCCCTCCCAGGGGGTCTTTGAAGGATAAATACAGGACCCCTAGAACAGGGAGATTAAGCCTCCAGGGGCTCGCGAAGCCCCAAGATACCATCAAGAAGCAACATCAAGAAGACTGAAGACTCAACCCCTCCCAGGCAAGATTTATCATTGTGCTGTTAGGAGGTTTCCAGCATATAGGGAGACACGTGAGATAAGAGCACTTAGAGACAAGGGGAGGGGAGAGTGGTAACATGTTAGCTACTTAATTTCATTTTAGCTGTTTGTACTTCTGCTCTGAGACCCAGTGTGGTTTAGTGGTTAGAGTGTTGGACTACAACCTGGGAGACCAGGGTTCGAATCCCCACACAGCCATGAAGCTCACTGGGTGACCTTGGGCCAGTCACTGCCTCTCAGCCTCAAAGGAAGGCAATGGTAAACCACCTCTGAATACCACTTACCATGAAAACCCTATTCATAGGGTCGCCTATATGTCAGAATCGACTTGAAGTCCGTCCGTTTCCATTTTTTACTTCTGCTCTAAAGGCTATTTCGCTCCATTTTAGCTGTTTGTATCTCTTTGCTGTAATAAAGCCTTCAATTTCTTCACAACCAGCTGTGTTCATCACCTACTGAAATTCCGAACTTAATAGTCCTGTGTTTGGCAAAAAGGCTAGGCATCTGGCATTACAGCCTGATCGAATTTTTATAACATACACTTGGTCATCATATAAAGATACCAACCTATTTCTCTTATGTATTATTATTATTATTATTATTATTATCTTTATTTATACCCTGCCCTTTTTCCAAACTGGAACTCAAGGCGGCTTCCAGATAAAAATAAGTACATATAATTAAGAACCTATAAAAATGTAAAACATATAAACATATAAAATCAGCATTAAAACAGGATTAAACTATTAAGATGTTAAAACCAATTAGATATACACTAGTTGTTTATTAAGAATGCTGAGCACATCTTTTCAACATAATTCCACCATGATAAACAACTAATACAAACAGCTACGGACGAGGGAGCTCCACCACTGATGGCTTTTATGGGGTAATTTTCTACATAAATTCCCCTTGCCGGAGGCTACAACATATTGGAAATATGGGGCGGCCTCCCCCCTCTTTATGCCGTCTCCCTCGTACCTGACCAGGATGCAGCTTGGTGCTTACATTTGCACAAGGCTGCTGCCGTCACCACCACCACCTTCGCATTGAGCCAGGCTGAAGCTGGAGCTGGGTTGGGGCTGGGGCCTTTCGGCAGGTCTCGTGCCGCAGCCTGTCCCTGGGAACACCACGCTGTTGCGATGATCTTTGGGTGAATGCTGAGGGTGGGGGAATGCCCCTGCAGCTGCCGCTATCTTACCATCTGACCTCTGTCTGCTTGCCCTTAATATTGGCCATGTTTACATCTTAGTGCCTTTGTTTTTGGCTTCTGAAGAGAACTTCCCTGTTAGTCGCAACTTTAAGGGGTTGTTTGCCGTGCCCCATCCCCCGCTGAATGTACTGGACGCTGGATGCTGAGATCAAGAGGGGGTGTTGTTTTTCGGTCTTGCATATGGACTGTCACCCACACCGGTCTTTGTGCTAGGGTGGGAAGACTCACATCAGGAGTTTCCATCTGAAGGCGCACTTTTTGGACTATACAGACAAGAAGCCTTATTGTAACTGAGTTAGTCTCTATGTTATTGTTTAGCTTTCTTGCTTTGTGTTTTGGTGTTTTTGATGTTTTAAATGTTTTTTGCTTTGTACGTTGCTCAGAGTGGCTGGGTAGCCAGCCTGATGAGCGACTAAGAAATCAAATAAATAAATAATGCTGCCCTGGGCTCCTACTGAGAAGGACAGGATATATAATAAATAAATTAATCCATCCATCTATCTATCCATCCATCCATCCATCAACGTGAGTTGAGTTTCTCTCATGGAAGGCTTAGAGAAAATTACTGAGGTCCACCAGTCACAAAATGGTGGAGCTGAGGTAGATTCAGCCACAAAATGGTGGCAGGTTGAGGCAGAGTTTGGCATAATCAGCTGGAAATTGCAGACGTTGTTTCTTACTGATATATAATCTATCTAAATTCTTTGCCACAGTATTCTTCTTGTGGCAAAGAATTCCATAGTTCATCTTTCCTTAAGGTAAGTACAGACATTTGCTCTGGAGGTATTGTGACAGCCTCCCCAATTTGCTGATCCAGAGACTTTAAGTGGAAAAGGTCTTTTATATTTTTCCTTTCCCATCCCCACATGCCTTTTGAAGTATTTTGTCTCCCATTCTCTTTTCATACTCAATTTGTATCTTAACCCCCATCCCACAAACTGCTGGTTTCTTTCATTCCTCTTCCCTGGTCCTTTTAATTCACTTCTTCCTCGTGTAACAGCAATCCTCTCTTATCTCCTTCCTTTCTTTTCCCAGTTTATTTAAATAACAGCCACTGCCTTTTATATCACTTTCTAATATCCTTCAACACATCCTTTGGCCCTTTCCCCTCAGAGGAGGTAGACCTTCATCCCTCTCCTGAACTTCTTTGTGTCTAAGCCACCTTTACTCAGCATGTAAGGAGTTTCTGCTGCTGACATTGGTCCAGCTATAACATGACTGTGGTTCACCTGAAAGTGGCCCAAGGCCCACCTGGTAGATTTGAGAAGTACTGGCTTAGTTGACACAGAAAGTTAGATGAGAACTTTATAATTTCTCTCCAACAAGACCACCAACAGGAAACTCCTGACTCCACCCAGCCACAAAGTCCAGTGCCATCTTGTGACTAAATCATATAATAACACTGTCCATACATCCCCCACTTCTGTTTAAATAAACAACAGTTAAATAAACCAGCACTGTTGAAAGATGTGGTACTTCAGGTAATCAGTCTCTCACTTCTAAATCTCAAAGGCTAGACTGAAAAATAATCTGAGTAGTAAGACTGCTGATACTTTTACAAGCTGGCCCACACAGTCTAAGTAGATGAGTGGATTTTCAAGTACTTCATGTGCATTTTTCAACTGTACATTCTCAGAAAGATATTAGTTTCTGTTATGTGTTCCATGTTTGGTCTCAGCAGAATAAGATCTGCGTGTTTCATTCTTTCTTGCAGAGTAGCTGGAGTCTGCTGTGTGTAGCACCTTGTGGAATGCCTGAAGCACAATCCCCTTTAGGCCCTTAGGAGCATTTTGGGGGACTGAAGGGCTTTCCCCCCCCCTGAGGATTTTGGGAGAGATTTCTGAGGAGAGTTGAGTGAAGAGATTTTGAGAAAGACTTAGGAAAGTATAAAGGAATGGGGAGAGTTAAAAAAAAATCTGGAGAGAGCCCTAGAAAGCCTCCTGCCCTCACACAGAGATTGTCCATCAGCACCCCATAGCTAAGGCTAGGGATGTGCTCAAATTTCACAAAATTCAAATTTGACAACGGATTTCCTATTTATTCATTTTCTTTGTCCTCACGGATCAGGATTTTTTCTAGCAGTTTTCCACTGCTGAAGCGGATTGTTTTTTTTAAAAAACATTCACCTTAAAATATTGATACTAATATTGATATTTTCTTCAAAATATCAATATTAATGTTGATATTTCATTTAAAATATATATATTTTGAAAAACATGAATCAGTACTCATAGCAAACATTGATCCCTTACGAAGTAGTACCAGAAAGAAGTCTGATGGAGTGAAAATCGAACTGGCACCAAAATGCAGATCCCATCCCTAGCTAAGTCCTATCCTACATCCCACGGTTGTGTCACTAGTGACAGGTCTAAAAAACTAATCAACTCGTCCTGTTATATCTTGATATATTTTTCTTGTTGGCATTTGGGAATGTGCCCTAACTACATAATTCAGTAATTTTGACAAGACTCCTTAGGAACAAATCAGTTACTTTAGTTCATTTTCAGTTTCTTTTAGTTGATAGTTAGGCCCAACCAGGTCCCAAAAGAAGCCTGGCCTTGGCTTTAATAACGTTCTCAACCCTGTTTGACTGCCTGGTCGTGGAATTTATTACAGATCCCTTAATTACTGGACTCCTACTTCATTGTTTATAGATGTGCCTTAAATTACATATGCACCTGAGTTGCTTTCTCCATTAACCCTCCTTGTTCTTGTTTTTTTCTATTTTATTATGTTGGCTGCTGATTGTTTTTTCATCTACCCCCATTCAAACAACTATTTGATGGTTCTGGTATTCTTCCCCCTCACCCACCCCATTCCTGTTTGAACCCAGGCCCCACAAGAAGTTGCTGGGAGGCAAACTGGAGTTGCATCTAGTACTGTAATTATTATAATATTACAACACCAACAATTGCTGCTAGTGTTGTTGTTGTTATGTGCCTCCAAGTCGACTATGACTTATGGCGACCCTATGAATCAGCGACCTCCAAGAGCATCTATCATGAACCACCCTGCTCAGATCTTGTAAATTCAGGTCTGTGGCTTCCTTTATGGAATAATCCATCTCTTGTTTGGCCTTCCTCTTTTTCTACTCCCTGCTGTTTTTCCCAGCATTATTGTCTTTTCTAGTGAATCATGTCTTCTCATGATGTGTCCAAAGTATGATAACCTCAGTTTCATCATTTTAGCTTTTAGTGACAGTTCTGGTTTAATTCTAGTGACAGTTCTGTCACTAGAATTAATTCTAGTGACAGTTCTGCTAGTGTTAGCTCCCCTTTTTTAAAAAGAGGGAACACAGACTTAACAAAATAATAAAAAAATATGTTCAACATCATCTCATTGTAAAGTATGTCGTGAAGAATCATGTCCATTACTGTATGTTCTGATTCATGAGACTGCTAAATCTGGTGAGGGGAGAGATGATGGTTCTGAATTAGGATGGCTAGGCCTGAGCTAGCTCTGTGCTACAGAGTGAGTGATGCTGACAGACTGTCCTGAATAAGAATAGCAGTGGGATCCTAGACTGTGGCATATTTTTGTTTGTGGATAGATCGGCCTGAAGGGATACCATAATATGTCAGAACCAGAAGAAGTAAACACTGCTTTCATTTTGCCACAATTCACAAGGCACAAAGGTGCTTTTGTAGCAAAGCACAAGAGAGGGGGCAAATCCCCACATCACTATCATAGCGATGGAGGCTCTGGCTGGTATGTTCATTTCTTTCTAAGATGACACAATCTATCCGGATGTGTGTGTATAAATGCGTGTATTTGAGGGAAATTTGAATGGATGTGATAAAAGAAAACCAGTTACAGTGGGTCAAGAAGCTACTTTTGTGAAACGTTAAAACAGTTGGGAATCTCTTTATCTTCTTGCTAATCACAACTGAATTCATGTAATATTTTTTTAAAAGAAAGTCTAACCCTCTGACATGGACAATCATTTAGTTCTTCAAATATATGTTTAATGAAAGGTTTGGCTGGCAGTAAATCCTTTCAGAAAAGAAGAGGATATGTGTAGGACAGAGAATGGAAGATTAAAGCAACGAAGAAAAACCACAGAGGTGATAACAATGAGGGTTATGCTTAGCTTAGGTTTGTTAGCAAAGGAAACTAGAATAAATGAAAACTGTGTTCGTTCCTTTCCTGGTGGCATTTTGCAAAATATGGCTTATGATTAGAGGGGAAAAGGTTTTATGATTTCCCTTTCTGTGTCCCCAGAGGTATGCCTGCATTTAATCATATTTTTTACACAAAGTAAAAGTCACAGAGTTCTAGAAGAGCCAACGGGGAGAAGAGACAAAGAACAGTATGAGAAGTATCTGAAAGATGGAAGAGAGCAGTAACGTTGATCAGGATAATTACATTTTTATTGGTAGATTTTTCATTCTATATGCATTCCACTTTCCTGTTTCTTTTCTCCTGTCTAAAATTTACTCAGCTGATATGTACCTAAGTATACATTTTAGCTTAAGGCTCTTCATCCAATATTTCAAATTGATTCAGCCTCACCAGTAGCCTGAACAGTGCAAAATCAAGTGAAGACAGCATTCTAAATTTCATTAAGATCTAGACACGCTCTGACGGGCATTACAAACGCAGGAGGTTGCAGGTGCATTATCTCCATGGTCACCACAATTGTGCTTTTTTAGCATTTGAAAGGCAGAAACAGAATGAGATTGAATCCAGTGATTTCTTGTGAGCATGAGAACTTTTTGTCCACAGATCTGTTACCTGCAATGAGTGAGTCACGTGACACATACAAAGGCTCAGCGTATGTATTAGAGAACACATCAGGTTCTAGATCAGGTTGCATGTTGTAAACAGCCTCTGTGAAAACATGAACTTAAATGTCTTTACAGTAATCACAGTGTTGAAATAATAATTAGAGGTAGGGAGATTTACTTCACTGCAGTGGGCATCAGCCACAACAGCATTTGCATAAAATATAAAATATCAGACAATGTATGAAAATAAATTCTAGTGGGCAGAATCTATAATCGTGAAATGAATGAGAAATTTGTATCAGGCTATAGCCTAAAGGAAGATGATATAGCAAACTTGCTGAAGCAAAGTAGATCAGGGAGTAGTGAGTGTCTGGATGGGATACCATAGAAGAATGGTGGGTAAGATATAAATGTCATAAATAAAATGTGCCAATGAACAGATGTAGTCTTGTATAAACTATGCTTACGTTTATATCCTTCTGAGTTGGATGTGAAGTTGGTCATGTTTTAGATCCATTGAAACTGATGGGCCACATTCATCAGGAGGCCAAGCTTAAGTCCCTAAAGCAAGACCTAAAGCTTTGCCTCCGTCCAACCCCCTCATTTTCCTTTGCAGTTTCCCTGCTGTCAAACGTTAGTGTGTAATCTCCTCAAGATGGGGACGTGTTCTATTTTTGCTTTCGTTACTCTGGTGAAATACCAAACAGTGAAGGTGCTATCATAATAATTCACTGTGAAGTACAAATCAGCTGTGTCCACTTTTACCCTTAGCTAGCTGACTGTCCCTGGACCAACATTTCTGACATTGTTTGAGGCATGCTGTAAGAAACACATTTGGTTAGGAAGGCAAGACTCACTATCCAAGTTTTATTTTCTGTTGAGCAGGGATGGTGAGCCGCGTTGGCTGGGGCTGAGTCGGAATCCAACAACATCTGGAGAGCCATAGGTTTCCCATCTCTGATGTAGAACAATTTTCTTGGAAAAACAAAAATCTGAAAAATAAAGAATACAGATGCTGCAGTAAGTTAGTCTGGCAAACTATTGCAAGGACACACTTCACATACTTTTCTTGAATATTGTCTTAAGTTGGGTGTAACTGCTATCTGGTGTTCTGCACCAACAGTGCAGACATATTCAAGGAATATTCTGGATATTACATAAATACGAGTGGTTATTTCCACACATCCATGGAAACTAGGTAGCCTAAGAATACACATTAAAATCATATTTCATGAGAATTTAGTTTGGTAGGCCACTATTAACTCTTGTTTGTGGTGCCTGAAAATATTGACTAGAGTAATGTTAACAGCTGTAGGCTGCAATCTAGGTCCAATTTTATTTTTAATTAATACTTTACAAATGTTTAAGACTTATTTTCTGAAGTGGAGCATGGCTGAGTCAAAACTGAGCTTAACATTCATGGTTAAGTCTCCAAATTATTTGACCAGCTCCTGAGATGCTTTTCATTATTAAGACCCCTCCCCTCGATCTTAACCTAATAGAAACTTAATCAAATACTGAACCGTCTTATCTCACATTGATATTCACACACAGCTCTCATTAACATTAATGGCAGTTACATGAAGATATCAAGGGAACAATATAATTATTTAAATGATAGCACTTCCAGCTCTAAACAGATGAGACTATTAGCAGAATATATGTGCCTTTCTTCATATTCCTGCTTTCTGATTATGGAACATGGACATAATCCTTCATAGGATTTACTCATTTCTTTGCTCTGTTTATTGGTAGATCTGATTAGTGATACGATATGAAGAATTTCCAAAAGGAAAAAAAAGGGGAAAAAAGAGACCTCCTCTGTTGATATGGATGAATACTTCTGGAGACGTAAGCTCTAACATTTCCCTATTGGGCTGGGTGGCTCACAGGCAGCCAGTCTAATGCTTTAAGAATGGGTGAAATGTGATCCCTGTATGATGCCCCTCTTAACAGCTGAACAGAAGCATTCTGCACCAGCTGCAGGGTCTAGACTGTCTTCAGGGGTAGCCACACAAAAACAGCATTACAGTAATCCAAATGTGACGTTATCAGAGCATAAGTTCCTGTGCCCAAACTGTCCAGGTCTAGGAATGGCCCAGGTGACATATAACTGAAGCTGGGTGTAGGCACTCCAGTGGCAACTTGGACTCAAAGCGCACCCCCAAGCTACTAACCTGCTCTTTCAAGGAGAGTACTACCACATCTAGAGGAGATTTGTCTGCCTAATTCCCAGACTCATTTTGGTTAGTTTACTAACACACTACGATTTAGAAGCCCATGTAGGATGAGCCATTGCAGAAAAAAAATGACTAAAGCATATAGCAGGCAGAGAAGAGCCTTCAGCACTGCATAATGGGAAAAGCTCAGGCAGTGTTCCTGAAGGTGACACTAGCCCTGTTCTGACATTATTACATATTATTACAATTACATGGGGTGAGTGACAGAGCTCTGCCTGCTGGCCACACCATCTTATCTCCAGCAGCTCTCTGTGCATTGGGGGAAAGTTGGAAGAGGAGATCCTGCTGTACTTACTTAGGTTTACCCTGATGTAGAACTCTGATTGTGCAGGGTTTCAATCATGGGGGTAGAAGCCTATATGTGTAATGCAGGCTCCTCTCTTCAGATATTCTCCCCCAACATGTAGGCAGCTGGCGACAGGGCCAGTAGGTGGAGCTCCAGTTTCCCACTCCACACAACTGTAATTAAGTGGACAATAACAACCAAATACAGCTAGTATGGGTGTCACATGTGAGTCAGTGTGGAACTGTAGCTAGCTTTTGTAATTAAATGCAAGAGACCCAGGTTCAAATCTCTATTCAGTCACGAAGCTCACTGGGTGATCCTAGGCCACTCATGTTCTCTCTGCTTCATCTACCTCACAGGTTTGTTGTGAGATACTGAAGAAGGCTCATGTCCAGCACTGCCCTGTGTTCCCCGGAGATGGGTTGGGATAAAAAAAATAAAAAAAAATCAGTAAGTGACCCTATTTTTTACCTATGAAATGTTTGAGGGTGTGTGAAGAATGATTCAGATAGAAATTCATCAATATTTAAAGAGAAGGACCCCATCTAAAGATCCCTATGCACAACAGTGGGCTGTGAGATTTCTGCTGCGTACACCCACCAGATAAATGACTCTGCTGTCAGAGGGATGAAGTGGGAGCGAATACCATTGTATTCTAAGCACCCAGGAGTAGTTTTCCTCTTATGGGTTTGGTCCGAGACATTTGCTGCTTGTTTACAGAGTCACAAGATCTCCCCAGAGTGTGGGTCAGCTGAATGAAGTAGCTAGCTGTGCAGAAAAGTGGCTTTGGATATTTCATGGCAGCATTAGATCATTAGAAACAGAAGGAAAGTTAGAGTTGAAAAAGTTGATGGATTTTGGCATGTATGAATTAAATGTGGATCCAGTCTGCAACAGAGCACAATATGGTGCAGAAGGTCAAGCCTGTTTTTTTCTCTCCCAATGGTCCACTGCGCTAAGCAATAAATACAAACTAGAGATGAAAAACAGAGAAAATATAGACATCAGATGAGGCCTAAAATTATGCATAACAGTGACTGCCAATAAAAATCAATAACCAGTAGAGTTAATACAATAGAATAATTGGCTTTCATAAAACCATTCAACTATGTTAAATTAGTAGGTAGGCAAAGTATGATGTTACCAGAGGCCAAAGGGACTGGGAGCAATATAATTGTGACCTTTGTCCCTTAAATACCATGATTTTAAATGAATATGCTATAAAAAGATAGCAGAGTCTGCCAGTTCATCACCAGATATCAGGGATGTTTTTATTTAGCCATCTGCCATAATTTGGATTACTTTGATGAGGGCTGCAGGATAACATAGAAAGCGCAAGGGCCAGCTTATCAGCAACTTCTTGAATGTGCAAGCAGAACTTTCTTAATGAAAGAGGCCCCTTTGGTCCAATCTGTGTAGCCAGAGTTCAGTGGGTTTTTTTTTTTTACAGTGTTGTACTCTGCTGTACAATGGTGTTAGGCTGTGGCTTGTTTGCATTGTGGACTTCAGTTTGCTTTTCTGAGTAGACAGATTGTGTGAGAGATGTGCCCACACAGATTTGTTTGAGGCTGTGCTGTATTAAGTCAAGATATAAAATCACTGCATGATACAAAATATCCCATCTTCCTACTGTGTGCCAGCGAGAAGATCAGAGGAACCAAGGCTCAGCGCAAGTACCAGAATGTCAATATCTTTCCCAGTCAGCCATCTTTGAAACGTGGTACCTTTTCTAGGAACTGCTTCTGTGCTTCCACTTTTCTGCTGAAGTGTTGCTTTATTTTCATTTGTTTATATCAAATTGGTCATGCCAACCAATGATTCGGTCATTGTGCCAGAGGTGTGGCAAGTGTTGTGTCAGAGATGTGGAGGGGCCATAGATACTAGAAGAAATATCTCCAAATGGTTCCCCAATGTTTGTGCTTTAAATTTGTTAGCTGTTTGTAGTTCTTACGAAAGGAAGGAAATCAAATAAAGAGAAAACAAACAAATGAACAACAAAAGAATGTATGAAGTGCCCTGCTAGAACAGGCAAAGGATCCATCTAGTATGGTATTCTCGTTCCTACAGTAGCCAGCGAGATGCTTCTAGGAAGCCCATAAGCCCAGCCTGAGCCTGAAGCTAACAGCTCTGCCCTATAGTATGTTTCTCTCTAGCAACTGGTATTCAGAAGCACACCATCTCTGAATGTGGACCACCTGTTTAGCTGTCATGGTTAGCAGTCATTGATAGCCTTAGGATCGATGGATGAATGAATGAATGAAAATACCAGTGATTGCTCCTCTGCCCCCTCATTCACTTGGCAAAATACACTGGTCTGGGGATTGCTATATGCTCAACCTGAAGCAAGAGTCAATATTATGCTTAGGACACTCCTACATGGAAAGCTCCTGTGGTCCCAGTTGGGAACTTCCATTTCCTCTCTAAGCATCCAATATTGTGCTGGTATTATAGCATGAAGACACTAGGGCTGCTTTCACATTGCAGTTCATTCTTACCTGGTAATTTGCACATTATATTTGACCTTTCACATGACGTACAAGCTAATTCCAGAAATCTAGTGGAATGTAGTGCAAGTTTAGTGCTAATTTCCATGATAAATAGTACCAGAAACAATCCATTTGCAAGGCTGGGAACCTGGAAGATTGCAGGAGATTTGCACTAGCAGCCTATCATGTGACAAGCATCCAAGCTTCCTCTCTCTAGCCTTGCTATTCTTCTATATTTTTAACTCATTCCTGCTAGTGCCTGTTCCCTGTTTGTTTGCCTTTGGTGAGTCCTCCTTACATTGTTTTTCTGAGTTTGTCCTGTGATCTGTGCCTTGGAAGTCCTGTTCTTTTCTGCCTCTTCCCCCCTCCCATCCATGGAGCCAGGCAGCTGCTAAAAGATCTAAAAGATCTTACCCGCCTTTTTTCTCTTCTCTGTGTTCAGTTTACTTCAGCTAGTTTCCCCTAGCTGCTTTCAGATATGAGGCTTATTGTGTGTGATAGTTGCTGAAGTTGATTTTCAAGTCTTTTGAAGTCTTTTTCTATTGTTTTTTAAGCCCCCCCTTCTCTTCTCAGTCTTTTTTTACCTGAGCCACAGCAGCTTGCATTTTTTAAGTGACCACTTTTCTCCCTTTTCCTCAGTGCTTTGTTTCTGGCTCTTTCTTTTAGGAGCTTTTGGTTACTTGTTGTTTTTCTTGCCTTTTTCACCTGATGCTGGTGTCTCCAGTTGCAGTGTGAAAGACTTTTTGCACAACATGCTGGTATATCAGATACTGCACTGTGAAACAAATTTTAGAAATTGAGACAGAAGCACTACCATTTTAATCCATTAAACTATAACACAATAACCCCATGTGTGAAAGCAGCCTAGGAAGGAAATCTAAACAGACAGAAAATAAATATATGAATCACAAGAGGACTGCTGGATCAGACTAAGTGCCCAATTAGTTCTGCATCTGTAAAACATTAAAATTAGTTTTTGAAAGTTTTTGTTTAAAAAGGAAAACTGAAAAGAAAAAGAAGCATGCATATTTATAAAGAAAGTCAGGGCTGCAGTAAAATCTAATAATCCAGTAACTGCATTTTATCTGCATGCATTGAATGACACTGATCAGATGCCAATGCCCTGCCATTCTGTTAAGGATGGCAGCAAATGTCACTGTTATGGGACTGGTGAGTACTTGAGCCTGACAAGCTAGCCAGTGACAAAGATTTATTACCTAGTTTATCTAACAGATGGAATGTTCCTCAGTAGCGAAAGTGAGGATTCTGAGGTTCAGTGTTATGACCAAAGTAAAGGGATAATTCTTCTGAACATAAACATAATTTTGGGTGAAGAAAATAAAAATGCAGAAGTAGTTCCAGAGAAACAATTCAAACATCACTGTCATTCTGTGTATTTCCAAATGATTTCTTCATGTTGATGCATAAACATTTGGTGCATATCTGCTACTTGTCATCCATTTTACTATCTTCTTTCACTGTATAATTTGAAAGCACAGAATCTATCCACCACAGTCATTTTGAGGCAACAAAATACCAAGAAACTTTCCAAGAAGAAATACACATGCAACGAATGTCAAAGGAGTGTGTGTGTGTGTGTGTGTGTGAGAGAGAGAGAGAGAGAGAGAGAGAGAGTGATGTGCAAAATAGAGAGCCAATAGAGATTCAGCTAGCATCATCTGTTTGTCAATGATTTCTGTTTAACAAGGTATTACTGTATGTGTTTATATGTATATGATTGTTGTAAACAGCTTTGATTTTTTTATATGAATAACGGTATATAAATATTTTAACAAATAAACAAGTAAGTAAGTAAGTAAATAAGGATTTCAGTCTAATGAACTATGGTTTATTACACAGAGGATGTTGTTGTGACTGCATGCTCCATCTGCTCCTCTCTCTCATTTCACACTCCACAATTGAAAACTTAGGAACAAAGGAGTCCACACTGATTTGGCTGTCCAATCTTTCAGGTAGGAGACATTCCCCCCTCCCTTATCTGGAGATGCCGTGGATTGAACCTGGGACCTTCTGCATGCAAAACAAATGCTCTGTCACTAAGCTATGAGAAGTTATGGTTCAACTTCATATTAAACCATAGTTTCCCATTGCAGCTGGATGAGGAAACTGTGGTTTAATCTTAAACTTCAAACACTGATCATATCCTGGCTTCATATAATGGCCTATAGAAGGAAATTAAACCACAGTTTCCTGGTTTTCAATAGCAGTGGATGAGAGCAGGGAGAAGGAGAGTAGGGCATATGGAAACTGTGGGCACAGAAAGTCTATTCCTTCTTCAGGATACTCCATCTTTTGTAGTTTCAGCAAAAGAGTGTTCCAGAAACTGAAAAGGCCCTATTATGGGTCTGAAGGCAAGTTGGGTAAGGGAAAAGGAAGATCACTGGGACAGATCTTAATAGTTGGGTAGTTTCATAAGATAAAAGGCAGTCCTTAAGGTAACTTAGTTCCAAGCTATTTAGAGCTTTAAAGAGAGTGGACCCCTCAGACATACCTTTATATTGTGCATTCATGATGATTTATGCTCCTGATGGCATTGAAGTGGCTATAATGGTTGTGCCTACAAAGGTTTTAGGATGGACATATTGCTTCATTTCTAGTCAGTGCATGCCCTGTAACTTCTTGCTGAAATCCTGTAACTTTTTATACCACAAATGTTCCAGGGTTTTTTATCCTCCTTTCATTTCATTGTGCTAAAAGAGTAGCTCTCCAGATGACAATAATGCAATAATGTTGTGGAAGCATCACAGAACAACTAATAAAGCAGAATCTTCTGTGGATGGTCCAGTATAAATCTATCACTAATGCAATATTATTGCATCAATGACATGTTGCAGAATGCTCCTGCAAAAACAAGCACATACCTGACTGTAGGAGTGCTAAAACAAACATCTTGAAATGGGCCTGGTTGCATTGGTTGATATCTGTCTGTATGTCTGTCTCTTATCTCTTTACTAAGGCCTTCACATCAAGTAGTTATGGCAGGCTACTGTTCAGATGGCTTTACAAGAGGATTAGACGGATTCATGGCAGATAAGGCTATCTATGGCTACTAGCCATGATGACTATGTTCTGCCTCCATAATCAGAGGCGGTATTCTTCCAAATACCAGTTGCTAGAAACCGCAAGAGGGGAGAGTGCTCTTTGCACTCAGGCTCTGCTTGTAGGCTTCCCATGGGCAACTGGTTGGCCATTGTGAGAAGAGGATGTTGGACTAGATGGCCTATTGGCCTGATCTAGCAGGTTCTACTTATCTTCGTATGTTTAGCACCATGGGAGTTGTTCCGTGGTGTTCCGCAGGGTTCCACCTTGTCCCCCATGCTATTTAAGATCTATATGAAACGGCTGGAAGCTATCATCAGGTGATTTGGAGTGAAGTGTCATTAATATGCAGATGACACCCAACTCTATCTCTCTGTTCCATCAGAATCAGGAGAGGCAGTTGAAGTACAAGACCAGTGGTTGAAGGCAGTGATGGGCTGGATGTGGGCCAATAAATTGAGGCTAAATCCTGAAAAGACAGAGGTTTTACATGTCCAGAGTTTCCATGTCTGGGAGGTGGGGAAACAGCCTGTTCTGAATGGGGCTGCACTCTCCTTCACATAGCATGTCTGCAACTTGGGGGTACTCCTGGATCCAGCCTTGCCACTGGAGGCTCAGGAGGCATCAGTGACTAGGAGTGCCTTTTTCTAGCTCTGGTTGGTTCACCAGCTTCAGCCTCTTTTGGATTAAGATCACTTGGCCACAGTACTTGGTAACTTCCAGAATGGATTATTGCAATGCATTCTATGTGGGGCTGCCCTTGAAGAAGACTTCAACTGGTCCAAAATGCAGCAGCCAGATTACTGGCTGGGATTCCCTTCGGATCTCATGTAACTCCTGTTTTAAAACTGCTACATTAGTTGCCAGTTTGTTTCCAGGCCCAATTTAAGGTGCTCATGTTAGTGTTTAAAGTCCTAAATGACTTAGGTTCCTAATATTTGAAAGACCATCTCCTTCCTTACAGACCCTCTTGGATGCTGAGATCAGCAGAGGGGGCCCTCAGAAGCTCAGGGGATGGTCTGGGAGAGGGCGTTCTCTGTGGCAGCCCCAAAGTTATGGAACTCCCTCCCCTCTGAGGTGCATCTGGCAACTTGTTAGCTTGATTCCTGAAAAAAAAGAGTCCAATTCTTAACCTGTGGCCCTTCAGATGTTGCTGGACTACAACTCCCATAATCCCTGAACATTTACCATGCTGGCTGGAGTTGATGGAATTTGGAGACCAACAACATCTGGAGGGCCACAGGTTCCCAAGTCCTTCTTTTGTTTTGCTATTTCTGTTATTGCTATGATTTATGATTTTGGTATATAATATCGACGCTATGTAGACCCCAGAAAGTGATTGCTACAATTTTTCATAGGTTAGAGGCTGGGGAGGCTGTAGTAGAAAGGGAGATCTTTTCTGGCAGTTCTACCTGTGAGAGGAATTCTAGAATGGTTGCTATAACCTGGAAACAAATTAAGAAGCTTCCACAGAGGTGTTTATTGTGGGATAGGTGCTCCTCACGCATGCATGCTTTTCACAACTTCCACATGACACCATTTGTATCAAAATGCCAGTCTGTATTTTTCCCCATTTAATCTAGATTCACCTTTCCATGGAAAACTGGCCAGTTAACTAAAAAAACCCTGCTGCACATGATCTGTCTGGGATAGCTGAATGATCCATTGCAATATCAAGCTCCTGTTTAGAAGGTACACAAATTATTGGGACTTGGCACACTTATATCCAAAGAGGTTTTTTTTAACCTCTCCTCTCTTTTCAGGTAAGTATGGAACAAGCTGATGATCACTGAGTAGCACAAAGATCAAAAAGCCAATCAGAACACCTTTTCTTTAAAAAAGGAAACATTTATTTGTAAAGTTAGCTTTATTATGTTGACTTTTTCAATAAAAATGAAATATTTAAAAAATGCTGTCCATAAAATGGAGCATGGGTGTTGTGCCAATACTCCCTAGTTCTCCTCTTCCTCTTTGTGGAATTCCAGGAAAACTACAACACAGAATAAAAGGTTGGCCTCCCATATATCTGTCCCTATCAGCCTTGAACCCAGCCACCATTTTCTCCCAGACAGAGCTATTAACAATAGGCTGGGAGGATTTGCAGATCAACAACCTATCTGTCCTGATCTGTGCTGATCTTTCAGCAGTTAGTCCAGCCCTCAGAGACTTGTCCCTCCTAACCTCAGAGCACAAATAGAGTACCAAACAGGAATTTTCCCAAGAGAAATATGAAAGTTTCACAGATGACCTGTGGGGTATCAAGTCCTTTCACCAGAGGAGCTAACATCTATTGGTGAAAATCTGCATGAAGAATTATACTTGAAGACACCCTCAGAGATATGCGCATGGATGCACACTCTCACCCGCAAAGGTTTGTCCCAGCCCTGTATGGAATGAATTATGTTGTGTGTTTTGTCTCACTCTCTTTTGGTTTGTAGCTCTGCAATATTTATGATGTAGTAATGCCCAGAAAATCCCAGCCACAGTGCCACTATAAATTAACTAGTATTGAACAGTATTGACTACATTTCCCATTCTTCAGTAAGGTTTTAGAACAGAAGGTAATTTGTTTGTGTGTGTTTTCTTCCCCACAGAGTCTCTGTATAGTCTCGGAACGGTATGCACTCATTAATAATGGGGCAGGAGACAACTAGTAAGTGCAGTGACTGTTTGATCAATGCAGTAGTCATCTGTGTGAGCTCTGAAACAATTCTTCCACTGACATCTAGAAACTGAACTGTTGAGACAAGAATTCTTGGGAGCACTTACTTATGCTTTGTTCCAAATGTGACATAAAATTCCCAATCAAAGCTCTGCAACTTCAACTTCTCCAGCACCACATGTAAAAATATAATCATATGTGAATCACATGTAAGACGTATAATCATAGAATTGTGGAACTGGAAGCAATCTGGAAATCCAGCTTCCCCACTCCGCACCATACTCTGAATGTTTCCTCTCCAATGTAATGTCTCTTCACACTGTGAACTTATGAAATATGAGCCACAAGGGTCCTTTTCAGGTTTTACTCACTGAATTAATGCCTGGGTGGGGCTATGCCAGTGAGCCTTGTTCCTAATGTTGTGCACCCCACCAGCCTCAACTCCTAATGCTCATACACTGATGTGCCACACAGGGTTTCTTATTGCATTGATGCTTTCACATGTACAACTGTATACATGAAGTCTTCCCACCTGCAGGCATCTGTATCAACATGTGGACACTGGGGGTCCAGGGCAGTCAGGGTGTGCAACATTGGGTTTGGAGAGTGCTATTTATTTATTTATTAAATTTACTGTATATCCTCCCAGAAGGAGCCCAGGGTGGCAAATAAAAACACTCTAAAACATCTTGAAAACAAAATACTTTTTAAAAAAAGGTTTAAAAATATTTT
This sequence comes from Rhineura floridana, assembly GCF_030035675.1. Lineage (NCBI taxonomy): Eukaryota > Metazoa > Chordata > Lepidosauria > Squamata > Rhineuridae > Rhineura > Rhineura floridana. The sequence goes on from NC_084487.1 coordinate 82,670,285, forward strand.
AAAAAGCAATTCCAACACAGACACAGACTGGAATAAGGTCTCTTCTTAAAAGGCTTGTTGAAAGAGATGCTGCCTGTCTAATATTTCAAGGGAGGGAATTCCAAAGGGTAGGTGCCATGACACTAGACGTCTGCTTCCTATGTTGTGCTGAAAGGACCTCATGATAAGATGGTATCTGCAGGAGGCCCTCACCTGCAGAGCGCAGTGATCAAATGGATATATAAGGGGTAAGACAATCTTTCATGTATCCTGGTCCCAAGCTGTCTTGCTAAAGTGCTCTAGAAATGTGTGAGCTCTAACATCTAAAAAGGGCTAGATTTAAACAGCCAAGGAACACAAGACAGTTTTAATATCTCCAGTCCCACACAGGAATACAGCCAAACTATGCTCTATCATCCCAGAATGCTTATAGCCTACCAGTCCAGAAGAAGACCAAGGATGGATTAGCCTGAAATCAGAGCCTTCCTGTCTACAACCAAGGTTATGGATCCATCCTAAACATGACACTTTTCTATATTGCTTCGAATCTGGGCTTCAGTAAAACAGTATAGTGTCCACGTTGCTGGGTCAGGCTGTCTAAGAAATCCTGCTGATTCCTCCAAAAAGGGAAGCAAAGAAAGCATTGCAGGGCAAGACCCTTCTAAGGAAGAGCAGAATGGTTAGTCAAGTACCAAATATCTCACTGCACAGTCAGCAGTGGGTGTAAATTCTAATGCTGGTGGTTGACTTGTTTTTACAGTCTTTGGGTGAAGAAACTACAGAGCATGTAACTGTTAATAAGAAGCACTATAATGGATTAATAATTTACGTGCCATGTGAGGTAATAGTCTGAGTGCATCCAGACTAAAAGAAGAGAGGGACATGCCTTCCACTTGTCCTACACCATGAGAACCGTGTAACTGCTATTACATAAAATTAGATTGTTCTTCCAGTATAATAGCAATTAAATATATGGTCCCTTGCCATGACAAGTCATTCGACCCCGGAGAAAAGACCTCACTATATAATTTGATATTGTAGCAGTAGGGCTTGAGTAGGCAGTGTGGAGAAGCCCTGGAGAAAACCTCATGAGGGAAATGTTGTGACAATATTAGGTCTTCCTTCTGTAGTTTATTACCACAGCAACCATGTAAGTCATGTCGCTGCCTTCCACAAATAGAAGCCTCTTTGCAGAAATGCCCTATTACTTTTTTGTAGCCAGAGAATTGAAATTGAGTTCCAAATAGGAAAATGTGATTCTTTAGCAAAGGTAAGCTTTCCCTTTTTAAAAAAATTTAACATGTGCTCATCATCTAAGCCCGAGGAAACTTGCTATTGATGCAAGGGCTTTTGATTTCTTCCACCTGTTTAATTGGCTTCTCTTTCTAAAATTGCAAACCTAATACAGATCTACTCTGAAGGAAGCCCCACTGAGTTCAGAGGTTTACTCCCAAATATGTATTTTATTTATTTATTTATTTATTTATTTATTTATTTATTGTATTTATATACTGCCTCATAGCCGAAACTCTCTGGGCGGTTTACATTAAGTGTGCAAAGGATTGGAGCCTCAATAAACAGGAATTGAGAAAAAGATCTCTTATCCCTCCAGATGATCCATGGCCATAATGACCTCAGAGTCATCATTACTAATATTAATAAGGGCTCTGGACTTGCCCAAGCTATAGGGAACAATATGCAAAGTATGTAAATATTAATTTATTTTGTTCAGCATGTACAAGAGTGCATATTATACATGCATGGCATTGCACTTGATCACTTTGAAAACATCATTAAGCCAAGCAGTGGTTGCTCCCACCCCCACCGCATGTAGAATAACTCTCTGAAAAGACTTTGTTTTCTATTCATTGTATTTGGCAGTTCCCACCACATTGTAAATGATCACATTATATGCAGCATCCTAATGTTGTGCAGAATGTAGATGCCAGGGAGGATAATGAATAGGGCAATTGGTGAACCAAATTACATTTCCTACGTACAGACCTGATCAGCCCTAGTTAGCATACTCATAAGTAAAGAGTTAGTTATAGGAAGGGTGCTGGTGATTAAATGAAGGAAGAAGCCCATCTGTTTCAGAAAGCGGAAGGCATAGTAATAAATGGCGGCCTTGGACAGAAATCCCAGCAGGCAGAAGTGGGTTCTGTGGAAACTCTGTTGAATGAGAGTCATAATTTTGTTTGTTATTAATAGCTTTTTACTGTTTCAGAGCTGTTTATACATGCGATCCAGCACTTCTTCCCATCTGTTTCCCACTAATCTGCAGCGTCTGGCTGGATCCTGTCAGTTTCTAGATATTGAATAGATTAATGGCTGGCACTGACATTTTTAAGTAGTGAAATGTGGGGTGAGTGGATGAGAGCTGAGTTTTTTCCTTTTCTAGGACACATACTGAAATAGCCCTGTAAGTTTCTCCATGCACTCTGAATTCAGTTTTTCACACTGCCGTAAAACTCTAGACCATAAAGCTACCATAAAGCTGTAGACTGAACAATTGCACAGCAAAATGTAGCTACCTAGCAAAAACTAGGATCTGAGTAATCCACAATGTGTGAAGCATTCATACAATCACTTCCATTTAGGCAGCGATGTAGTGCAGAGGGAGTACAGGCGAGCACAGCTCCAGGATTTCAGGAGTGACAATGTCTGCCAGAGTTCCAGGGTAACTGACGAACCCTCCTTGCTCTGGCAAGTGAATGAAGGGGCATTGCAGCTTTTAGGTCCTTTTCTCTGACAGGGTTTACTAGCAATTTAAATGGTTGGTCTTCTTTGCAAGATTGTTTTGCTTTTCTAATTAAAAACCTAAAGTTCCATTTCAGCTGCCTGAAGATCCTTTGTTAATGCTCAGTGTAGTTTTGTTAACCTATGTAGTCAGCAGTAAACCTCACTGAGCTCAATGGAACTTATTTACTTATGATGCATAATGTTGCTGTTATGCTATGAAAAGTTGAGTTATTTTGGTATTACAGGGCCTTTTTGAAAGACTACCCAGTCTTCCTTCATTTCTGTAGTAAAATTTCTTTATAGAGGTGCTTGCATTTTTGGATTTTCCTTGGGGGCATGGCTTTCGGGCTTCAGGTGTAGCTATGGAGTCAGTCATGATGAGCTTCTGCACATCAACATTTACTACTACACCTTTGCATTTGAGCCCAGAGAAAGAATGAAACTTGGTTCATTCCATATCTTACTTGCTACCCAATTGTTGCATGTATCAATGGGTGACTCCAAATTCTAGTTTAGCGAGGGAGAAAAGAAATCTATCCAGTCTATCCACATCATACATGATTTCATAAATCTATATCGTGTCCCACTTTATAGTTGTCTTTCCTCCTCTAAAAGCCCTAAATGCTTTACCTTTTTTAGTGTAGATATCCTGCATTATGTTATTTGTTATTCTGAAATCTGCTTGTCTCAACATTTATCAGTGATATTAATTTCTAAAAGATATTTTGAGTATGGCTTTGTAGTTATAATTTAGTCATGAACAGCAGTTATAAATCTTTTCTGTCCAAGGTTAATTGGTACTATTGCTTTTATTACTACTACTGTTACTGTCATTAAAGGCCAGAATCCCCAGGAGATGGCTCTACTTTGACTACATTACTTACTTATCCCTGAACTGAAATCAGCTGACCATGATGACAACTGACTTCCATTTGTTGAAGAAGCAAGTCTGTAGAAAGAGATATACACGGAGCATTTCTTAAAATGGAATACATTTAAGAATACATTGCTGATTTTGTGGCACCTCTCTTGTTTCCATGGTAATGGGCACTTCTTTGAACCTACATTTAACTAAAGTTAGGAATCTGAAGATGGGTTGCAAGGAAGAATGGTTTTAATCAGATGCAAATATCTAACATGGAGATAGAAGCATAATAGTTTTTCATCTCCCTGCCTCCCCCTGCCCTCCGGTAGATGACTGTTTATTTAGCAATCCCTAAATGCAGATACAGGAGCTGGTATAGCACGGTGGGGAGGAGAGCTTGGCTGGGAGTCCAGAGTCTGTGAGTTCAAATCCCCCCTTGTGTCTCCTGGGTGTAAAAGGTCAGCTAACAATCACCCCCACAGTGAGTGGCTCAGGGGTTATGTGCCCTGCCACCTGTGCAGCTGTGGGCAAGCTGCATAGTCCCAAGGAGCCCAGTTGCCCCCCAGCTGGCAGTTGCAGACAGTTTTTTTAAAAAAATGTTTTTAACACTGTTTTGTTTTAATGTATTTTAAGATCTGTTTTTATGATGTTTTAAAGTGTTTTTAGCGCTTTGTTTGCTGCCCTGGGCTCCTGCTGGGAGGAAGGACAGGATATAAATTAAATAATAAATAAAATAAATAAGGAAGGGGCTGGCTTGTGCAGCTGTGGCAAGCTGAGCAGGCCTTAGCAAGCTGGGGAGGACTAGCCTCAGAGGGAGGCAATGGTAGACCCCCTCTGAATACCACTTACCATGAAAACCCTATTCATAGTGTTGCAAATATTGCTGTTCGTTCCCCTTGGTAGGCTTTTTCAGATTTACCACCAAGAACGAGAAGTCAGTCAGTCGAGGGTTCAACCCAAATTTATTCTGCAGAATAGAGACGCACTCACCGCTCATGCATAAAGTAAGCTGCCTGCCATATCACTGAACAGGCCTTGTTTTATACTTTATCTCAGTAATGCTATGTGACAATAAAAATTACAATCAAGCAGTTTAATAAAACGAAACTTAAAGGTGTGCCATAGCCTTTTGGGTATCTGCCAATTACATCTGCATAAACAAGATAAACCAGAACGTCCAGCTAGTTTCTTTATTCTTATCTTAGTACATTGCAATCTGTCCCCTTAGACCTTCAAAGTAGCTGTACTGTAGTTCTGTTATGCACATTATAACACAATCTGGATTTTCTCAACAATAGGGTAGCCATAAGGCGGGATAGACTTGAAGGCAGTCCATTTCCATTTTCAAATGCAGATGCTCCATAGAACCAGCACAGCTCCACTTCTCTTAAAACACTGAACTATTTTTCCCCTTTCATACTGCAACTGTATAATTTATCATTCCTTTCTACTGTTGCCTGCTGGGCTTGTCCTGATATCAGAATCCTATCTTGACACTCTTGACCTGATGTCAGGATATTTTCTTGAATGACCTAAAGATCTGAATCTAATTCTGAACAATTTAGGCTTTCTGTATGCCCCCCATTATAGCACTGAGGTAGAAATGTATCAGAAACAAAGATTTTTTCCTTCCTATTGCAGCACTTGGAATAGGAATGCATTATATTATTATTATTATTATTATTATTATTATTATTATTATTATTATTATTATTATTATCAACTTTCCTTTTCTCCCATGCATTTTAGCATGTGTTTTTAAATTGTTTTAAATGTTTAAATTGTGTTTTAAATTGTTTTTAAAAGATGTGTTTTAAATTTGTATATGTGTTTTTAGTGTTTTTAGGTACTGTAAACCGCCCAGAGAGCTTCTGCTATGGGGCGGTATATAAATACAATAAATAAATAAATAAACTTATAACACTGTTCAAAACACAAATAAATATATTATACTATAAAACAAAACAAACAACAACACCCATAACAGCACAGGAAGCTCTGGCAGTACAGCAATAACAAACAATATCATCTTAGTCGATCAAAAGCTTGTGAAAAAAGACAAGTTTTTACCTGGTTCCAAAAAGATGTCAATGAAGGCACCAGGCAGACTTTGATGAAAAACATTTTCTTATCTTTGAAAAGCATCATTTCTATCTCTGGTGTGGCACCATTGTTAGTGGTCTTAGGAGACAAATATGGTCTTAGGAGACCAAAAAAAGCTCATAGAAGCAGGAAGAAGTGCTGTTTCATGTCTCTTCTAAGATATTCTAGTAATAGTGCCAAACCAGAGGAACATGTGGTGCTCATCAAAGGTAAAAAGAGGGTGATGGCCACCAAAAATGTATGTGTGGGCCAGATGTGTCCCATTTGTGGTCATTTATAATTTTGAGCAGATTTGCTAGAAAAGAATATTTTAGACCAGTTCATCCCCTGATGAAGGCCAAACTACTGAGTGGCTGAAACGCATTGGGCTTTTGTTTAAATAATTTTTTATCAAACATTTTGGGTCCCCCCCTTTTTTTATTCCTGTTACCTCAAGGCTGATAAGCAAAAAAGGAAGACAGAGCTTGAAAATGGAGCTGAGATGGAGTGCACCCTCAGGGGCACTAGAAAGTAAGAAATCATCATTCAACGTACTTAATACAAAATTACTCATGGACTTAAATTATACACAGCATTCACAATTATGAGTGTATATATATATAAAAACAGAAGTCAGCCCGCATTACAGTTTATAATAACAATTTATTAATAATTTGCTGTTATTGTCACAATTTTCTGCTGCCTCTGAAGAAAATGGGATCCAAAAAACATTGGGCTTCTTATATATGTAATTACATTTTTCCATACTTCTCAGTATTTTGAGGCTCTGTCTTTTTGTGTGTGCCTTGCCCATCTTTTTGGTGCTGCCTTTTAGATGTGTGGATATGAAGAAAACGGAAAGATGCTGGTCTCACAGTTGAAGCCTCAAAGCTGCCCTTGAGATAGTTTGTTTCCTCTCTTCCTCTAACCCAAAACCTATTTTTGGTGCTATTGCCAATATCACCTATATTGCAAGTAGGGATGGATGAATCTCATTTTTCCAATCTTAAATTAAGTTCTGTACATTTCTCAGCAATTTTCAATTTTATTTTTTTTAAATGAAAATTTATCAGCATTTTAATGTGAATTTCTCCTGTTTTGTATTTTTGTATGTCATTTCCACTGATATATGCATTTTAATGCACATTTTCTCCTTATTTATGTGTTATAAAAGTGCAAATTTTGAAACTTTATTCAGTTCGCTTATAGGTTTGATAAGTGTGAAAAGTTGTTTCTCATTAAAATGCAACCAAAATCAAATTTTTCCTTCATCCCTAACAAGCACTTCATAGTTCTGCAAAATGGCTAGAACACCGAATGTTAGAAGAAATCATAGAGAGGTTGCAGCAGCAGTAAGTTAGACAGAGGGGAGATGAATAGGAGGAGATAGGAGGCAGAAGTACATCTTGGTGCACGTCCCTGATGCTGGTATTTGGATGTCTGAATGAAAATACCCTCTGCACAGTGCTGATGTTGAATTCCTTATAGCCCATAGAGCAATTGTTTAATTTATTTTTTATTTATTATTAAATTTAAATCCCACCCTTCTCCCAGAAGAAACCCAGGGCAGCAAACAAGCAACAAAACACTATAAACATCAGTAAAATATCTTAAAAACAAAGAATCTTAAAAACATATTAGAAACAAAACATCTTTAAAAAAAATCATTAAAAACATCTTATTGGGTTGATTCTGTAAAAATCCATAGCAGGGAGTGCCATTTTCTGCTGACTCACATAGCAATTAAGTGGACTGATTCTCAGTGGAAGTCTGATGCTGAGACTATGCTGTCTGGAGGTGCCTGCCATGTAGACTGAATTGTGACCAGCTGAGGAGCTGTAGTAATGCACACATAATGGGGACGATAGCAGTCTGACACAATGTTGGTTCCCAGGCTGTGTTGGAAGCCAGCTTTGGCTGGACGTTCACTATGTTCCTCACGGGATCCTGCTGAAAAATGTCATAACTTGTATAAGCACATAGCAGCCAGCTGACAATTGAGGGGGCAAAGGTATGGCTTGGCTTGGTTACCAAGGCAAACATTTCAAACAAGAGGGCTGAGGCAGCCTGCTGCCTTCGATTCAGCATCAATTCTTCATCTACCAAGTCAGTGGCCACCAAATTCAGCAACTTGCATGTCCCCTCAGTAAACGCGCAGTTACTGGCTATGAAGAAACGGAGCAGGTGTTTCCAATCTGGTCCAGCAAGGATCGTAATCACACTGAGCAACAGCTTCAGGAAGAAGAACCCTCACACCACGGCATATACACCCTGTCTCTGGAAGAGAGACAGGAAATAGAGATTGTTGAGATGAGGAGCCACATAGGAAACTCCCAGCAAAAAAGATTCCATGACAAGAGAGATACGATCAGACAGCAGATGCTCCAAGAAGAGAGGAATGAAGTTGCTGTTAAAGTGGCAGACAAAAAGCTGGATCAGGGTCATGGAGACAAACCAGAAAAAAACTGATGCCTGGAGACTGCTTGAGGTCCTCAGCCAGAGTGATCCTATTCTCTTGATGCACAGAGGGATGGTCTATATACAGCTGCATTTTCATTCCATTTCACTCATCCCTCAGACTGAGACCTCTGTCTCAGCAGCCACGTGGCCAGGGTAAATCTAACTGCCTATATCTTAACTCTTCCAGATTAGTATGTTCATGACAACAACAACAAATGTGGCAGTATGGCCATCTTTCAAAGAAAAAGTGCCTTCTGAGTTACTAGCTCTCTCTTTGTCATTGTGTCTGAATCTATCCATGCAGAGAAAACCGTGTATTGCATCAGTCTATGTAGTTAGGACATTCAGAGCATTTATCTGACTCAGAAGCAGTCAGATCTTGGTTTAAGGAGCAGCCTCCAACTGGGTATGCAGTGCAAAGTGTTTTGCTTTCCATACTTTGATACTGGCAATTTCACTGTGTGACTGAAAAATATATGATAAATGCCAAGTCTCTCTCTCTCTCTCTCTCTCTCTCTCTCTCTCTCTCTCATTCTCTTCTCTGGGTAGTGAGATGGTAGCTAAAAACACTTCACTTGTGCCCATGAGCTACAGCCACAATACTGCTTTAGAGTTATAAAAAAGACCTGAGAGGTTAGCAGATATCATGATTATCGCTAAAGGAAGCCAGCAGCCATATAATTAAACTGCCACTTTTAAAATATGTTCTCCATCTACATTCCTTTTCCATTTGAAAGCTTAATTCAGATGCTAAGAGTTAATTTAAAATTATGTCTTTGGCATCAGTTTCCTTTTGCTCTTAAAACTAATTTTGCTAAATAAAATATGTCAAAAGCAATACGGGATCCTAAGTGCCCTACTGTATAGAATGACTTTATGACTTCGTTCTTATGATTCTGCAACTTCTGTCTTGTGTGAGTTCTATGGTGCGAGTTTTATTATCACAGGGATGCATAGCCGGGAAATGAAGAGGCAAGACAAGCTAAAGTGTGGGTAATTCAAGGGCCACGTTTATTAAAATAAAGCCAATTGAAATGCTTGATTGCACAATAAATGATCTGCAGAGACAAGTGTGGGACCTAACTCTTACCCAATCGGGTGAGGACACCCTGCCATTGGAAAGGGGGTGGTCCAAGCCCAAGCCCATTCTCCAGGCCCCATCCCTACAGGGTGGTTAGGGAGGCCTTCCTGCTCCACCCCTCCCTCAGGGCTGCACAACTCTGAGTGGGTGTTACAGGTTAGCCCCAAAGGTGTGCCTTATCCTGCCAACCGGCCGCACAACCTGGAAGACAGGCCTCAGAACCCACCAATCACCTTAAAGGGTGCCTAAGGGTGGTCACCAAACCCTATCCTGTGAAATTCCTGCACATATCCATCAAACGTGACCAGATGAACCTATTTACAATATTAAACTACCAGCCCGAGCAATAAATCAGCCTAATCACATTAAGCCGGAATAGCCAAATAAGCAAGAGCCAATCAGCCGAATTAGAAGAACAGTACAGGGTAGGCAAAAAACTTGTCAGCAGACAAAGGCTGACAAGCTAAAAATTCCTACCCAGCCCCAAGGCGACCAGTTAAACTTGTACTGCCCTAAGGGAGGGTGGCTGGGAGTCGTGTCAGGCCAGAAAGAGGCCGAGGGGAGGTGGAGCAGGGCTTAAATAGCCACCCTGCTCCACCCCCTATGTGACAGGCATGCATGGCCATGCCATGCCCCAAAGGGGAGGGGCTTTGAAGCTATGCCAGGTCTTCCCCGGCATGACTGCAAAGGCCCGCCATCACCAGAGCCCTTGGGTCTGATGATGGCGGGAATTCTTGGGATCTCATGTACAGTAACTTATCCTGTCCTATTTATGGTTTGCAGGAAAGGGTCTTTTTCATACTATTTTCTAACACAGAAGAATTTCATTTCCATGTTTTTTCGTGGGGGGGGGAAATGCTATCTAAACTTTTATAAATGGTGGTACCATGTTTGTTGTTGTTGCCATGAACATACCAATCTGGAAGAGAAAACACAGAAGTCCTGTCTACACAATGAGCACACAAAACACCAAAGTATAGGGAGCAGTATGATCCCTGTGTAGCCTTTGTGCATGCAGCTGAAAGTAGGAGTATGTGTAAAGTCTATTCATACAAATGCACACACAAAGGTATGTGCATAGGTTTTGCAGGTATGACCAGAGATACTGGCTTTCATGGGTTTCCTGACTGTGGAGAGAGAAACTGTGTGTAAAGCTGGGTTTAATTTGCTGTTTTAAGGTGATCATAGTGATGTACTTAGGGAAGGGGTTTGTTAATGAAAAGTATCTTATGATCACTTTTTAAAAGTTTATTATATATTTTTTATATTTCACTTCTTGATATTTGCTGTAAGTCCCCTTGAGACCTTTGTGATATAAGACAATTAATAAAGAAAGAAATAATATTAAAATCATCATCATGACCAATATGCACTGCTTTTCTTTAGAATTGTTTTACCTTTTTTTATAAGTGTATAAACTCTTTTATCTGTTTTACTTATTTTTAATGGTCTGATTATAGCATTGTAACCTGCCCTGGGACCTTATGGTTAAGGGTGGGTAATAAATAATAATAATGACAACAACACAACAATAAAAAGGCCCTTCTCCTGGTCCCCCCTCTGAGGGAGGTTTGGAGGGTGGTGACAAGGGAGAGGGCCTTTTTAGTTGTGGCTCCCCATCTGTGGAATGTGCTCCCTGTAGTGTATTGGGTCAGTGTTACTATGACTGTGATTGTCTGAGTATGTCTTTCATCTATTGTTCTCTCAGTGATTATTTACGGCTGCCTGGAACACGACGAGGATAAAAACATTAAAGCTTTAGGCATGACTTCATCTTTGGGGGGAGAGAGAGAAAGAGACTTGGTCACAGTGAGTAAAGGGGGGGGAAACAAGCCCACAACAAGATGGCTAGCTGTATTGGAAAGAATGATATCTTTGATTGTGCAACAGATGATTGGATACTATACACAGGGAGGATTGAACAGTATTTTGAAGCAAATGAGATTGCTGCTGGAAAAAAAATTCCAGTTTTACTGACTGTTATGGGAGGCAAAGCATACTGTTTACTGAGAAGTTTGACTGCTTCACAAAAACCTTCACTATTCAGCTTTGCAGAATTGTGAAAATAATGCAGGATCATTTGGCACCAAAACCATTACTGATTGCAGAGTGTTTCAGATTCCATAAAAGAAACCAGAAAGAGGGAGAGTTCATTGCAACATATGCAGCTGAACTTAAAAGATTATCTGAGTATTGCCAATTTGGTGAGGGGCTAAATGATGCATTGAGAGGCCGGCTGGTCTGCGGAATTCTGAAAGAAAGCATTCAGAAAAGACTGTTAACAGGACTTCCAGGAAGGGTGACTTCGCTTGTGCCTGCTTTTGAGACGGGCTCCCGCCTCAGAAGAAGCTTATTCAGATATAAATCAGTCAGAACATTTTTTTTTTGACTGATGAAATTTCTCCCGGGCAGGGAGAAACGTAGAGATCAACCTCAAAAGCCTGTTTTTGTTGGGAGGACTGGATTTCATTAATTATTTATGAGAAAAGGTCCAGCCAGCAATACCGGACAGACTTCCGAACAAGCTCTATCTGATTAATGCGACACGTTTATCTTTTCTTCAAAGAGAAAACGGACTAACAGGCAAGCACCCTTCTTTCTATTCTTTTTTTTTATTTGGTTTAAATTGTTGCAGCAAAAAGAGATTTGTCAAATGAATCAGCTTTAAAGAACTTCTGGGTGAGCTATAACTCTTCTCTGTTATTCACGAAATTAACAGCTTATCTCTGTTTCTATTGCAAAAAGCTGTCCTGGAAGTGCATTCTAAAGATATAAACAGAAGAGGGATTTCTATTCCGAGGAGAAAAAAATAAAAAATATGAACTTTGGAACATTATATTGTCTGGGACTATTCTCTTTTTGGTCTATTTTATTTTGACGAATCTGCTTCTTCACGACGCCACTAACTGTTTTGATGCTGGGAACTAAATTTGTTTTGTATTCTTGAACATAGAGAGATAAGGCAGGCTGCTCTGTTTATACTGTGATGTCATCAAGCCTGGAATATTAACCCAATTGTTGCTGAAAGAAGAAGTGGTTCTTCTTTATTTTTGTTTTGTTTTGTTTTCGTGGTTTTAAAAATGACAATCAAGAAAGTGGCTGAGAATCTGGAAGTAATTATGTTTCAGAAAATAATGGATGAGATTGAGATAACGAAACAAACCCTGCGACAGGGCAGTAAGGAGCTGAAAATTGAACTGAGCAAAATGACGCAGGAGCTTAAAGAAATAGGGGATCCTGTGAGAGAGGAGAACGAGATCAGAGATGAGAAAAGAAAAAATAAAGGGAAGATACAAGCCCTGGAGATTGGAACAAATGTGGAATTGGAAAAAGATCTGGAGCTTATGGATATTAGAAATAAAATCTACTGTTTGGAATTTAACGTTATCTCTGAAGAGATTAATGAAGATATTAGAGATAAAGTTATCAATGGCTTGGATAATCTTCGGACTGGAATGACGTGATGGAGCTTGATATAGAGAAAATCTATGGAATTAACTGCAGCCATGTGACAATGGAAAAACTCTCAAGAGATGAGCCAGTGCATTTTGTAAAAAAGAAGAACAGAGATATGACTTTACAACAATATTTCAGCAACTTATTCAGAATCGATGGCAAGAAAATATTTGGGATAGAGGAAATTCCCATCAGACTCTTATTATATGACTATGGCTATGACAGCAAGATTATTATGGAATACTGATAATGGAAGATTGGACACTGAAATTACTGGACTTAACAGGACTATTGAAGATGGAAGATGGAATTAATATGGATAATGGAATAATGGCTATTGAAATTATTGGACCTAACAGATTTTGATGAGATGGATTAATCGATACGTTTATTTGGACTATGGTTATGACAATAAGATTATTATTATTATTAACGAGATGGATTAATCAACATGTTTATTTGGAGAAAAATTGATAGATATATTTCTTCAAGAATTGAAACCTCTCTTTGACTTTTTGTGGAAAGAATAAAGTAATGTTTATGAGATTTGATGATTAATTAAGATAACTACTGGAGGAAAGTGATTTTATAATATAATTTAAGAGACAGGATTGTTATATATTGTAGACCTATAACTGATTTGATCTGCGACAAATGGGAAGTCAACATTTTATTTTTTTGTTTAATCATTTTTGTTTTGTTTTGCTTTTTGTCTTGGAATGTTTTATGATTTTGTTTTGTTTGTTTTATGAAAATTTGAATAAAAATTATTGTAAAAAAAAAACAGAAAAGACTCTTAACAGAGGCTGATTTAACAGTTAAGAGAGCAATCGAAGTTGCTACATCTATGGAAACTGCTGCCAAAGATGAACAAGCTTGCAATAACATGTAAACAGAGGACAGCAGATTCAAATGAACTGTGCTATCGTTGTGGCAAGGGTTCACACACACCAGCTCAATTCAGATTTAGAAGTGAAATGTGCAGAAAATGCAATAAAATGGGACATATTCAGGGAGTCTGTCACTCAGGTAAAAGGCAACCATTTGCTAATGACAGAGACAAAGATAAACGATCAAGCCACCACTTTAAAAAAGGTGCAGAAGTGTATGCTGTAGAGGAAGAACCTGATAATGGAGGTGAAACAGGGCTAGCTAGCCTGGAAATCTATAATATAAAGGGTGGAATAAGACAAGCAATATGGCTTACACCAGAAGTGAATAGCAAAACAATATCAATGCAACTGGTCACTGGTTCAGCTGTATCAGTTATATCACAGCATGAATTTGAGAAGCATTTCAGACATGCTAAACTAAAGGCTTCAGAACTAGAGTTGCAAACATATACTGGAGAAAAGATAATTCCCATTGGAATGACACCTGTATCCATGAGATATAATAACCAACAAAAGATATTGGCCTTATATGTTCTGCAAAGAAGTGGACCAGCACTCTGGGGTCATGATTGGCTGAGGAAGCTGCAGCTGGATTGGAGGGCCATCAACAGTCTGCACACCACTCTCCACATGTTGGAGTCGACTGAAAGTAAGCTGGAAAAGGTGTTGGATGCTGCTGTACTTGTGTTCCAAGCTGGTATTGGCACACTAAGGCATATCAAAGGTAAAATAGTGGTACGGGAGGATGCCACACCCAAGTTTCACAAGTCCCGTCCAGTTCCATATGCCATACACCAAAAGGTGGAAACTAAGCTGGATTGCATGGAAGCCAAGGGAATTCTTTCAAAAGTTGATTGGAGCCCATGGGCTACACCTGTGGTTCCTGTAGCTAAGAAGAGTCGAGCTGTCAGAATCTGTGGTGATTTTAAAGTTACCATTATGCGCTGAGCAGTATCCATTGCCCAGAATTGAAGACACTTTTGCTAACCTAGCTGGGGACAGCGCTTCAGCAAAATAGACCTAGCAGAGGCTTATTTATAGATGGAAATGGAAGATGATTCTACAGTGTTTCTCACCATAAACACACACAAAGGGCTATACCATTATAACAGACTTGTTTTTGGAATAGCATCAGCACCAGAGCTTTGACAGAGAGCCACGGATCAGGTGCTACAAGGCTGTCCAGGCACTCAGTGCTGGATGACATCATTCATCAGAATAAATGAATAAATAAATTCTTTATTTTATTTATTATTTGATTTATATCCTGCCCTTCCTCCCAGCAGGAGCCCAGGGCAGCAAACAAAAGCACTAAAAACACATCAAAATATCATAAAAACAGACCTTAAAATACACCAAAACAAAACAACCTAAAAATATATATTTTTAAAAGCTTTAAAAACATTTTTTAAAAGGGTTAAAAAACATATTGTTTAAAAAACAAAAACAAAACAAGAATGATGAGATGCATCTACAAAACCTCAAGACAGCTTTACAGAGATTGGCAGACTATGGATTTAGAGCATGACATGACAAATGTGAGTTTTTTGAACCTAGCCTTACATACTGTGGTCACACCATCGATGCGCAAGGCCTACACACGTGTGCAGACAAAATCTGAGCAGTAGTAAATGCTCCAAGGTCAAAAGATGTGTCCCAGCTTTGATCCTTCTTAGGATTCATTAATTATTATAACAGATTCCTACCAAAATTAGCTTCCGTGCTACACCCCTTGAATATCTTGTTACAAGTGGGGAGAACATGGCAGTGGACAAAACAATGTGAACAAGCTTTCAAGGAAGTGAAGAAAATGGTGACATATTGGATACTGTGCTCACACACTATAACCCACACCTACCAGTGAAACTAGCTTGTGAAGCTTCACCGTATGGCATTGGTGTAGTTATATCACATGTCATGGAATGTCATAAGAATGACTTATGGTCCTTCCAGGTGGAGACAATAACCACTTGACACGGGTATATCGAGTCCAAGGCACTATGATTTATTGCAATAAATGGCACACCATGCGACACACAAGGGGTGAGGCAAGAAGGAGCGCGCCTAGCCCCTAAAACCAGAGATTTTTATACCCTTGGCAAAACAAGCTGGTTAATTTTACACCCACGTTTGTTATGCTCTACAGTAGTCTAATTAATATTTTCCCAAGGGTTCAACAGTTTAATCCTTACTTTTGCAAACGTAAGTTTAAACAGTGAGTCACAGTCTGCTGACCATGCCTTAAGCTTTTAAACAAACAAACAAATACAAGCAGTATCTGACCCTTTGTCATGTTGCTTATGCTGTTTGCACACATCTCGTGCTTACTCATCACCAACTTAAACAGGAGACAGATATTTAGCAAACATCTTAAGCAAAATTCTGTAAACCATTAGGACTTTGCACAGTCTTAAGGCGTCTAGGCTTTACTTTACAATCTTAAGGCATCTAGGCTTTACTCTAGCAAATAGCATTCCCAAACAGATACTTTGAAATACCAAGGGCTAAAATTTCCTTTAACATTCCCCCCTTTTCAACATTTTTTTTTTTAATGTTGAACTACAGGAATCCTTGCATTAAGTCATGATGCCTTTGTTCTGCTCTTATTGATTATTTTAAGTCAGCCAGTTCCATAAGAGTGGCAGGAGCATTCTGAGTTCTGCAAAAAGTTCATAGCAGATTTGGAACGCATTGGATACAACATCCAATTACTATGAGAATTATCATAAAGCCAATAATCCCACAAATTAATGATCGGAGCCACCCCATGTCAGGCAACCATGATGTTAACCATGACCACAGGGAGCCTCCTTGGAGGTCTTCCTTATCTATTTCCCATTCCTCTATAGCCTTTTGGGCGGAGGAAATGTGCTGATTGATATATTGGCTATTATCAGGAATAAAGGTACAACATTCTTCCTTTATGACAGCACATGCACCATTTTGAGATGCTAAAATATAGTCAAGCGCTGCTCTATTTTGCAAGACAATAAGGCGCATTTGTCTTTGTTCTATACTTGTGGCATTTATGACTTTGAGTGTCTCATTGGCAAACTTTTCAACAAAAGTAGATAATTTATTATACAGGGTGGCCAATTTCCCTGTACCATAGTGGGGTAGGAGAATCATGCCAAATCTGTCACTTTCTGATATGACAGATGGTACTGCTCTGCGGGGCCTTCCAGAAGGCAAAGACTTCATAATTCGGTAAGGGGGAAGAAGGAATGCATAGTAGCAGGAGCCATACCAGCATCCAGGAAGCCATTTATATGCAGATCGGCCACATACCCACCAGGAGTCATCTGTTGCTATTGCGCTTGCAAGGCCTTGGGTCCACATTTTTACAAATTCCAAGGAAAGAGTAATCATCATGGGCTGTGTTGAGGTTGCCATAGTGCCGTTTGGATAAACGAGTGGAACAGAAATGTTTTGAATGGGGGTCAAGTAATATTCACAAATACTTTCCCCAGCAAACCATTTGGCCTTATTTGTAGAATTCAACTTGAAACAAAGTAGGCCTTTCACTCCACCCCTAAGAAGAATTGGCTTGGGCTTTTCAGAGGGGAAATAAGGATTCCAGGTGGTGTTTTTTAAAACAGAGTTTTCTATTTCTCTATAGCATTTTTTTCCCATTCTGCGATGGAAAATTCTTGTTTTTGTTTAAACATCCAATAGTGGCACAAATCTGACCAATTCCATGACACCGGACGCCAGGGTAATCCACCGGCGTGGTGAGGGATTTGGGAACAGATCCAACAATTTGAAACTTTTAGGATATTAGCCAATGAAGCTTTCATGGCTTCATAGGAGTTAGTTAAGACTCCATAGTCCACTTCTGGGTCTTTCCATGTCCAACTAGATGGTGCTTCCAGCATGGACATAAGAGATATAGTCAATATAAGAAACATTCCAATAATCTTAAACACCATTTTGACTATATTGCAAGGTATGTTCCCAGGGGTCCAGCTTATTCTATAAGGGACACTGTCAATTGAAACACAGAAACACAAGTACAGAAAAATAATTCACCAGAGAAATAGCCCACTTTTTTCTTTTGGGCAAATGCAGAGTTTCATTTAAGACGAATAAACCGTGTCTTCAGGCCAAGACCCGGAACTGTCTCTGAGAGCCACTTTTCTTCAGGGGTCTTCTCTTTCCCTTCTCCAGCTGCTAGGGCTTTGGCTGCCCCGTTGTCAGCTGCTTCTCGTCCTAGTCCGTAGTCGGCTGCTTCTCGTCCTGGTCCGCAGTCGGCTGCTTCTCCTCCTGGTTTACATCTAGTATAGTGTATCCAGCTGTCCTTTCCTGCTAGCTTGATCGCAGTTGGGCTGGTCAAGAGGACCAGATAAGGACCCTCCCACCTTGGTTCTAGCGTCTTATGGTGATATTTCTTCATGTAGACACATTGTCCAGGCTTTATGGAGTGTGCATCTACATCCAAGGGCAAAGGTTGATTCGCAGCCGAATATCTGTGGAGAGATTTGAACTGCTTCTGATAATTTATAAGAAATTTAATAATTGTGGAATCTGATATAACATAAGGTGGTACGAAGGGAGTTACAGCATTCCATCGCTGAGGTGGCCTTCCAAAAAGAAACTCAAATGGAGAAATTTTTAAAGTTCCCCTTGGCATAGTTCTAATATTGTGAAGTGCCAAGGGCAGAGCATCAGGCCATCTCAGTTTCGTTTCTAAAGTCAATTTTAAAAGGGCTAATTTCAAGGTAGCATTCATTCTCTCAACTTGGCCTGAACTCTGTGGGTGCCAAGGGGTGTGTAATTTCCATTCAATTCCCATTGTCTTTGCAACAATTTGAGTTATTTCTGCAGTAAAATGAGTTCCTTGATCGGAATCTAAGGCTCTTGGAGTGCCATACCTGGGGATAATTTCCTTCAGCAAAATCCTAGCCACCTCTAAGGCAGTTGCATGATGCGTGGGAAAGGCTTCTACCCACCCAGTCAATTGATCAACTATGACAAGGAGATATCTAAATCCCCTACACTTTGGTAATTCAGCAAAGTCAATTTGAAGGCTCTCGAAGGGAGTGAAAGCCCAAGGTTTTCCCCCAGGAGGACCTTCCTTTAGTCCTCTTGGGTTTGTCTTCTGACAAATGCTACAATTAGAAACTATTTCTTGGGCTCTTTGGTGCACAGTAGGAGCAAACCATTGTCTTTGAACTACTAATTTTGAGGTTCCCCAGTGCGTTTGTTTATGCATTTGTTGCAACAATAAGCGGAGGGGTTCTGGGGGGATACCAGGTATTCCTTCCTGGGTACAATAAATACCCTGGTTATCAGGCAACAGTCCACTCTGCTCCCAAAGAGACTTAACTGGCGGGGGAAGGGTTGCATGCCACCGCTTCAATTCCATTACAGTGTTCTTTGGTTCTAACTGAACTTCCTCTAGGACTGCTTGAAAAGTCAGGGGTTCTAGTTTTTTTTTTTTAATAATTTTTATTCAAATTTTTTAAAAGACAAACAAAACAAAGTCAAAAAACATAACAATACAACAAAAAAATAAAAATAAAATAGTTGACTTCCGATTTGTCGCAGATCAGCTATGAGTATATAATATACATCAAACCTGTCCCTTAATATATTCATACAGGATCACTTTTCTCCATAGGCTATCTTAGTTAATCGTCAAATCCCAATATCATCATTTTATTTTGATCTTTCAACAAAAAGTCTAAGAGAGGCTTCCATTCCTTAAGAAATGTGTCTGTCGAGTTTTCTCTAAGTAGACATGTCAATTTATCCATCTCTACTAAGTCCATTAATTTCAATAGCCATTCTTCCGTTGTTGGTGTTGATTCCATTTTCCACTTTTGTGCATATAATAATCTTGCTGCCATAATCATATATAATATTATTCTTCCATATTTCTTTTCTATTTGTTTATCCATAAAACCCAATAAAAAAAATTCTGGTTTTGACTGAATATTTATCTTTAGAATTTTTTGCATCATCCTACCTATCTGTGCCCAAAATGATTTTGCCTTTTTACACAGTCACCACATATGATAAAATGATCCTTCTTGTTGTTTACATTTCCAACAAACATTAGAAACATTACTATACATTTTTGACAACTTTTCTGGAGTCATGTACCAACGGTACATCATTTTATAGAAATTTTCTTTGAGATTATAGCATAATGTAAATCTCAAGCCTTTTTTCCACATATTTTCCCATTGATCCATTTGTATGTTATAACCAAAATTTTTTGCCCACTTTACCATACACTCTTTTACTTGTTCTTCTTCCATATCCATTTTCAGTAAGAAACATTTTCGCAATTGTATTTTCATCATTTGTACACAAACCTATTTCAAAATCAGATTTACTTATTTCAAACCCATACATTTTCTTGTCCATTTTATATCTTTCAAACAATTGTAAATAGGCAAACCATTGAGAACTATATCCTTCCTTTATCAGTTGTTCTCTCTCTTTCATTATATATTCTCCATGTACATTTTCTAATAGTTCTTGATAAGTTAACCATTTCTCTTTTCCAGCCATTTCTCTTCTGTAAAACGCTTCTTGACTTGAGACACATAATGGTATTTTCGAATAGAACCTTGGTTTATATCTATTCCATATTTTCAACAGAGGACGTCTTATAAAATGATTATTAAAGTCTACATTTACTTTTACTTTGTCATACCATAGATATCCATGCCATCCCCACTTCAGATTATGGCCCTCCAAATCCAATAGTCTTTTATTCCTCAATAAAATCCATTCCTTTATCCAGACTAAACAGCAGGCAGCAAAATAAAGTCTCAGATTTGGTAATCCCAGTCCTCCTCTTTCTTTGGCGTCTTGTAGTAATTTAAATTTAACTCTTGGTTTTTTTCCTTGCCATACAAATTTAGAGATATCTTTTTGCCATTGTTTAAAAGGCAAATCAGAGGATATTACAGGTATTGTTTGAAACAAAAACATCATTCTCGGTAATACATTCATTTTTATCACAGATATTCTACCCATTAATGACAATTGTAGTTTATCCCATTTTAGCAGATCTTTCTTAATCTCTGTCCATAATTTTTCATAATTATTATGAAACAACTTTGAATTTTTATTTGTCATAATGATACCTAAATATTTCAACTTTTTCTCTATTGTAAAATCTGTCTTGTCCATTAACTCTTTCTGTTCCCTTAAAGTTAAATTTTTCACCAACATCTTTGTTTTTTGATTGTTGATCTTAAATCCTGCTAACGGTCCAAATTCTTTTAATTTGTCCATCAATACATTAATTCCTTCCAAAGGGTTTTCTAATACAATTATCAAATCATCAGCAAATGCTCTCAGTTTATATTCTTCTTTTTTATCTTTAATCCCGAAATCCTTTTATCTTGCCTTATATCTCTAAGCAGCACTTCTAAAACCAGAATAAATAGAAGGGGAGATAATGGACATCCCTGTCTTGTACCCTTTTGTATTTCACATGAATCCGTTAAATCTCCATTAACAATTATCTGAGCCTTCTGAGATGTATAAATCGATCTAATCCATTTTACAAAATTGTCTCCAAAATCCATTTGCTCCAAAACCTGAAACATAAATTTCCAATTCAAATTATCAAATGCTTTCTCAGCATCTAAGAAAATCAAAGCTGCTTGTTTATCATTTCGTTGTTCTAAATATTCCAACACATTCAAGACATTCCTGACGTTATCACGTAATTGTCTTTTAGGTAAAAACCCCGATTGATCTTCCTGGATAAATTGTTGCAATATTATTTTCATTCTTTCTGCCAAGATCATTGTAAAAATTTTATAGTCATTATTCAATAGAGATATCGGCTGATAATTTTTTGTTTTAGTTAAATCTTGCTCCTCTTTAGGTATTAATGTTATGTTAGCATTTTTCCAACTATCCGGTATCTTTCCCTCTTGCAAAATAGAATTCATTGTATACTGTAAAGGTAGCAAGAGTTCTTCCTCCAAACATTTATAGTACATTGCAGATAACCCATCTGGTCCTGGCGCCTTTCCTGATTTAATTTTGTTTATAGCTTCAGATATCTCTCTTGACGTGATAGGGCTTTACTCTAGCAAATAATATTCCCAAACAGATACTTTGAAATACCAAGGGCTAAAATTTCCTTTAACATGGAAGGTAGCAGCAAACATCTGATAGCTTTTGCATCATGTTCACTCACAACTGCGAGAGAAATTATGCACAGATAGACAGGGAAGCACTGTGTTTGGTTTGGGTGTGTGTGAAATGCTCTCATCAGTACCTATATGGGAGAGAGTTTACCCTCATCACTGACCAACAGCTACTACTGTTCATCTTCAATCTACAAAAAGGGATTCTGTTGACAGCAGCTGCCCGAATACAGCAGTGGGCATTGTTTCTGTGAGGGCACCAGTACAGAATAGAATTTAAGAGGATGCACAGCACCATTTCATCCACCTACAAACAGATTGACTGAAAGGTTTCTTCAAAGCTTAAAAAATGCTTTGCGAGCAATGTCCAGGGGAAATATCACACTGAACCAAAAGCTTGCAAATTTTCGATTTGCATACCGCAACCCTGTACATGCAACAACAAACCAAGCACCTGCAGTGTTGTTCTTGGGTCATACTTTGCGTTCAAGGTTGGATCTTCTCAAGCCCAATTTGAGAAAAAGTGTTCAGGACAAACAACTGAAACAAGTTGAGCAATCTTCTCATGAAGAAGCACGACACTTCTCAAAAGGACAATCTGTTCTTGCAAGGAACTACAGAGGAGAACAGAAGTGGGTATCTAGGACAATCAAAGAAAGGACTGGACTACTCTCTTATACTGTAGAGATTGCTCCCAACATTTGGAGATGACACATTGACCAGTTGAGGAAATCAGGGGTTCTGAATGAAGAGGTAGCATCAGACATAACTGGAGTTCCAACTGCAATTTCTGAGTCATCACCATCAACACCTGCTCTCGAAGGAGACATTCCACCAGTGGTTGCTGCACAGTCACCAGTACCACCAGACACATCAAGCGTTTCTGCCTGTGATGACAGGAGCTATCCCACTCGAATAAGAAAGCCACCACAGTGACTAAATTTGTAGAGATAATATGGGTTTATATCCAGCAGGGAGGAGTGCAGTGTATTGGGTCAGTGTTGTTATGACTGTGATTGTTGAGTATGTCTTTAATCTATTGTTCTGCCGGTGATTATTTACGGCTGCCTGGAAAACACATTCAGGCTTGTCTCCTGTGGGTGTTTCTTCTTCCTGTTCCTTCTTCTTGTTCTAGAATATTCAGTAAAGAAAATGCTGGCAGCAGAAGACTCTCCTCTGACTCCTGTGTCTTTTTGGGTAAAGGGCAGCAGGAGGATTTAACACTCCCCAGTGAGCCTGGCACCTTCATTGACATCTTTTTGGCACCTGGTAAAAACGTATCTTTTTCTTAGGCATTTTATAGACTGCGATGATGTTGTTTGTATTAGTGTGCTGCCAAAGCTTTCTGTGGCTGTATGGGGTGATTGTTTTATTATTTTTGTTTTATGGTATGGTATATTTACTTTTATTTTTTAACAGTGTTGTAAGTTGCTTGGAGACCTTCAGGTAACAAGCAACAAATAAATCTAATTAACAGCAGCAGCAAGATCCTCTGTGGCGCAGAATGGTAAGTGGTGGTAACACAGCCGAAGCTCTGCTCATGGCCAGAGTTCGATTCTAATGGAAGAAGGAAGTCAAATCTCCGGTAAAAGGGGTCGAGGTCCACTCAGCCTTCCATCCATCCGTGGTTGGTAAAATGAGTACCCGGCATATGCTGGGGGATAAAGAAAGGCCGGGGAAGGAACTGGCAATCCCACCCCATATATACGGTCTGCCTAGTAAACATCGCAAGACATCACCCTAAGAGTCGGAAACAACTCGCACTATAAATGCGGGGACACCTTTACCTTTTTTAGCAGCAGCAGCAGCAGCAGCAGCAACAGCAACTCATAGGGTTATTCCTTTCTACAGATGAGAAAGCTAGTAGGTGTGATCCTGTTCTTCTCCTTTCAGTGTGTCCAGTGGACTATTTTGGCATATGTTTGCTTGGATAATAACATCCCTTGTACTGGTATTCTTTCATCATGAAGCACATGCTATTTCAGACACTATAGTTATAAGATCCTATACAGTTTATGAGCATGAATTATGCACTCTTAAGTCACCAGCTCCATCTCAAATACGACAAAATTCCCTGAGTGGCCTTAAGCAAGCCAGGAGCCCTTAGCTGTCCTCATCCTGTTTATATATTGGCTAGGGATGGAAAGATCTGTCAGTTTTGGTTCTCTCAGTTTCTCATTTTTCCAGGCTTACATTCAGTTCTCCGTAGTTCTGCAGCAATTTGCAATTCTTTTCTAAAAAAATTCTCATGAAAATTCTCCAGCATTTTAGTGTGACTTTCTCCTAATAAAACACATTTTTGCAGGCACTTTTGACTAATGTACATATTTCTGTAAGCAGTTTCTTGTCATATAATGCATTTTTATGTGTTATGTTCACTCATTCATTTTTGTGCACACTTTCCCTTAACATATGCATTTTTGTAAATATTGTTTGGTTGGCAAACTGTATTGCAAAATTCAAGTAAGTGTGAATTTTGAAGAATGGCTATGTTTTGGTTCTAGTATTGTTTTTGAAAGCACAAATTTGATAGATTTGGCTAGAAATGTAATTTCTTGATCATACCGAATACTGGCCCATATAGCTGCATTAACAATTACTGAAATGCTTTGTACCAGAAGTTTACAAGAAATTTCACTAGAAGGTGTTGAAAATCATCAGGAAATAAATTGGGATAAAGAAAATTAGGATCAGATTCAGTTCTTGCTATTGCTTTCAAATATATGCCTATACTATTGAAGGTGCTACACAGCAAAATTATGAATAATCTCAGAGATAAACTCATATAAGCTTTTGAGGGGAGAGTGGAAGTAGGGTGGTCACAGAGCAACTTGCTCCAGGATGACACTGATTAGCTAGATTCACTTCAATATAGCTTTAGGCCAGTTTCAAGACTGAACCAGCCTTGGTCTCCCCAGTGGATGACCTGTATCGTGAAAGGAACAGGGGAGAGCAACCTTCTTATTCTTACTCAATCTTCACTCCTACCTATGCTTTCAAGCCCAGAAAGTCATTGAGAGAGTGCTCTTTGACCCCATGGCACTTGTGTTGTGGGATTCTGCACAGTACCATTTTGTCCTTAATGCTGTTTAACATCTATATGAAGCTGTTAGGAACACAATGCCATAATTACACTGATACCATACAGCTATTTCTCCATAACATCTGAATCAGGAGAGGCTGTGCAAGCCTTGAACAGGTGCCTTAATGCAGTGGTGTGTTGGATGAGGGCCAATAAAATGAGCTTGAATTACAGGAAGAGACAGGCTGTATGGGTAAGTGGTTCCTGTGTCCAGAAGACAGGCCAGTTGCCTATTCTGGATAGGGCTGTACTCCCTCTAAAGGAGTAGGTACATAACTTGGAGGTATTCTCTGTCATTAGAGGTCCAAGTTTCCTTTGTGGCTAGGGTTACTATATCTGGATTGGGATATGTTGGCCACTGTAGTCCATGTATTGGTAACCTCAAAACTGGATTATTGCAATGTGCTCTATGTAGGACTGCCCTTTGGCCTGGTCTGGAAACTCCTGCTGGTGCAGAATGTGACACTTCTGCTAAAATATCTACACTGGCTGTGCATATGCTATCAGGACAGGTCCAAGTCTTTTGTGTCACTATATTAAGCCCTGAATAAATTGGGTGCAGGATACCTTAAGGGCTGCCTGAGCCCTTATATCCCAGCTCAGTCACTGGGGTCATCCAGAGAAGCCCTGTTAGTTGTCCCTGTGTTACGGAGATTCAATTGGCCTCAACTAGAAGTCAGGCATTTAGTGTCACTGGTCCCATGCTGTGGAACACTCTTCCAGCAGAGATTTGGCAGGCATCCTCATTGTTGCCTTCTCACTCTTGAAGACTTTTTTATCCTGACAGACCTTTGCACTGTTTTTAAATTATTATTATTAGCCAGTCACTTTAATGATTATTTGCATTTTAATAGTGTTTTAATATTATCATTGTTCACTGCCCTGATTTTTTATTATACAGTGGTATAGAAATGTTATTAACTAAATATTCTCAATTACTGCGGAATTAATATATTATGAAAACTGAGAGACTAGTTTTGAAAGAAAAATTCACCAGTTCTTACTGAAAGGGCAACTCAGTAAACCTAAAGGGGACGGATTTCTGAAAACAGCCATTTCTGTTTAAGATTTCTATCCCAATAGATCCTTCTTTTCTTCTTCAAGACCTGTCTTACTATGGCAATTATAACAGCATATTAAAGAGAGCTGCACTGCTGAGGCTGGGGTCTTCAGTCCTAAAGAGAAACAGGACAAATTAACAATGTATTCAGTGGCTTTTTAATTATTTATTTCCTAGGTTGTTACTATTCTAAGTTAATTAATGTCAGCCTTGTTAATTTAAAAAGGAGAGTTGTCTTGTCAGCTTTTGCGAGGCATGACATCTTATCTATGTTACTAACCACATTCAGTTATTAAAATGAAAAAACACTAAAAAAACCAAAAACCCAACAACCCTAATTTGCTTTTGAACATTTATGTTGCTTTTGCCTTTGAGCTGAATTTTGCTTGGGAAGATGAAAAGACGCTTTAGTCATTTTAGTTCTGTCTTGCACAGCCTTAGTTACACAAGTGGTCCCCTATGAGATCCAACCCTGATCTGGTTGAATTCAACAGAGGGAAATAAAACCATTTGATTGCAGTGAGAGGTCCTTTGGGACTATTTAGAGAGGTAAGGATTGAAAGATCATCCTCTTCCATTCTCTTGCTGGGAACCGTTATTTTCTGGTTATAATTGTATTTGTGCACCAAAGGAACAAAGAATTATTTAAGAATTAAGAGATCATTATTGTTGTTAATCTTTGTAAATCTTATGAATATCAACTTAAATATTTACTGGATTTAAGCCAGTTTGACTGCAGGCACTATTTTTCTTTTGCTTTCATCAAAGATGTGATCTTATTCCCTGATCCAATAAGGGCCAACTGTACATGGGCACAGGCTGCCAAGTGGATTATATTGGATGTTTGTGCACATACATCTTCAATTTGATCCACATTCAGATGCGAAGCATCCCATGTAGTCCCCATCATTGATATGAAAAGTGTAGTGTAGTGATTCACAGAGTTTTTTAGTCACAAAGTGAAAAGAGTTCATTGTGATATAGGGATGTGGGAGAATTTCAATTCAGTTCACATTTCAAGCAGAATTTATCAAATTCACAATTTCTGAAACAATATGAGAACCGAAACACAGCCATCCTTCAAAATTTGCATTTATTAGAATTTGGGGATGCAGTTCGCCAACTAAACATTTACAAAAATGCACATATTAGGGGAAAGTGTGCATAAAACTTGAATACATGAGTGAAAATAACATGCAAAAAGGCATGAAATGATGAGAAATGGCTTGCAAAAATGTGTATCTTTGTCAAAACTGCCTACAAACATGTGTTTATTTGGAGAAATTCACACTGAAATGGTGGAGAATTTTCATGATGATTTTTTTAAAAAAAATTGACAGAACACTGTAGAAATGTAGAGAACTGAATTTAACATTGGAAAAATGAGAAACAGAGACAACCGACACAGACAGATCTTTCCATCCCTATTGTGATATTAGGACTGTAGCCTGTTAATACATAATGCTGAAAATGTAATTTCAGAGATTATCCCAGGCATAAAATATTAGAATAAACACCACTGGGTGATTAGCTCCCATCCTGAAAGCAAATAAGTCATCTTGTCTTTTAATTAGCAATTGATCATATTTGTGTTTTAATAACTGCTCCTATGGGGTGGAGAAATTATCTACCCTAGACTGTAATTTGATCTTTCCTTCCTTCTGGAAATATCTTCCTTAAGAAATTAAAAAGTATAGGTCAGTGCTTCGTAAGGCTTGCATTGTATTATTTACTGACACTTTCCTTAGAAAGAAAAAGTGCATGCCCCTCTTCTCTTCTAGTCTCATTGACCACAATCACTTTGCCCATAATGAATGACCCTCTATAGCCATATAAACCTTATTCAAGTGTATTTTAATAATTGTACCAGAGATGCATGTGGCCTGCTAACAAATTGAAATGTCAGGCATGCTAATGACCCTCAAATAATATTAAAGCTCCCATTGAAATGCTTACCTGCGGTACTATCTCATGGCAATACATCAGTTCGGTTCCTGCAACTGATAAAACTATTGTGTGGAATGTTGCAGAATGAATCCTTTCATCAAAAGAGTTTTTTTAAAAAAGAAAGAAAAAAAGAAAGGGACTGAGTAAAAATGAGATGTTGTCATAGAACCTTATGATAAACTCACTTCATTAACTCAAAGAACCATTTCGAGAAAGAGAAGAAATGAAACCTTGATTGATACTTACTCAAGCATGTCATTTCGTAAAGAGAAAGAAGTAACATCCAAATCTGGATGAACAGCCCTTTCTTTTTTTGTTTTAAATGGATGATTTTATTGCATAAGCCATAAGCTTCTCATACAAGATGTGGAAGCTTCCACTTTGTTCCTGGGTTGCCACAAAATACTTTTTTCATCATTACTTCTAAACTGCTCCCCCATGCGTTTACTTCTCTGTTATTACTTCTCTGCCAATGTTACATGCAATGAGAAATATCAATGAAAATGTCACAATCATAATCATAGGAAGCTAAAACCAAAATAACAATGATAAGCAATAATAATAAAAACAAAATTGCATTTTTCTTCTTTAGGACTCACTCTTCTCTGAATCATTTTAATGCACAAAGGGTGATGGTATTCATGCATTCAGGCTGCCACAGTAATTGCAACTTAAATTAGTGCCTCATCTGTAGATTTATTCATAAGATTAGAGGTATACAATGTGACCCATCCTTTTCAATACAGGATAGAGCTTCACTGCTACAGTATGGAAAGGCATTGCTCTGACTTTAGCAGACCCGTTGTAGATTTTGAATGTGGCATAGTTTCTTTCACTTTGTAATGTGATCTGTAAAAGTAGATGGAGGCTAGTCAAATCAAAATCATGCTGTGTAGCTGTTGCTGCATTTTAAAGAAGTGCCATCACTTTATATGAAGTGATAAATCAGCACTGGAGTAGGATAATGCTAGTGTTTCATTTAAGTCATGTTTACTTGCAACATTTTTGCCAGAACTCCATTCCAAACAGGAAATCTTCTACATGGCTGTGTGCTGGCATTGTTTTCAATGAAATAAGATTAGTCTGAAGGTAGCAGTTCTAGTATGAATCGTTTTGCTCCCTTTCTTCTTTTTTCCCTAGATATAGATCCCCTGACTGACCACTAGGTAATGCTCTTTGTTTTCCACTATCAGCACTGGATTCCCAACTGTCTACCCCGCCAGGGGCAACTTATATCCTATTCCCAAAGCTCAATTTTCACAATCACCCCTTTATCACTGTCAATATTTTTTGCTTCTGTCATGCAAAGGCTGTCCTTGGTTTGGAATTGCACTATATTTCTTGGTAAAATAGCTATAGAGTAGTAGAGCATGTTCTTTGGATGCAAAACATCACATGTTCAGTCCTCATCAGGAAGAGTTAGAAATGACCTCCATGTGAAATCATAGACAGCTGCTGTCAGTCGGTATAGACAATACTGAACTGGATAGACTGATCGTCTAACTCGGTATAAGAAACCATCCTTGAAGTGCTGTGGGCCTTAGACATAACACTTGCATCGTAAATCATGTACTGACATTAGGAATATACCATGGCATTGAACATGAACTGAGATTAACCCAGCTAAGGAGGTAAACAAGGCATCTCTCAGTTCTCCCCTGGATGCAGTATTTTTGTGCTGTAGCTGAGTGCCAGAGCATCTGCTTTGCATGCAGAAGGTGGGTTCAATCCCTGGCATTTCCAGGTAGGGATGGGACAGACTCCTGTTAGAAAACCCTGGAGAGCCAGTGACAGCTAGCTTACACAATACTGAACTAGATAGGACAATTGCCTGGCTTGCTATGTGGCAGCTTCTTATGTTCTATGCTCCTATACAAGACAAACAAACTTGGAAGATGATTTCAAAAGACATGATATGGATTCACTCTATGGTAAAGAACTAATGAAACTAGGACAGGGGTCACCAACCTTTTTTGCACCAGAGGGCACACTTCAAATTTTGAGAGTGCTCTTGGGGCACCAGTCACAAAATGGCTGCCGGGGGGATGTGGCATAGCACAAAATTGGAACAGTCATGGCAAACTTTTCCCACAATTGTATTTCCATACTAGAAAAGGCTTGACCTTTTAAAGATACAGAAGACCTCTTGGAAGCCGGACCTGGTAACCAAAAGGTCTTCTGTATCTTTAAAAGTTGTGCAGAAGGAAGGGAGAATTCCACCTTGTGGTTTTTCTCATTGCAGTGTTGCAAGAACACCTGTACTTGGCTGACTTTCTCTTCTCCTAAAGATACAGGACTAGTCTCAGGCCAGGAATCTGGCAACCCTAGACCCCAGGGGTTCCTACTGCCTGATGTCCAAACAATTCACTTGTCAATCACAGCTCTGACTTCACTGATTGGCTAATAACATTGACAGGCAGGAGCAGCCAGGCTAGCTCATTTCATATAAATCACTTAGAAGGGTGCTTGCACATTTTGCTCCATAACTTTCTAAAGTAGAAGTAAATTGTCTTTTTTAGCTTTGGATTTTTAGGTATGGGGCTGTGCTTAGTGTTTTGTTTGTCATGACTCACATGGCAGAACCTACTGCATTTTCTCTGCTAGAAGTTACCCAGTCAGCAGCTCAACAAATAGATAGCCATTGTGAGATCTTTTTCATGTTGGGCAAGAATCTGAGAGACCAAAGTTAAAACCTCAACACAGCCATGAAGCCTGCTAGGTGACCTTGGGTGAGTCACTGTCTCTCAGCCTAACCTACTTCTCAGGGTTGTTGTGAGGATAAAATGCGGAAGGTGAGGCAAGTTCATGTGAAGAAATATACTTAATAAATAAATCTCTGTATGTTATTAGAGGAAGAGACTGATGCCCTTCATCCTCACCTTTAAAATAAACAGGTTTATTCAATGAGCCATCAATATGCAGACAAAAACAAGCAAGAGGTTTCTCTCCCCTTCCCCCACCCACAGCTTAACTCTGGTGTGACAGGAAAGCTACAGTCAGTATATTACCATGCAGTGTGAGAGGAAAAGAAGAGCATTTGAAGAAAGAATTGCCCCCACAGGAAATTTTGGCATACCTCAAAATATGTTATGCATACTTGATGGAGGCCATCAGCATATTTCACATGTGTCACTATAGAGTAATAAATCGGCAATTACTAGAGCAAATACTGACTTGGCAAAATCTTCACTTGTGATCTGAAAGTGAAGTTTCTTTGTCCAACTACTGTTCAATGACTTGAGCGAGTCCTTTTCTTGTTATAATGATAATTATTGAATTTCTATACTCATTGGTAGACATTGCCTTATAAATGCTGAATGCATCATGTTATGATGCATTGAAGCGCTGATTCTGCCATACACCCACCCACCCTTGCTGAATTCGATATAGTAGAATTGTTTTGGCTTGCTAAAGCTGATTCAAAATGACAAATAGGGACAGTCGCTTGTTTACAGTGTGAAAGGATTTTAACTGAGGAATGTAGTTTTTGATAATTCAATACTAGCAAGGTGTGTTTGTGTGTGTGTGTGTTTATCAGGTGCTGCCGAATCAGAACAGTAATGGAATGTCATTGCCTTTCTGCCTGGCTCGTGGGTTTCCTAAAGAGAAATGTGGGGAGAAAGGGTGAGATTGCAGTACCTGTCTCTTAAAAAGCAAAAGTATAGGGCACAATAGCCTAATCTCTTTCCTGTAGCATCCCCTGTGTCATCTATCACAAGTATCTCTCAGCCCTCCTAGACAGTCCTGTCTGCTAGGAACCAAGATGAAACAGCTCTTATTCACCCTTCTTAAAGTCTACCCACCTGGATTGTTGGTAAGAATGGGAGAGAAATTTGATTCAGTTCACATTTAAAGGCGAGTGTACTTAATCCTCACTTTCCAAAACACTATGTGAACCAAAACACAGCCATCCTTCACAACTGGTACTTCTCCAAATGTTGTAATATAGCTCTCCAGTATACAAAAATACTTTGTACTTTTGTACAGTACTTTGTACTGTATACATTTGTATACAGAAAAGTATACAAAAATGCATATATTTGGGTAAAGTGTGCATAGAATGCATGTATTAGTGAAATAACATACAGAAATGCTTTATATTAAGGAAAATACGCTTTGCAAAAATGTATGCGTTAGGCAAAATTGGATACAAAAATGTGTATGTTAGGAGAATTTGCACTAAAATGTGGATGAATTTTCATGAGGACTCTTTTTTTTAAAAAAAAGCAAATGGATGTGAGATTGGATTTTAAGATTGGAAAAAAAATGAGAAACTGAAACGAACAGATTTGACTAAATGCAAATAGTCCATATCCTTCGAAGTACATGCTGAAATGTCATGCCTCAGTACAATAAACTCATTTAGTCTGCCTTGGTTTGATTTGCACTCCTTCCAGATCATTGGCCATGCTAGCTAGGGCTGCAGAGAACTGTAGTCCAAAACATATGATGTGCACTAGGTTGAGGAAGCCTGGTATAGACGTTAGAAGGAGATTGGGAGACAACAGGATGGATTTAGCCAAATGGTGACTGGCAGAGTTTGCTGAGAGTGGCTTCTTCCCAGGTAATTAACCTACAGATTTTGGGATTCACCTTAGGGTGTATTGAGGGGTGGTGGTGCAAACTTTAAGTTGGAGGGAAGTGCTGCATCCTGAGGCTGGAAAGCAGCAACATGTGAGATTGGATGGGCCTTTACTGTGATACAACAGGGCTCTTCTTAACTTTCTTTCCAAGGCTCCTAGGGGGCAGCACAAACTGAAACTCCTGACTATTCTATACATTAAAATCAGCAGATATATAAGAAAGATGGTCTAAGTGGCTATTCTTCCTTTTGATAGCAACAAAGTCTAAACTCAATTGACTATTTAATTTGACTTTTTTAAAAAGGAATTAACCTTTCCTTTTAAAGTCATTGTTCTGCTGTGAAAGTTAGCATAACTATTATCAAACAGTACTTGGTGGGACTCCCTCCTTTAATATTAAGAATAACAATGCAAATCAATAAAAGTTAAAACTTGAAGCCACAGAAAAATAAAGATAGTATAACAATGTCAGGAGACAATTAACCTCCTAATTTCATGGCCAACAGAATCAGAATAATGAAAATAGCCTCTAGAGGAAGGAAGTGATTTTTTGTATTACTTTCTAGACCAGTAAGATGCTTTTTATAGTTCTCTTTTCAAATCAGCCTTTACTATAATGATATGAAAGCAGTTCTGTTCACAAGAGTTAGGCTTGGAGTAGTCTCATAAAATATGCTTGCTTTGCAAACATCTTGCTTTTCTTTGTATGATTTCACCTTGTACAACAAAAATGCCAATACAGTAGGGCCCGGCTTCCCGGCACTCCGCTTCCCGGCATTCCGCTAATGCGGTGGCTTTCTTCCCCTCTTTAAAAGCCGCTTTTGCTGCTTTTGCAGCATTTTGCGGCATTTTTGTGTGACACGCCCCATTAAAGTCAATGGGGTTACGCCTTAAGGCGATTTCCACTTTACGGCGGGGGTCCAGAATGGAACCCGCCGTATAAGCGGGGCCCTACTGTATTTTAATAGATACAGAGATCAGGCCTTACTAGGAGCAATGTAGCAAAGTAAAATATCATGTAGCCTAAACTGTATTCATTAATAGGTAAAAAACCTTGCGGTTTAAGAATGGACCTATAGCCCACAGATATTTCTATCAAACTTTAAAAAGCAGGGAAATGGGGCAGCTATGGTGAATGCACCAGGGGAGCAGGAAACCTGACCTCCTGAGATATTGTTTGTTATTGTTATGTGCCTCCAAGTCGACTATGACTTATGGTGACCCTATGAATCAGTGACCTCCAAGAGCATCTGTCATGAACCACCCTGCTCAGGTCTTGTAAGTTCAGGTCTGTGGCTTCCTTTATGGAATCAATCCATCTCTTGTTTGCCCTTCCTCTTTTTCTACTTCCTTCTGTTTTTCCCAGCATTATTATGTTTTCTAATGAATCATATCTTCTCATTATGTGTCCAAAGTCTGATAACCTCAGTTTCATCATTTTAGCTTCTAGTGATAGTTCTGGTTAATTTGTTCTAACACCCAATCATTTGTCTTTTTCGCAGTCCATGGTATCTGCATAGCTCTTCTCCAACACCACATTTCAAATGCGTTGATTTTTCTCTTATCTGCTTTTTTCACTGTCCAACTTTCACATCCATACATAGAGATCGGGAATACCATGGTCTGAATGATCCTGACTTTAGTGTTCAGTGATACATCTTTGCATTTGAGGACTTTTTCTAGTTCTCTCACAGCTGCCCTCCCCAGTCCTAGCCTTCTTCTGATTTCTTGACTATTGTCTCCATTTTGGTTAAGGACTGTGCCAAGATATTGATAATCCTTGACAAGTTCAATGTCCTCACTGTCAACTGTAAAGTTACATAACTCTTCTGTTGTCATTACTTTAGTCTTTTTGATGTTCAGCT
Source organism: Rhineura floridana (assembly GCF_030035675.1). Taxonomy (NCBI): domain Eukaryota; kingdom Metazoa; phylum Chordata; class Lepidosauria; order Squamata; family Rhineuridae; genus Rhineura; species Rhineura floridana. Next base: position 82,704,500 of record NC_084487.1, read on the forward strand.
GTAGTCCTGCTTTTGTGCTTTCCTCTTTAACCTTCATCAGCATTCGTTTCAAATCATTACTGGTTTCTGCTAGTAGTATGGTATCGTCTACATATCTTAAATTATTGATATTTCTCCCTCCAATTTTCACACCTCCTTCTTCTTGGTCCAATATTGAGATACTGTACTGCCCTACAAATTTGTCAAAATGCAAACACAATTTGGCTTGGTCTTTCACAGTCCAATCCACTCCTATGTAATCATGCTTAGGATAGTTGAAACTGAGCTGGGGGAGGAGCTGAGGGGAGGAGGAAGGCAGGGAGGGTAGGGTAGGGGAGGAGATTGGGTGGGCAGAGGGGAAGCCCCTTTCCTTTCCAAAAGAAAAAACTGTGAACAGTATCATTACTTTTAAGCATTTCCCCCACTTTTTTATTCTACAGCAGGCACATGTAGCCTCCCACCCAAATTTAAACCAAAGGAGCTCCTGGTCACATCCACACCAGACCTTTATTTCACTTTATTTCACCCAGTCATGGCTTCTCACAAAGAATCCTAGGAAGTGTAATTAGTGAAGGGTGCTGAGAGTTGCTAGGAGACGCCCTGTTCCCCTCACAGAGCTTCAGTCAGAGAGGCTGACTGTTAAACCACTTTGGCTACTGGATCACTGTCAGGCGAACAGGAGTCTTCTGTCAGCCCCCTTCACAAACTATACTTCCCAGGATTCTTTGGGGGAAGCCATGACTGGCTCACGTGAGTCTGGCTTTTAGAACACTGACAATTGGTTGTTACTGAGCATGCCCAACATTATCATTGAGTTGAAGCCAAAAAATCTTAAATTAATTAAAAATCAGCCAGGCATTTTTTTTTAACTTTTAAAAGGCAGAAGATGAAGGTCAGAGTATAGGACTACAGGTGCCCCGTGAACATAGCTGATTTGTAATGAATTTCAACAGATTATGAAAACTCTGACAGAAAAAACATCCAAAAGTGGTCTGGGTTTTTTCCTCTCTGTTTAGACTTTGAACTCTCGATTCTCTTTGACTGTTTTGTGTATTGCCATGAAAACTTAGAGGGTTGTTAAGCAAGCATTTCTGAGTTCAGGACTATAGGTTTTGTAAGGTTTTGTTTTGAAATGAGCTTATGGGAAGCATCAGAATGGCACGGGGGTATTGTCAATTTAACACTGTGGAATGTGAAAAATCAGCGCTGGCTATAGTATACAGCCACTCTTGTGGCTGTATAATCTCTTAGTTTCAGATACTCAGTGAGGAGGGAGAAAGAATATTGTGTCTGTCATGGAAAGCTTAGATGACACATTATTCAGGATACTAGACACGAACTGTATTGTCTCTCTGAATCAAGAACATAACAGCAAGATAAAACTCCTGACTCCACCCAGATACAATGAAGGGTGTAATCAAACCGCCCACCTCAGCCTGGTGCAAAGGGGTCCAGATTGCACCCTTAAGTCTAGTGCCAACTGGTAACTAAATGATATGGCAATATCCACACAGTGTCCACCTATATCACAACATAATTGTTTGTGAAAGGTTAGACACTAAAGAATGTGTTTGAGTGTTTAAAGGTCTTCAGATCAGACTAAGAAATTCTTCTGTGATCATACAGAGAGAATATATAGGAAAGGGCTTATATAGAGATACGGAATCCTAGTATACTGAAAATAATGTAAGTAATTGATAGTATTATGGGCTATGCCTCTAGTTTTCTTGAAAATATAATTACAATAAGTGTTTGGAGAATATAGCTATAAGATTAATATAGAGGATTTTATATTACAATTTTATTTAGTTATTCTAGTTTGCACGGATCAAAGGTGATAGAAAATTGTTCCTGCAGTGACAAAAAGAGAAATCAGTATATATACTTTATTCTAACAATACTCCTTTCAGAATTATTATCACTATTAATTAATTGCTAGTTAGATTATTAATGGCGCATAACCCAAAACTGCTGGTTTCATGGGAATTACTGCTTGATGAATGCTACTCTGCCTATCCCTAGATAGTTTGTGTAGGCAACCATTTTACTGTCTATTTCAAAGCACTAAAAGTCAATTATTGTGAATATTAAAAAAGCCTTTAAGTGAGGTAAAACATATTTTTTCTGGTGATATACTGCTCTTCCTTTGGGGAGGGTACTATTTTATTGTTTTGTTTAACAACCAGATATATACCTTAAAATTGCTAAACAGGTTGAGACAGAAGATGGGGGTCTTTTGGAGGATTTTATTCTTCCAAAATTAGCCATATCAGACATCCCAGTGTTATTTATTTTTATAATTTTAGATCGCTCTTCAACAGAGGTATAGATCATTCATCTGACCTGTTTCTATTATATAAACCCTAAATAATCCTGTCTTAATTCAATCAATTGTTTAAAGCAGCTTTGGAAATTCAGTGTTCAATTTTGTCTTTGGTTGTTTTAATGTAAACTGCAGTGGCTCAGGTAAGCTGATATCATTTCTTCTAACATCTAATCATGAACTTGTAGATGAAGAATTTTGTGTGTGTGTGATCAAAATGCTACAAGAAGCACTTCCAGGTAAACATGAATGTTGCTGGTGATACTTCTTTAGTAACATCCCAAGTCACTTCAGGACATAACTTATAGGCAGTCACATAGGAGTTACTATGGGGCAGTTGCTTCCACCCATTTCCAGTAACATTAATAAGCCAACCATGTGGGCAGTGCCATCGCTAGGGATGGGCGAGAATTTCAATTCAGTTCGCACAAAGCCGTATCAATCAAATTTGCAATTTCTGAAACAATATGAGAACCGAAACACAGCACTTCTTTGAAATTTGCACTTATTTGAGTTTTACAATGCAGTTTGCCGACCAAACAATATTTACAAAAATTCATATAATGGGTAAAAGTGTACAAAAGTGTGCATGAAAATGAATATATGAGTGAAAATAACACACAAAAATGCATTATATGATGAGACATGGCCTGCAAAAATGTATATATTAGTCAAAATTGCGTACAAAAATGTTTATTAGGAGAAATCTGCACTAAAACGCTGGATAATTTTAATGAGGATTTTTTTAAAAAATCCACAAATTGCTGCAGAAATGTGAAGAACTGAATTTAAGATTGGAAAAATGAGAAACTGAGAACCGAAAGTGACAGTTCTTTCCATCCCAGCCATCAGCACAGTTGCTTCCAATGCCCATGTTGCCTTTCATTGGTGGTTGAATTGTAACAACCTTATTGCTGGTACTAGTCACACATTCCAGGCAGGGAACAGCCACAACAGAGCAGCACCTGCATGGATTGGGTCCTGGTCTCTGGTGCAGCTGTGGCCAGATCAGCTGACTAATATGCAAGACTGTGCTTATTGATATGCCATCCTTTTGTGTGGCTTTCTTTTATGCCTCAGAGAAAATGTATGTGTGCTGATGAGGGTGGGAGAGACAATGATTTCTAGACTGAAAGGGAATGCTTTTAGAACTCGAGTAGGCTACTGTTGCAACACCTCATTAAAATTAATCACCAGATACTTTTCACAAACGAATTCTGCCCTGTTAGGAGGATATTTGTTCCCATGACTGTCCTAGGGAGATTATTCCAAGCTTCTCTTCGGTAATGATAAGCTGTGTCTTCTGATCTTAAGCCTAAATGTATCAGTAGACAGCTTATACCCAGATGATCTTTCACCCCTTTCTCCTTTCATCTAAATTGCTTTGTGTGAATAAAAATGTATATGATTACATATTAAGACTTGCCGAGCTGAACTTGTACCATACCTTCATCCAGAGATGCGTTCCTATTTATATTAAGTGAATGGCTCTGTCGTTTGTCTTACAGAGGTGCTTCTCCTTTCATTTATGGTCACTCTTGATTAATTCTTGCTGAATATATTCATCCTGTTGCACTTTTAGCATCCACCACAGAGCAATCTAATGGCAATGTTTGAAAGAAAAGGAAGGAAAGGAGGCCCTATGTACAAGCAGATGGTAAAACCTCAGATGAAATTAAAAATCAAAATTAGTAAAATTAAAAACCATTCTTCACTGTCAAAGGAAAATTGTAGGGTCATCACAAAACGGAGCTGGTCTGTGCATTCCTTTGGGCATTCCGGCTTTCACTCAAATATATTTTGGGCCACCAAAGGATAATTCTTTAATTTACAATGAAGGCCTACCATCTGTGTACATTTGGACGTCATCCCTCTGTACTGGATGGGCAAGTGGTATAAAGTCTGTTCTGATGTCCATGGTTTAAGAATCAGAGCAATGAACACACAGTACTATGTGTAATTTCTCATCTAGTTCAATACAGTACAGTTTAACACATACTTGTACCATTTTATTTGTTTTTATTTGACTTCCAGTAAAACAGCCAGACTGATGTAGCTTGTGCAACTGGCAACCATTTATTCATTTATTCAGTGAAGAACACCAGATTCAGGCACCATTCACGCATCTCTGTAAAACAACTAGCAATACAGAGCCTGCCACCTAGCTCCATGTTGGTGGCAGGGGAAACAACAGGTAATTAATCAAAAAGGGCTTAACCTGACACAGGGTGAGTGCGTCTTATCGGTTAACTTGAATGAAGATCTCCAGAGTTAAAAATGCAAGCAACTAATCATAGCATCCAGCACAATTCGCTGAACAGATGCAGTCACCCATGACAGCTGGTTACTCAGCCTCTTCTTTAAAATGTCAAATTAAGCACATCACACAATTTTCCTAGGCAACTTGTTTCGTCTTGCTTTCTTATTATGGAAACAGTCCATCAGACAAGACAATCTGCTCTCAACATACTGCAGCAGACCCATTTTATAATCCACTTCACTTAGCAATGCAACTGAAGGTTAAACTTGGCGAGTTTAGCCTATGAATTTTCCCCATTTGGAAATTCTGGGCCAAATCTCTTTGATATTTGGGTTCAGCTCAGAGTATCTCAGCCCTAGCCCCTGCCCATGCAGCAAACTCTGTCACTGCTGCAGCTGCCCTCTTCCTTTTTCCTTGTGAAACTTGCCAGAAGTGATGAGAAGGGCTGCTGTACCTGCAGGCTTCATTAGGGAGCAGTAGCCCTGTGGATGCCAAGATCGCTGCAAAATGTAGTTTCCTACGGCTTTGGGGGTCATTAGCACATTTGTAAATGTTCTGCATTATGAATACTTAAATAAGATCCCTTCTCATTGCTGCCAGCCAGTGATGCCTCCGGCGTTTGGGGAGGTCCTCGGCAATATGACTTCACTGGCCCCATCCTCTCCACTGTCCATTTGCTTGATCTCTCTCCCTCTGGGTCCAATCTGTACCACTCCCCCAGAGGAGAAGACAGCAGAAGTATAGGCTGCTCTATATTTTTATTTTTTGTGCTCCTGTATGCTTGAAGAGGGCAGGTGAATAGAGGAACAGCATAGCCAAGGGTAGCACAGGACAGTTCAGCAGTGCCCAGTGATGCCAACCCCTGGTGCTGGTTGTGCTGCCACCAACAGATCAGTTAAGAGTGCAGAGAGAGGGAGTTGGGAATGGAAGAGGAGGTTTCCTAGCTTTGAAGTGTTCCTGATGATATAATTGGAAGCACAATGAAACCCAGAGGTCAAATTAGACAATTTTAGATGAGTGTCTTCATATCCCAGATAAGTCCAAGAAGGCTACTACTTTAAATTGCACTATGTGGCAGCTGTTATCACTGGGTGAACGTTCATGGGCATTGACATCTAATACTTTCTGACACAAGGTAGGATTAAAAAAACCCATCCATAATTAGTTGATACAAAAATTCAGAAGAATTTCACCAAATTTCACAGTGAGTAGCTTTCTACTTCAACAAATGTTACCTAAGAGAAGGGCTTGGGTTTTCAAAACGAGTAAAACCCCTATCTTTGGGGAAATTGTTGGTATAAAAGATTCCTTAACAATACCTAGCCTTGGAGTAAAAAAAGCCATTTAGGTTAACAAATTAAAAAATTAAACAGCTGAATTGCCTCAACACAAACTTTTGGAATGTCATTCTTGCAGAAAGAGTTTGTCCTGCAACACAGAGAATGGCTATAGCTGAAGAAAAATAAATATAACGTATCCTTCAGCTCATATGTTGATTCTGGCTTCAATGTTGGCTCTCTTTAAGTGTGAATGAATACAAAGAAAGGAAGGATTAATATAAATTCAAAAGGAATAAAATTTAGTATTCTCTAGTGTTGGGGGTTCCCATCTAATATCTTTCTACTAACTGTAGACCCATGTTCCATCTCTCAAGAAACTTACTTTTTACTTAGAAAAACCAAAGTCACTCTGAAACCTTTCCATTCCCCAATATCAACAATGTGCTCTGTGTAGAAGGTAGTATTAAGCTCATTTTAATGCAACACTAAACATATTTTGAATCCATCTTAGTGAAATGTTTTAATTAACTAAACCATTTCTTTCTGGTCCGTGTACTTGGTGCAAATTAATAGCACTCAGCATGCCCATTCTCTCGCTACTGCTGAAGCTTGCAGCCGTTGAATCCTATCTCCCATTCCACACATCTTCCATTTGTACAAATGATTAACTACCTTAAGTACTCATTGTGCCCCACCCCCAATAGATATGAATGTGCTTATGCACTATAAAGGAAAAGCCAGTTGGAACGTAGCACACCCTATTTTCAAGAGATTCAGTGATTTTATTCCAATCATGCTAGTTCTAAATATTTGTGCTACATTGGCCACTGACAAAAGGTATATTTATTTGTTATATCAAAAAGTAAGAGATAAGAGAACAAGAGTATCTATAGCTGCACCACCAAATAAATTAGAGTTTCTGTGAAATCTTGTCTAGTTTGCAGTTCAAGGAGAAATCCTCATATTTGGCTCCTTGTTTTGATAGAGCATGTTAAGAAGTGATCTGCAGAACAGTCTGGAATGCATCGTTCTGAATATTAATGAGGAACAGAAAGTGTAACAGAGCCATTTTTAAATTGAATGTACATTCTAGCCAGTGGAAATGTTGTCTGAATATTTTGCCTGGGAAATAAAAACCAAACCCTAATTGTCCTACGTTTGTTCCACCATATTACAGTGCTTTCCCATGATGGAACAGAGACACAAACACTGCAAAGTAATTCTGTTTGCCATTTTTTCTATTATAAGATGGAAGCACGCAAAAAAGAACAAAAGAAATCAAGCTACACTTTAAAATCATCTTCAGATCCAGCACAGTTTCAACCTATCATCCCTTCCTAGCCACCTTTGCCCACCCCCTTACCAAGGTCAGCTGTTGTGGTAGTGATAAGGAGGGCTCCCAACTCTATCACTGTACTAGGTCTTCTGAACTGTGAATGGAGACATCCATTGCTCCCAAGAACCATGAGAAATGAAAGCCCCATAGCTACTAATATCCATTGATGCTGGTGTGAGCATGCTCATAGGCAGCTAGGGATGGATGCAGCTGCCAATTTTGGTTTCTCTCTCAGTTTCTCATTTTTCAAATCTTGCGATTAGTTCACTGTGTTTCTATATCAGTTTACAATTTTTTTATCAGCAGAATTGTCAGCATTTTAAAATACATTTCTCCTAATATACAGATTTTGACATGCAATTTTGCCTATTTTGCCAATTTGGGTAAAAAATGAGGTGCCCGCACTAATATCTTGATAAAAGTGCCATGGGTGCCAGCCAGCACAAAATGGCCGCAATGTATTTGTACTCCATAATGTTCATTTCACCTTAAACCAATGCCAAAACACATGTAGATTTGTTCTAACATGTTCTAGTCACAGACCAAATAATAAGATGTGACATGCACTCCCACATATTAGCTTTCCCTTCATCTGCCACCGTGGTATACTGTTTCTGTAAGAGAACTGTAGGAAATGCTTGTAGAGCATATGTGAACTGAAGCCTAGCAGTTCTGTGGTCTAGTAGTTCTGATCTCAAGGTGTATGCTGTGCTTTGCCATGTCTGAATTATATTGATAGATGTTGATGTTATAGAAGACTTGGATATGCTGAGATTTAGCAACAGACATTATAGCTACTCTCTGATCTGGTGAGATACCAGAATTTATTTTGTAATATATTGGTTTTTTTTCATGGTCCAAGCCTCCAGAAGCCGGGCCCTGAGGATTTTACTCCCTCCCCAGGCCTGAGTAAGTCTACTGAAAACAGTGACAGAACTGAATGTGGCAATTAAAATTTGTTTGCAGCAAAGGCAGTTCCTTGTTGAATGCTACATTCTATTGGATTATACATGATTTGTGACCCACAGTAAGTGGTTACTTTCCATGTTTCCCATAACAAAATAAGGAAACGTTTGCTTTCACAAACACAATAGGAAGCAAAGGGTGTTTAGAAAGCAGTCAGTTAAGCTGTGTAAAACACAGTGTTCTCCTAAACCCTATTCAGATATCTAGGAAAATGATACAGGAGTACAGAGATGTGGATGCTGCTCCACCCCAATGTCTCAGTGATTGGTGGCCCCACACACTCAAACTGTGAGCTTCCCATATTGAGTGTGAAGGTCTGAGGGTGGTTCTAAGTGGATGTATGATGCATACAATAGGAACATGGAATGTGAGAAGCATGAACCAGGGAAAGTTAGAAATTGTCAAGCAAGAAATGGAATGTATCAACATTACAATACTTGGTGTGAGCGAACTAAAATGGATGGGAATGGGACATTTTCAATCAGGCAACTACAAAATATTTTATGCAGGAAATGAGAAATTAAGAAGAAATGGGGTTGCTTTAATAGTGAGAAGTGATGTAGCAAGAGCAATTAGGAGCTACAACACAAGGTCTGAGCGAGTGATATCAATGACATTAAATGGGAAACCTATCAACACAACCATCATCCAAGTTTATGCTCTGGCGGCAAACACAGAAGAAGAGGAATTGGAGAGATTTTACGCAGAAGTACCAGAAGAAATTGATCACACACCAAAACAAGATGTGCTGATAATCATGGGGGATTGGAATGCAAAAGTAGGGAACAGAGAAGAATTAGGAATTGTGGGGAAATGAGGCCTAGGAGACAGAAATAAAGCAGGAGAAAGACTTATTGAATTCTGTGAAGCCAATAATTCATTTCTTGCAAACACATTTTTTGAACAACCGAAAAGACGACTGTACACATGGACATCACCAAATGGTCAATATAGGAATCAAATCATAATAGGTAGCAGAAGATGGAGAAGTTCCATACTTTCTGCGAAAACAATTCCAGGAGCAGACTGCGGTACAGATCATAAACTGGTCGTATTAAAAATCAGAGTAAAGCTAAAGAAGACCAACAAAGCAATCATAATGCCAAAATACAATTTAAATAACATCCCAGAAGCATATTCACGAATAGGCAAAAAACTTTGCGGTTTAAGAATGTACCTATAGCCCACAGATATTTCTATCAAACTTTAAAAAGCAGGGAAATTGTGCACCTCTAGTGAATGCACCAGGGGAGCAGGAGACCTGACCTCCTCTCTGAGAATTTGGAAAAATGTGCCTCTGAGCATATGGTGAGTGGTGGCAACACCTGAAATCTCCAAAGATGGATAATTATATTTTTGTATATTTATTGGTGTTCTTACTTTCCTTTTTTCCTGTGTTACTAATGTTTCTACAGAGAATCTAAACTAGAAAATTTTATTTCCCTCATTATTCATCCTAGAAATCTGTGTCAAATTTATTTTTATTAATTTCAATGCCTTCTTATTGGTCAATGTCATATGATGGTGAAGACAGCCTTTTGTATTTCAAATTGCTGGTTATGTTCTATTTCTATTTTGAGTGCATTAACAGTTGAAGCTGAAACATTAGTAACACAGGAAAGAAGCAAAGTAAGAACACCAACATACAAAAATATAATATTCCATCTTTGGAGATGGCAGGTATTGCCACCACTCATCATATGCTCAGAGGCACATGTTACCAAATTCTTCCAAGCTACACAGCAAGTGGATTGGACTGTGAAAGACCAACCCAAATGGTGTTTGCATTTTGACCAATTTGTAGGGCAGTCCAGTATCTCAGAGAGGAGTTCAGGTCTCCTGCTCCCCTGGTGCATTCACTATAGCTGCCCAATTTCCCTGCTTTTTAAAGTTTGGTAGAAATATCTATGGGCTATAGGTACATTCTTAAACCGCAAGTTTTTTTTGCGTATTAGTGAATTTCCCTGCTTTTTAATCCAGGAGGTAAAAAATGGGATCCTGCACAAGTTTACTGTGAATGGATTGATCATTTGCATGCTTATTGAGTTCAGTGGGATTTACTCCCCTGCAATCATGCTTAGGATAGGTGAAACTGACCACAGGGGATGGAGAAGGGAGGAGGAGGAAGAGGGAGAGGAGGAAACACAGAGGGGAGGACTGGGAGGGGAGCAGGCAGGACAGGGAGGGGAGGAGGACAGGTTTGATCATTTTCATGTTTATTGAATTCAATGTGATTTACTCCTGTGCAATCATGCTTAGGATGGGTAAAACTGACCAGGGGGGAGGGAGGGAGGGCTGGAGTGGACAGGGGAGGAAGAAGGAAGAGGGGAGGGGAGGAGGAAGGGAGAGGAAAGGGGAAGGAGGGGAAAAACAGGTCTGATTATTTGCATGCTTATTGAGTTCAATGACATTTACTCCTATACAATCATGGTTAGGATAGGAAAAACTGACCATGGGGCAGGAGGAGGGGGAGGGGTAAGGGTAAGGAGCATATTGGAGGGGGAAAAGGAAGGGGGAGGGGAGGGAAGGTTTGATCATATGCATGCTTATAGAGTTCAATGGTATTTACTTCCGTGCAATCATGCTTATGATAGGTAAAACTGACCATGTGGAGGGGGAGGTGAGGATTGGAAGGGGATGGGGATGGGGAGGGAGGGGCAAAGGAACAGGGAGGGAAGGGGCAAAAGGGACGGGATAGGAGGGAGGAGAAGGGAGGGTGGCTTTGATCATTTGCATACTTTTTGAGTTCAATGGGATTTGTTTCTGTGCAATCATATGTGCAATCATATACTCTGTATGTGGAGCTGCCCTTGAGGTTGGTCTGGAAGCTGCAGCTGGTGCAAAATGCAGCGGCGAGATTGCTTACTGGAGCAGGGTATCACCAACATGTCACCCTGCTTCTGAAAGAATTGCACTGGGTACCCATTTGCTACCATGCGAAGTTCAAGGTTCTAGTTTTGGTATACAAAGAACTATACAGCTGGGGACCAGAATACCTGGAAGACCATCTTACCCCTTATATACCCAGTCGATCACTGCACTCTGCAGGTGTGTTCCTCCTGCAGATACTTTTCCATCTTATCAGGAGGCCTGTTCTGCACAACATAGGAAATGGACCTTTAGTGTGGCGGCACCTACCCTGTGAAATTCCCTCCCCTTAAATATTAGGCAGGCACCATCTCTGCTATCTTTTCGATGCCTTTTGAAGACTTTCCTCTTTCAACAAGCCTTTTGAGACCTGCTGGGAGGAAGGGCAGGTTATAAATCAAATAATGAATAAGTAAGTAAGTAAGTAAATAAGTAAGTAAGTAAATAAATAATCATGTTGACCCTATGAATAGAGTTTTCATGGTAAACAGTATTCAGAGGTGGTTTTACCATTGCCTTCCTCTGAGGCTGAGAGGCAGTGACTGGCCCAAGGTCACCCAGTGAGCTTCATGGCTGTTTGGGAATTCAAATCCTGGTCTCCCAGGTCATAGTCCAACACTGACCTGGGGGAGGGGCAGGGAGGGGGAGGGGAAGAGATTGGGTGGGTGGACACTGGGCAGAAGGGAAGCCCCTTTCCTTTCCAAAAGGAAAACATTGTGAACAGTATCATTGCTTTTCAGAGTTTCCCCCACCTTTTTATTCTACAGCAGGCACATGTAGCCTCCCACCCAAATTTAAACCAAAGCTGTCCCTGGCCACATCCACACCAGACCTTTATTTCACTTTGGACAGTCATGGCTTCTCTCAAAGAATCCTGGGAAGTGTAGTTAGTGAACGGTGTTGAGAGTTGCTAGATGATGCCCTGTTTCCCTCACAGAGCTTCAATCAGAGTGACTGACTGTTAAACCAGTCTGGCTGCTGGAGCTCTCTGAGTGGAACATGAGTCTTCTCTCAGCACCCTTCACAAACTACACTTCCCAGGATTCTTTGGGGGAAGCCATGACTGTCTCAAGTGAAATCAAAGTCTGATGTGGGTGTGGCCCCCTGACTAGGCAAGCTCAGCAGCTGTGAGTCTGGCTTTTAGAACTCTGACAGTTGGTTCATACTGAGCATGCCCCGCGTTATCATAGGGTGCCAGCCAAAATTTCTTAAATTAATTTAAAATCAGCCAGGCATTTTTTTAAATTGTTAAACAGCAGAAGATGAAGGTCAGAGTATGGGGCAAGGTCAGTATTAGGATTACATGTACCCTGTGAACATGGCTGGTTTTTTATGAATTTCAACAGATTATGAGAACTCGGAGAGAAAAAAAGTCCAAAAGGGCTCTGGGTTTTTTCTCTCTTTTTAGACTTTGAACTCTCAATTCTCTCTGACTGTTTTGTGTATCACCATGAAAATTGAGAGGGTTGTTAAGCAAGCGTTTCTGAGTTCAGGACTATAAGTTTTGTAAGGTTTTGTTTTGAATTGAGCTTATGGGAAGCATCAGAATGGCATGGGGGTATTTTCAATTTAACATTTGCGGAATGTGAAAAATCCACGCTGGTTATAATATACAGCCATTCTTGTGGCTGTATAATAAAGATCAAAAAAGGAATAGGTTTGAGGCTTTAAACTTAGTTGACAGAGAACCAGAAGAACTATGGAATAAAGTCAGAGACATTATCAGGGAAGCATCCAAAAAGACAATACCTCTAGTGAAAAAGAGAGAAAGACCTCAATGGATGACTGAAGAAACTCTTAATATGGTTAAAGAGAGAAGGAAAGCAAAAGCAAAAGGAGATAGAAACACAGTCAGAACCCTAAATGCAACAATACAGCGACTAGACAAACAGAACTATTACAATAGTTACTGTATAGAAATAGAAGAGGACAACAAAAAGGGTAGAACAAGAGCCCTGTTCCAAAAGATTAGATAAATGAAAGGGAAATTTAAACCGAGAGTAATCAACAGGGGAACACACTGAGTGACTGAGATGAAATAAAAGGAAGATGGAAGCAATACAACTTAAGAATTCTATAAAAGAGATACCAGGATGACAGATTCGTTCACGGAGGAGCCATATGATGAAGAACCAGAAATTTTAGAATGTGAGGTGAAAGCTGCTCTTAAAGTACTTGGAAGAAACAAATCACCAGGATCAGATGGCATACCAATAGAGTCGCTACAAGCTCCTGAGACTGAATTTATCTAAATTTTGACAAAAATCTGTCAAGAAATATGGAAAACTAAACAATGGTCCACAGACTGGAAGCGTTCCATATGCATCCCACTTCCAAAGAAAGGGGATCCCATGGAATGCAGTAATTATTGAACTATTGCCTTAATATCCCATGCAAGTAAAGTAATGCTCAAGATTCTACAACAATAACGGTCCTGCCCATTTGGTAGGGGCGGGTTTGCCTACACCCTATTTCTAGGAAGGCTCGGGAAGGTTCCAGAAATTTTGTAATAGGTCAGGTGGGGTATCTTGACCAATGGGGTAAGGGTTTTGAGTGGCTATATATAGCTTGCTCCGCTTTAAGAGCGCGCCTTTTTTGCCTTGCGGCACCCACCCACCCTCCCTTGTCAGTATGGGCTCTGCTAGTCGCCTGAGGGGGCTGAGTAGGAATTTTTGTTTGGAGATTCTGATTTCAGAATCTCTTTCGTTTTGCCTACTCCATACTGCTTGGGTTTGATTCATTTGGCTTGTGCTGGGTGGGTTATGGTGATTCCGGTTTGGCTGGCGTTGGATTCGGGCAGGTGAGGTAACTGGGGTTAAAAATGGAGGTGGATGAGGCATTTGGGTAAAGGGCACTCCCTGGTGAAACATCAAGGCGTAATGTCTGGTGTGGATCCAGGGGGTGTCCACGTGGGACCGGCTTGCGCATCATGGTGAACGCCTGTACGGTGGGGCCAGGATGCAGAGGTTGGAACCACAAACCTGACTCCAATTGCAAGGAGGGAGAAGTTTTCCCACATCCTTGTCTGGGGAGTTGCAGTACGATGTGACTGACTTGCCTCCTGGTTTGGAGGGTCTAGACCCTCATAGATAGGTTGAGCCTCACCTGCCCGAAGGATTTGAGATTTATTAATTGGCAGATTGGAATTTGATTGATTATGTGTTATATTTTAATAAATATAACATTTCAACCATACATGTGTCACGAGTCTTCCTTGGTGTGTTGGCAAAGGCTCTTACCATATATGGAGCGAGAAATGCCAGACATCCAAGCTGTATTTAGAAAGGGAAGAGGCACCAGAGATCAGATCACAAACATACATTGGATAATGGAACTGACCAAGGAATTTGAGAAGAAAATCACTCTGTGCTATAAGTATTCCTTGCTCCTTCTGGGCTGACTGATCTTCCCTGCAGACACTTATGGACAGATGTCCTTCTTCCTGATTGCTCAGCGAAGTTCAGCTCTTCCAGAGAGAAGGACATACCTAGGGCAGCAAAGTACTGCTATTCAATACAGCTTGCTGCTTTGAGTGGGTGTATGGCAGTGAGGATGCTCTTGCTAGGAGTGTAATCTGAAGAGAAAGTGAGTGCTTGAAAGGAAATTACCTAGCTGCTGCATGCACTGGCAGCTGGTGTGAGGAGGAGGTAAACATGATTACAGGCTGTCAGTAATCTTCATTGCTCATGTTCCCTTTAATAACGTGTGAATTGGCCCTTCACAGATCCACTTTTAGTGCCAAAACTCTGAAGCTGGCAGTGTGTAGGAAATTGCGACATGGATGAACCCAGTTAAAGCTTGGAGGTAGGATACATGGTTGCAGAAAATATTATCAGCAGAAGGCAAAAGTATAGGTCAAGCTATTTATTTAATTTGTTGTAGCAGTGCTCTTAAAGACAAGGCAAAGAAGATAGTCTTCCTTTCAACTGGCACATAACGTATTCTTTTTTATTTTTTTAATATGGCAACTTTGAAGAGATGATTATAGCCTGGGCTGATTGATTTGGATAATAGACTTTAGAGTTCTTTCTGTGATAGATGATTCCTTAAATCTTTATCCTTTCCTTGACAAGAAATGCCAGACAGCTGCAAATCAATAATCACTCACTTTGAATATAGCCATTCACTGAACCGTTAGCAGTGCTGCCATTCCTGTACTAATAGCTATGGCTATTGAGGTTTCAGTTCCAAAGACTATGAATCTTTATAAAGCCAAGGTGTTTGATGGCTTGTTTGTACTGAGCATGACTTCCACAATGAACACCAGGCTAGTTCACATTTTATGCATGACCTGAGGGAATGCAGAGGGTGAGAAGACAAAGATTGCCTTTTTATCTTAATTTTTATCTTTTGCTGCTATGAACTAATACAGATTTCCTTTTGGAATATGTTGGCTGCAGTACTGTTTGGGATATACATCTTTGTGACTTTATTATTATTATTATTATTATTATTATTTATACCACCCTTCATGAAAAAGCACAGAGCAGTTTACAAAATATCAAAGCGACAAAATGCCACAGAAATAAACCCACAGGGATAAAGTGAGTAGATGGTTAGCGTTTTCTCTCAGAAAGGAGAAAATAAAATTCCATTCCAAAACTAAGGGCAGAACTAGGCTTCTCAGGAGGCTACTTTGTCTCCATTATTGCAATATAGCTGGCTAAGAAACCACACAAGACTGAAAAAAAAGTTTTTTTACAACCAATTGTTTTAAGCTTCATCCTTTAGCTCCTATGTATATTAGCTCCCTATACAGGGGAGGCTAGTGCTCATTGGCACTGGTAGGGCAGAAGGCAGGGAGGCCAACAGGAGGTGGAACCAGAGCCAAGGACAGGCAGAGCCAACACATTCTGGTTTTGTCCCCATCCTCTTCCCTCCAGAGTCCTACAAAGGCAACAGTGAGACTAAGAAAGCTGACAGCCAGAGCTACCCCTGAGACTGGTTGTAAGTAAGGAGGTAGGTAGGTAGGGGGCTGTCTGAGGGCAAACTGAGCATGGTGGGGTGGTGCCCCACTTGCCAAATTGGACCAGCCTCCAGCGCCTGAACATAGCATTCATGAAAACAGCGCTGATAAAGATCTGCAGGTGCTATTAAGAACTGCTATAATTGTGCCCTTCTGTGGGCCCCTAGAACTCCATCTAAGCTGAAGAGAAGGCAGGGTAGCTCCAAACCTGGGCCTGCCACCATCTGTCAGCCAAACTTAGGGATGGATGGATCAGCCTAAGTCCATCCCATTTTCAGTTTTGCTTGTACTCAAATCAGGGGTTTGTTCCTTCCTGTTTTGTGTGGATTTTTTGAAAGAAAGCATAGAAAGTTCGCATGTAAATTGTACACTTTATTATACACATTCTTATATGCTTCCCTCCCTCAAATATGTATTTTTCTATGCTCCAAAATTATACTGAGAAATGTATAATCCAATTGGTTACAATCTGCAAGCAAGTTTAGGACTGACAAACTGGATCTATCTGCTGTGAAATGTAGGCCAACCTAATTCCTCTTGTATCCCTACTTACATGATAGGGTTGTTGTGAAAATAAAAGAGGTGCAAGAGAACCTTTGGTTTTGTGAGCATTTGTGCAGAAAGGTGGGATAAAAATAGCTTAAATTAAAAAAAAAACCCGCTTATGATTGCTGCAGGTAACAGTAGTGTTATACCGATGTTTCCTGGTGCAAGGATGCAAGATGTAGACATTATATTTGTCTTTAAATTAAACATGTATATAGGAAAGCATAGTTAGGGTGGCTTGTTGACATAAAAAAAGAGAAAAAAATGTGTCACCAAGAAAAAGGCCAAAAGGAAGGACAGATTTGCACAACCTAATTGATAAGTATAGATGTAAATTTAGAAATTTAAAGAGAAACACAAAACATCTCATCATAGTGGGGAAAGACAGACTCTGCGACCTGTGTCTGCTGTCCAGGGAACTGTTTGGTCTGCTGCCCAGCTGCTGCCTGTTGAGCAATTTGAAGGCCCCTACTCTCCCTTCTTATGGTTCTTTATCTTTAAACTGAGCACGGAGCAGACAGGTCAAATAAAGGACTTCCTCTGTAAAATAGGAGGGTGTTCCTCATCGCATTAAACATTTTTTTTAAAGAAAAGAGTGATATAATATAGTTTGTGAGAGTTAGGCGCAATCCAACTCGCAGGAGGCTGGCAGCAGTGCAGCTGGTGGCAGTGGAGCCGGCGGAATGGGCTGCTGCTGCTGCATTCAACTTCTATTCAGGCACCAATGGGAGGGGAGGATGCTGGCTGCACCAGCAGGGTGCAGCGGAAGGAAACAAAATGCATGTTTCCTTCTGCCACCCCTTCCCCCAGTGTAGTGGCTGCCGGGATGGAGCGCCACAGGACCAAGCCAAATGGGGTCAGGATATGTTGGAAGTCCCCCTCCCCTCAGTTTTACCCCCGACATAACCCCTGGAACACCCCTTTTTCAGGACTTCCACTGGCTCCACTTGTGTTGGTCTTGGCTGGGCCAGCTGGGCCCCAGCTGGGCACAGGTGACAGCAGAGTTCCCCGGCTGCACTGCGGTTCTCAGGGGGGATGTCTGCCACTGGAGTCCTTTCCTCCTACGCCAGATCCTGAAGCCCCTTAGCCCAGCATATCTACCAGGTGGATGGCATGGCCTTGGGAAACTTGGACAAGTCTCTGTTTCTCAGACTTTCCCCACTCAGTATTGTTAACCATGCAGTAACAGCTTGTCCTGGTGAATCTTAGGCTTTTTTGGAGGCCACAGACCCTGTGGTGGTACAACAGAAGATGACTATAATATTTGGTTTCATGTTTATCAGTGTTCAACATAAAAACTTTATCTGACATTAAGTATACAATTTACTGTAGACATGATGAGAGCATTCCCTTTAAATATCTATTGTGCTTTCTACATAACATAACTATTTTTTAAAATGAAAACATTTCCAGCCTATTTTGTTGTGTGACAGCTATGCACAATGCCATTTCAACACATGTAGCAATGCTTGCTTACTGTTGTCCTCGAGATCCTGACCCCTGCTGCAAAATCCTTGTGATGTTGCATGGTAGTTTGGGTAGCTAATGCAAACCCACAGGTTATGGTGAAGCACTGTCACAGCCATTGTTGTACTACGTCCTGAACATTTATTCACTACTCATAGCTTGGGGTCTTATATTCTGTGTCTTCTGGTTCACTCCCTGACATTATATTAAATGCCATGATATTGAATATGGTATGTCATCGGATCACAGAAAAGGGCTAAGAATAAATATTTTCATCTTTTTCTCTGACAATGATTTGGTAGATAATAAAGATATAAATTACAGGGAAGTTAACAAACGTGGAGTCCTTTGTCATTTTACGTAAGACCCTTTTCTTTTTTAAATAATTGGCATCCTAATAACACTCGCAGTCCCTTCCTTCGAGCAAGTCCCTGGCAGATGCTTTATTGTGTCTGTTGTTTTTCCTCTGGGGCTGTACATTAGGTTAAAATATCACAAATAGCTGCTATTAAAGTGTGAATCACAGTAGCTATAATTTTTCATGACAGCCAAAGGAAATGTGACATACTGAGGAAGCCTTGCCATTGATACTAACACTCAGATCTTCAGGCAAGTGTTTAATGACATACTCAGTATGCTGTGCAAACTTCCCTATCTACCCAACAAAAGGTTACTGCTAGAGTGCTATAAATATTTGGAAATGTCAGTAGACAATTGCAAAGGAGGGCTCTTTATTGCTAGATCAGTAAAGACAAGGAGACAACTGGATTCCCTCCCTGTTGCCACCCCCATTCATTTCAGCTTATTCATATATATCATATCATCTGATTGATTGAATGATTGCTTACATTTATTAGTCCCCCATAAATCAGAACATTCTGGGTGATGAAACAATTAAAACAATTTAAAGCATAAGTCCAATAAGACACCATTCAAAGAACAACAGACAAGAACAAAAAAAAATACTAAACAAAGCAGCCATATCAGAGCAGAGATTTAACAGTCAAGTTAATAAAAAGAGAATCACAAAACCTCCTGGAGAACTAAGTTTACACCCTAAGCCACCATGGAATGTAGAGATTAAGAAATAAATATAACAGATTTTCAAAAATATTACTGTTGTACTGTTGTAATATATCCATGCTTATTGCTATATGAGTGAACTTCTAAGAAACAGAGGAAGAGTAGAATAAAATATGATCCCCTTCACCCCTACAAATGTCTCACATATGCTTATATTACAACATAGCTATTGTGGTTCAAGCTGGCGCAAGGAACATTTTTCAGCTTGAGGATTGCATTCCTTTCTGGACAACCTTCTGGTGGAGCAATGAATGGACTATCGGAGGCCCTTCTGTGTGTGCTCCACCCGAGGGAAGAGGGTGGCCACATGAGAACAGGCCTTGTCAGTTGTGGCCCCCCATCTGTGGAATGTTCTTCTCAGGGAGATGTGCCAGGCCCCATCTCTATCAATGCTGAGCAGCCAGGCGAAGATTTTTCTGTTTACCCAGGCCTTCAGTTAATTAATGTTGGTCCAATGGTGGAGCTCATGTTTTGGTGGGGTGGATAGGACTTGGTCATTTTTAATATGCTGCTGAATGAGCATTTTATGCATTTGGCAGTGTTTTAAATTTTCTCTGGTTTTAAATTAATTTTATGTGTTGCATTTTATTTTTGTCAACTTGCGTTGAGATTTTTTATTGTAAAAAGTGACTGATAAATGAGATAATAAATCAATGAATCAATAAATAAATAACACGAGGCCCACAGCCACCAGGAGCCTCAAACTCTGAGCTTTCATTTTTTTTAAAGTAAGCAACTAGACCTCTTAAAACACAAATTTGCATATGACACAACACATATGCAATTCTGCATCCACTTTTGTGACTAGATCTGAGGGTCCAATCAACATACAATGTTTGGGGCCAGAAAATCCTGTTGACATAGTTAGAGTCCTGAGGGCAGATAGAGGGGCTTGGAGGGCCACATTTGTCCTCTGGACCTGAGGTTCCCCACCCTGGCTACAGCGCATTAGTTTGTGCCTCACAGAATATACTTGCTTTCTTTTGGTCCTAATCCTTGTTGACATTGTTCTCCTACTTAAATTAGAATCCACACTTAAGGTCTGTAGTGCCTAGACCTAGTATTTTCTCACCATCACAAAAGGCTGTGACAGGATCTTCTCCACAGTGGCACCCAAGCTCTGGTATGGTCTTTTTTGTGAGGTGCATTTGGCTCCTTTCCTCTCTTTCCCATGGTCTATAAAGACTATTCTTTTCTGGAGTGTTGTTTTTTTTACGATAATTGAGATTATTTCTTGTCCCATGAGTTTTATGGTTTTAACTATTATATCTTCTGTCAGGAGTGGGGCATCAGACATAGGACCACATCAAACTGAGGCCAACCACCCATTGGCCACATTTGACAGGAAGTCATGTGACATCAGGTGCATCCAATCTTGACTGAAAGCTGCTTAGCTTGCATTCAGAACCAATTTTTAACAGAACTAAATTGAAGCTGTGCTCCCAAATAAATAACTGGGAATTCATTCCAAGGCTTCCAATTGTTTGCTTGCAACCACAGCTTTATTTGTGCCACGCCTGATGTCGTATCATGTCTGGTGAGTGACAAGTAATCACGGCCCAAGTAAAACAGCCTTGTGGTCCCAAACTGTGAGGATTGCAGGTTGGAGGTTCCCCACCTGTAGTATATATTGTTGATCTTTTGATTTGAAGTTTGAACAGTTTTTTGTTTTTAAGTTATGTTTGGTGGGTTGAATCCAGACTAAATTAATCATGGTTAAGTTATACATGACTAACTTTCCTCACTGATTTCAATGAGACTAAAATGTGACTAAATTAGTCTGGATCCAATCAATTGTATTTTAATATGCTTTTCTCTGCTTTGGGGGCCTTCAGACTGAAAAGTGGTGCATAAAAACAGCTAAGGTTAAAATCCTAACCCCACTTACCTGGGAGTAAGTCCTATTGAACTCAATAAGACTTACTTCTGAGCCAACTCGATTAGGATTGTTTTGTTACTTGTTGACTAAATGCACCTTCTATATTTGGAAAAGAAAACAGTGTACCTCGGAATGTCAGGGGCTGGGGACAAGAAAACTAGATGGCTATATTGCTCTGTTTGTGAGATTCCTTGTAGAATCTGATAGTTCATTGTTGGAAGTAGTGCTGGACTGGATGGACCCCTGGTCTATCATACAATAGCATGTCATTATGAATAATGATAATCAAACAATGATATACTGGGTTCACACAATCCTTCCTTTCCCCGCATTCCACCTTAAGCATTTTAGAGAATATTGGAAACCACATGGTTTAAGGATGTGCAGTGGAAGTGTCAATCTGAATTACTTAAGTAAGCAACAGCAATATGCCCAATAACATTGAAATAGAGACGTTCAAAGCAAAGTGGCTTGTACGAATATTCACTTCTGATGCTGCGATTCACATATATTTATTACAAAATGTAATCTAACAATGAAATAAATGGCACACTTTATCATTATTATATGTAAATTTACACAAGAGACAGAATTCAGCAAACTATTATAGCATTATTAAATAAATATATGATTCTTTGTTAATCCAGGAGAAGGAAGCAATTGGGCCTTCTGAAAACAACAGCTCCCAACAGGATGATGTTCTACTTTCAACTAAGCACAAGAGAGAAAGATTGGCAGCCGTTTGAGAATTGCTGACTGAAATAACTTGGTTGGAAAGTGAGATGCAAGTGCCTTGTCTGGGAACCATAATAAAAGATAATGACTGAAGCAGCTTTAAACAAACATTCAAACGTATTTACTGAGTAGACAAGAGTCTTCAGGTGTTTGAAGACAAGGATCTAAAAATGTATGATCTAAAGAGCATAGAGAGAAACTCTAACACAAGACTGAAGTACCCCTGGAAAGGACTGACGGGAAACAAATATAGTAAGGATTTGCTCTGAGATGAAAACAGAACTGGCAATGTACAGAGAGAAAATACATTACCAATTTGTGTTGGTTAGACTGTGCAATATTTGTGCTTCCCAGAAAGATTTTACAGTTGGCTTCAATTATTTTGCCCAGCTACTGCTACCCAAGGCAGTACAACCTATGTATGCCAGCCCCAGCTCTACGTACCATTAGGCGGAAGGCTGTAATCCAGTCAATGTTTTACTCCATATTAACCCAAGTCAATGGGAATAATATTCCAGGGCTGATAATTTGAGATCAATGTCATAATTAAGACATATTGCAATTTTATGACTATGTAGTCCATTTTCATGTTCCATCAAAACACACTAGTTGCAAAGAGAGCACAAGGTGGTATTTCAGAAGCATCCTTGCCCTTGATGTATGCCCACATTTCCATTATTCCATTGCTGCCTCTGGTCAAACAGGTTTTGTATGTATGTATGTATCTATTTATTTATTAGTTGATTTATATCCCGCCCTTCTTCCCAGCAGGAGCCCAGAGCGGCTTTGTCGGCTTTGGAAGCAATGCAAAAGCAGAAGCAATGGTGGGATGGAAGCTGTTATGTCTCTATGATCCCTTAAACTACTGCCTGTCTCTAGCCAGTATTGGTTTCAGGATAAAGTGGGCAGTCAACTCTATATTTTATCTTTGTCTCTAGCCCCCAAAGTATGCATATAATGACTGGAAGTTGCAAATGTCAGAAATATGTGTAATGGGAAGATCCAGATAATGGCTTAAAATATGCATATAATGTGCTGAAATCGTTTACACATCCTTAGAAGATGCTTAAGACTTATTGAACTAGTGTATAAAGTTTGCTATAAGTACAAGAGTCAAACAGTAAAACAGGAGTAGTTTGAAACTGCCCCCCTTCAGAGTTGGAGAACAAGCATTTTAAAAAGACAAGCATTTTTCCCATTCTCCCCCTCCAGGAAGTCTTGGGCGTCCAGCCAAGATAGTAGATTCAAAATAAACAAGTCTGAGTTAGAATGTAAATCATGAAGAGAACAGCAAAATACCTTAGTAGGATTTTTTGAATGGCTGGTGGTAACCTGGCCTATTCACCTATGGATTGATATGAATCTCAGAGAACATGTTTATAAAACAGAAATCAATGAGAACGGAAAGGTGTTTGTAAGACTGTCCCATCTGAAAATGTTTATGACAAGTCTGTGGGAATTAATTCATAAGAAAAGACCATGAGAACATGCCTTCCCATAGAAAAGAAAGTGTATAAAAAGCCAGATTTCAAAGCTCTCAGGGTCCCTCAACTCTGCTAGAGCAGAAAAGAAAAAAGCAGGAGAACCATCCACCTATTCCATCCATAACATCTGATGGGTGATGTATGATGACATGTACTCTTATGTCCTTTGCACTTTGGCTCTGTGATATGACTTAGAATTTAACTCAGTCCTTCAACTATTGTAGCTTGTTTTAATTTTAATTAAGATGTGCCTTCAGAGTTTTATACTTTGATGTTAAATGGATATCCAGTGATTTCTTTTGTGCATATATATATATATTTATGTTTTTTCTGTTTTCTGTTTCTGCAATGATGGCTAAGGCCACCTAGGATGCACTGTATTAGTTGTAGTGTACAAGATATGAATAAATAGCATATATTATAAAGACTGTTCTGCTGTCTGAAGTCTGACTCCCAAATAGAAAATTTCTGGTACTTCCCAAGACTCAAGAATTCTTGAGTGGTGTCTCTTCTATTCTGTTCTCTGCCTACACTAGATGACTGCTGTTGATAACCTGTGAGTTTAGGTGACATAATGTTCGACATACAAGGACTCTGTGTAGATATGAGGGAAGGGAGAAAGCAAGAACTCTCGACCCTAGGCATACACTGGCAAGGGGGTAGTCTTGCTGGTAACATATGTGTATGTTTGTGTATACCTTTTCCTGGTTCTGGTGAGTGTGGCTAAAAGAAGCTTTCAGGAAGCAATTTTGCTTTCACATGTGTTAAGAATTACTGATGTTGCTGAAGAACACATGTTGTATACATACTTCTCAACCTGTACATTTGTAAACAAGTAGGTTATTGTAAAGATCAATTTAACTTTAGTGCTCCCCCATCCAGCTAGCATGGACTAATGTTGATCACCAAGGTGAGCATCTAAAATGAAAGGTGATTATCAACAAAAGATCATCTGGGGTAGCAACAGGAAAATCCTCAACAGCCTGGAAACTTCTTCATGGAAGAAAATGGACCTCAAGTCAAAGAGAAGATGCAGGAAGAAAAGAACAAAGATGCTATTGCTTTAAAGGAATAATCAGTTCCCAAGCTTCCAGTATCACTTCTAATGTTAAAATCAGTGGAAGCTCATATTTCATTGATTTTAAACCCAACAAAGATAGATTTGATCGTGTATGTCCCCATGGATTGTTGTTTCTACTATGTTTGCCAAAATGTTTCTTTATGTGCTAGTCTCTCTCTTGCCACAGTTCATTAGTGTTGGCTAGATATGATTTATTCAAGGCTGCCAATTAGTAGTTATTTTGCAGACAGTTGCAAGAAAGGACATTGGCTCTCATTGAGGGTATGTTTGCAATATTAGTGTCCTCTGATTATTTAAGGCTGAAGTGAATGACATCAAAGGAATGTTTGAGAATGGACTCAGAAATGGTGAATCCTCTTTATAAATGTTGTATTGTTAAAGATTAATAGTGACTTTGAATGGCCCATTAGACAAAGAAGAGGATTTGAAATAGCTATGAAATGATGCCTCAAAGAAACATAGCAAGCTGTCATGGTATATGCTCTCTCTCTCTCTCTCTCTCTCTCTCTCTCAATTTTGACAGGTTTTTGCCAGAGATCATTCCTATAATCTGCTCCACTTTACTTTTTAACTGGAGATTCCAGGGATTTAAACCTAGGATCTTCTGCATGCAAAACAGGTGGTCTGTCATTAAGGTATGGTCCTTTCCCTTTGCTTGGGATTGGAAATTCTATCATGTCTCTGCATAGGTCATTAGGAGTTTGGAGGCAAGGTGTCGCCAGTATGTTAATGACACTCGGCTCTACTTTTCCATGACATCCAAATCAGGAGAGGCTGTGGACTGGTGCCTGAACACAGTGATTGGATGGATGAAGGAAAATAAGCTGAGCTTGAATCCTGGTAAGACAGAGGCACTGTAGATGAGTGGTTCCCCTGTCCAAGAAATTGATCAACTGCCTGCCCTGGATGGGGTTGCACTCCCCCTGAAGGAGCAAGTATGTCATCTAGAGATGCTTCTGGATCCAGCTTTGTCACTGGAGGCCCAAGTAGTCTCAGTGGCTAAACATGCCCTTCATCAGCTGCACTTGGTAAGACAACGATCACCATTACTGGTCCAGGAGAGCTTGGCCACAATAGTTCAGGCACTGGGGTCTTCAAGACTGGATTCTGCAATGCACTCCATATGGGGCTTCCCTTGCAGTTGGCCCAGAAACTGCAATTAGTTCAGAATGCTGTAGCCAGATAGCTGACAGGAGTGAGACCATGTCAGTATATAGTATATTTGCTCAGAGATCTGCACTGGTTCCCACTTTGTTGGTTGCCAAATTCAAGGTGTTAGTACTGGTATAAAAAAGCCCTTAACAGCTTGAGACTAGTTTACTTGAAGAACTGCCTTACCCCATACGTGCCCTCTCGAGCACTTTGATCTATGTCACATAATACTTGTCCACTTGCAAAAAATCATCCTTTTAGTGTGGCAGCACCTATTCTTTTGAACTCCTTGCCTATTGACATCAGGCAGGCGCCTTCAGTGTATTCCTTTTGGCACCTGCTTAAAATGTTTTTTGTTTAGGCAAGACTATCCAGACACGTAGACTTTGATGTGTTTTAATCTTTTTTGTTAGTTCTTGTTTTAATTGTTTTAAAATGTTGTCTCTAATTGTTTTAGTGATAACTTTTAATTTTTTTGGTAAACTGCTTAGAGGGTTGTTTTTACAATCAAGCTGTATATAAATTTTGTTAAATAAAAATAAAATAGGTGTGACTGGATTATTCAGTCATTTCCCATACAGATAACCCCTTCCTCAGCACAAGTCAAGGAGCATGTCCAAAACAGTGACACATGCAGAAACACAGGGGGTTGGTGCCTTGGAAGGTGGGACAGATCTTTTCTGGATGTAAGAGTGAATTGTGCTTTGAAATTTAAGTCAGAAGAAAAGCTTGCATCCACTATAAGAAGTTTGAGAAACTAGCATCCACTATTTTAAGAGTAATCGTAAAATATTCATTGAACACTGGACCACTTTTGTTAATTATTGGAATAGGTATCATGTGAATATGAATCATTATTTATTTTTGTAAACATATTTTATTTGAAGATGTACTTCTGTAAACATATTTTTGAGCAGTATTAATAATAAAAATTATAAATAAAAATGTTGAAAAGAAGTTGGAGAAAAACCACACTATGGTCTTTGAATTAGAAACTGAGGTTGGGGTGGTTTTCATATGCAAAAAATAAAATTTGATCCTGTCATATATTCAAGTGACCATCTGCATTAGCCTAAAGGAAACACCTATGAAAGAGTTATACTACTCTGTGCTTCATTTAATCTCAAATCTATAAAGAAATCAGTATTGCCAACCCAATCCTGAGCAGTAATTAAAGTGCTCCTTCTTGGAGACGTTGGTTTTAAAAAAAATAAATTGGACAAGCAAATCTGCAAATGTTCAATTAAAGGGCAATGAATAATGCACTTTCCTTATTAGTAAGAGACTAATATTTAAGTATAGGTAATTAAATAAAAAATGTGTTTCAAACCCCTGCGCAATGAAGGGCAAAAAGATACTACTTATATCAAGTGTGACTAAAGTGATTACAGAATCTAAATGAGCTCCAAGTACTAAAAATGTATAATTTCAAAACTTATGGCATAAACCTTGTTAATTTGATATGGAAGATCAATATAATTACATCTACAAATGGGCAATTCCTTTGGCTTCTTAGTCTACATTGACACTAGGTTTTTCCAACTTTTTTCATTTCCATTCCATGCTGATACATGTATTGGTGATAAAGCGAGATCATATAGACATATTCCCAGATAATTGATATGGAGACAGAATAGGTCTCTGCAATAAACTGTTACAAGGCCCATGGATGCAGATATTATTACAAAAGAACAGAGTGTCATGAAGTTGCAGATGGTGCCATAGAAGTGATATCAAATGGGCGTATTCAAATCAAGAATTTGCTCTTGAGGAGCGGGGGATGTCCCTTTGCAGCTATTGGTCTGTTAGTTCTTCAGTCTCCCCTCAACCAAGTTTTTTTTCAGGTGAAACTGAGCAGATATGCTTTGTTATGGATAAACTTTCAGGCCTGTGTCTTTGCTTTAAGGTGCCACTGACCAGCCTGTGTCTTTGCTTGGCTATCCATAAACTGACAAGACTATGGCTTTGCTTTAAGGTGAAACTGATAAGCCTTTGTCTTTGCTGTGGATAAACTTTCAAGCCTGTCCCTTTGCTTTGCAAGAGTGAAACTGAAAACCTGTGTGTTTGCTTTGAATTAAAGAGATCTCTTGCTTTCTTCCTGAGAAGGATCCAATATGATTCAGAGGAGGAGAAGGAGGGGAGAGGGACCAAGTGGGTTCTGGGTTGGCATCCTTTAAAGGCCCCGTTGAAGATGCCCCCACCATCTATGAGTGGGTGTAGGAAACTATCCCTGTTCTTTCCATGTTATTCCTATTCTGTTTCCATTAAAGAAGTAATGTCCAAGAAAGTATCTATATTAACTGAGATATTACTCTCTCTCTGTGTGTGTGTATTTGTGTGTGTGTGCATTTCTAGAGCATCTCTGTTGACAGAACAAGTCTATCACCTAATTTTGAAATGAGAAACAATTTTGAGTCTTGGTCTATTTACCCTAACTTTGAAATAAGGGAATTCAGGATTAAAGTCTCTTGTCTTGGTCTAGACATAGATCTTTGCACACAGCAATGCATATGGTGGACAGTACAGTCATTGGATGCTGTAATTTCATCTTATAGTGCATCTGGTTTTTCATCTTTGAAAGAGTTAATTACACCACTACACTGTTACATTTCGCTGGGATTATGGAGTGTTACATGGATGAGGGGAGTAATATATAATGATGACCCAGCTCTGTTAATTCCTACCTTGAATTAAAGTAAGAGTTAGTAGGTTTGGCTCATCATTATATATTACTTTTTCTGTCTCTTCCTTTTAATATTAATAAATATCTTGGTAAATCTTCATAAATGTGGCATTACACTACTAAACAACACAGGATAAATAGGGGCTACTTTGAAATATGGATGAATGTTATCCAATCTGCATACATGGTTCCTATTGACCAAGGAAATACATGCACAACAGCTCCTTCCATCCAGGAATCCCTCTGCTGAATCAGGATTTATTTATTTTATCTTTGGCAGAAAATATATATTTGCTGTGGGTGCTACATGTAAGAATTTAGCGAATACCACATAGAATGGATACCTAATAATTCATCTGTTCTTCTAAGGCAGGAATGAGGATCGTAGGACTCCAACTCCTATCAACCTCAGCCAGCATGAACATGATCAGGCATAATAGGAATTCTGGTCCAACAATATCTGGAGGCTGACAAGTCCCCTATCTCTACTCCAAGGACCATCTCATACATTCCAATAATGGAGTATAATCCCAAGTATGTGAATATATAGGGAAAGTGCACAAGTGGCTCCAAACTGCTTTTTCACTAAATATCATAAGATGCAGCCACATACATTATTCTGTCCTTGAGTTTGTAAGTCCACTTGAATATTAAAGAAGCCTAACACTTAATGGTTCCTAGGTCAGGCCCTGAGGCTAAATCAAGAGCTCCCATTATTAAAATACACGGGGAAAGTTGTTAGGAATTTTACTATTTTGGTATAACCCTCTTTGGAATGCTCAACTGATGTCCAAATTGCCATTAAATACTGGGACTTCCTCTGCATTTCCCTTTTAGCAAACTAAAATGGCTTCAACTTTCTATTATTATTTTAATATTGTTTTAATAAGAAAAAGTTCCTCTAATAAAATGTAAGTGATAAAAAACACAATCACTTTTGGGTACACCATAACCTCAAATAAAATGGAGATCAAATGGAGATAATTGAGTTCATGTAGGTCCTGAGACATATAAAGCCTGTGAGTTGCTTAATGCTTTTATGTTAATTAAATTATTAACTCATTAGAGAAGGTTGACACATAAAAAGGATCATTATTGTACACATACACTCACTAATACAGATAGCCAGTTGAAATATGGCAAGCATTCTAAAACTGCTTTGCCAATAATTCAGTTCCTTTGATCTTAACACTGTACATAGAATTTGAAAATACAGTACAAGAGAAAAATGACTCAGAATAGTCTTGTCCTTTGTTAATAGATTCTTTGATTAATTAATGCAATATGCTCTTCCTAGTGGACTTGTATTCTCTTTATTTTCTTCCATTGTCTCTTGATTTTTCATTGTTTCTTAATTCTTTGATTATTATTTTTGACTTTACTGGAATCCTAGGCTAAATTTGTAGAATAAGTTGCTATACGAATCGGGTGACAAGAATAATGAATAAAGTATTTTTCAATGTGTCTTGAAAATGTCAGGTGTATTTGAACATAGATACTAGTAATGCTAGGGTAAAAGTAATTTTGATATACATTTTGTATCTTCTGAAGCCCAAGCTATGTGGAAACCTCCTGGTTTTTTTCTTTTAAAAGTTCAATAATACTCAACATTCAAGTTCAACAATCATGAACTTACCTGTAAGTTCATGTGAAGGTTAAAGTTGATCATTTGCTCTACGAACGTCAGCATGTGTGTCAATATTACTGAACCACATAAGGCTGTGATTGTTAAGCTATAGATCAGAATGGGAGATTGAACCTCATGTATGTGGATTCATAAAACAACCCAAATCATTTAAACTGAAGTAAGGAACTAGTATCATCAATGTAACATTAACATAGCCTACAAACAAACCCACTTGCCGAAATCACAAGAGCAGGTTAGCTACCATCTTGCTATTTGGAGCAAGCTATGCTTCCTGGACCAGGGTGGGGATTAATTCTTGATGGCCCTGAGCAACAAATCTGGAAAACAGTGAACAGACTCCCAAGTCTGAAAAGTCAGCATGGCCCGAGCATGCTGAAGATCATAAGATAGATATTTAATGTCTGTAATGTCAGCGATGGAGCCACACTGGGGGGCAATCCTTTTTACTAGGTGCAAGAAATGAGCTTTACGTGAGCCAAAAGACTGAGTGCCTGAAGGTATCGGAAGATTGGAGAAAATTAAGCTTTGATGACTGAGAGTCAATTTCCAGGGTTGTTTAGTTATAGAATTATAGAAAAGTCCATGTTTACTTTGATTGAAGAACAAAGGGACATGGCTCCGTTCAGGAGTGGGTTGCCAAGGGTCCTGAGTTCCACTAGAGAAAGATGTAGGGATTGTTTTATGTTCATAGTGAGTCGGGAGAGATTGGCAGTCACTGGGTTTGTTGGTTGGTTGGGTTAGGGGAGAGGAGATCTGGTCTGCTGTGTATTTGGTGATGTAATCCACGTGGGTGTGCTGGATGGCCAGACCCTTCAATGGAGTTTTGTGTGGAACCCATTCCAGTTTATTGAGCAGGGCAAAAAGGTTTTTATAATTTAGTCCCTTGGTTTTTGTGGTAGGTTTCAGTCCTTTCCCCTTTAATTTAATATTTTTGCTCTTTTTCTGGATGTTCATTTTGCATTTTCTTTTTCCATTATAAGATTTATCTGGAATTTGTTGCTTTCTTTCTGGCACAAGAGAAGAATTAGGCGCTTGGGGAGGTCGAGAAGGGGAGTGTTCCTCGCTGTTGAGACTTTCCCCTTTATGAAATTCGGCAACGACCACCAGCAGGTCATAGCATTTCAAAAGAAATGTCTTTATTAGAGCAAGTTCGATGGCTAAAGGGACATTCTCCGGTTTTAAGGGAGATGAATTGTCCAGTGATAGTGGCCGAGGAAGTCTAACATGAGGGGAGGAAGGAGGGGAATTAGGAGCCTCGTTGCCCCTGGGATGTCCTATGGATGTTAGGTCCAAGGTGTATTTCTGGGAGGTTGGAGGGAGTGCTTGCAGCTCCGGGCCAATAATATGAGTATTTGAAGATTGGAGTAGGGCAGCCTTTGATGATGAATTACAATTTAGCACAAAATTCAGTCCCAACATATGTAGTCTTAATCCAGATAATGGTGTTGTTGTTTTTTTAAAAAATCCACTACAGGTGTTAATTAACTTACCATTACCAGGATCCATCTGTTGTTATCAACACTATTTTGTAGATCGTTAACATGTTTATGTCACATAATGTTTAAGCTTTAATGTAATTGTCACAGAGTGAATTTTTTTACTTCATTTCCTTCTGTCTTTCAGTGTTTACATTTTTTCCACATTCATGTGTGTATAGACCTGCCAACTTAGGATAACACTTTATTTATCTGATGAAATGGACTCTAGTCTATGACAACTTATGTGAGATGCCATAACAGAGTTTGTTGTTTTTCCCCAGTGATAACTGCATCATAGTTCTAGAACACATTCTGTCTTTATCGAGGGAGTAACTTGATTGGGGGGGGTAATAAATCCAATCAAAGTGCCAGCTGAGTTTTGAATATGTAAGTTCTTTCATCCTTAATGTAACTGTGTGAAAACGCTACTACAGCAGTGCCACAATGTACTGTTTTGTCTTGTAAGAAAATTACTCCGAGTGCCTATAGCATACATTATTTCTATGCAACTAAATGAAATGAAAGAAACACTGGCAGAAATGGTCTGATGTCTTTGAAAATTCATTTTGTGCATTAACTACTAGCAAGACTTGCATTTTTATAACTGACTTCTTATAAGGTAGCTCAGCTGTAAAACATGTCTTCAGCCCTTGCATTATACTGTGATTTTTTTTTTAAGAAAAAGGAAGTCTGTGCCTTTTTGAAGCTTTGAAGATAGGTTTCAGGCATCCACTCAGAACTAGGTTTTAGTCTTGAAAGTCCTTGCCAACAGTGGCCACACTGTGAAAGTTAGTCACATCTGTGGTACAACTGACAATGAATTCCACCCCCAGTCTCACCATTATTTGAGTAGGTATGAATTGCTAAACTATTCAGGTTCCCAAAGCTACAAACTAGCACTGGAGAACTTGGAGGCAGTGTTAGGGGGGAGGAGGAAGAGAAAGAAGCAGCAGGAGGGGAAAACTCAGTAAAAGGAATCACTGTAGCCATAAATGTGATGAATGGCTTGCTAGGAACTACATTAAATAGCAGCAATAGCAGTTCCAAGATGAGATCTGCAACATTCTTATTGCCAGGCTATGTGGCTGGATGATTCAGTATATCCTTGCTTTTCATGGTCATCTTTTAATGGTACATCCTCTGTCACTAGTCATTTGCACTTGTACTGCAGAAGAGTCATGTGCTGCTGCCTGCCTTTCCATCACACTTTTCTCATTTGCCAGAGTGTTCTTAAGGGATGTGGAAGAAAATTAGGAATCCGACTGGTTGTGCCTCCTGTTCCTTTGACTAACAGTGGATTTATTCTCTGTTTTTTATCTAGCCTGGCATTCAGTTCTCTAGTCCTTCTGCCAAAGAAATTAATTTTCCTAGTGTTCCCCCTGAACATTATAATCTCACTGTATCAAGAGTTTTCTGTTGATTGAAGCACATATTTACAGCACAACAAACCTGAAACATCACCCTGTGAATGTAACTTTTTAAAAGCTGTTTAATAGCTGTAATGGTCCCATTTTTGAGCTTAGTAACTTTTGAAATCAGGTTCCTAACCTGGGTACACATTTCAGTTCAGCCATATTGGTCACAAAAAGCATATCATAGAGCTGGAAACAATACATACAAGAGCAACCAAAATCATCATGGGATTGGAGCACCCTTCATGCAAGAAAAGGCTACAGAGTTTGGGCCTTTCAGTTTAGAGGAAAAATAATAATTGTGACATGAGAAAATTTGTGAAATAGTGTGTGGTGTGGAAAAAGTGGAGAGAGAGAGGGAGAGGTGTTTCTCCAGCTCTTATAATATTAGAACTTGGGATCATCACATGAAATTGATTGCTAGTAGATTCAGGGCAGACAAAAGAAATAATTAATGTATGCGAGTCAAAGCAACAAAAAACTGAGATAGTTACCAGTTTAAAAGTTTTTTTTAAATAACTAATATGATTGTTAGTCATCATGGCTATATGGAACACCCAGGTTCAGAGAGGCAGTGTACCACTGAATACCAAGACAGCTATACCCATGTAGCTTTGCTGATTGGTTTCCTGGAAGCATCTGGCTAGCCACTGTGGAACTAGATGGACCTTCGGTCTGATTCAGCAGAGCTCTTTCAATGTTTCTTTAATTATAGCTTTTTACATGTTGCCTCCAATTTACATAAATTGACACACTTGTGACATAGATTAGCTGGACTGGGACTGGTCAGCACTACATGCTTCATTTATGTACAGTTGTGAGATTTCCAACATATCAAGAGAGCCAGTGTTCCATAGTGGTTAGAGCTTGACTAGGAGATGGGATATCCAGGTGCAAATCCCCAGCTGGTAATGAAACTCAGAAAGTAATCTTGGGCTGGTTGCTCCCTCTCCTCACAGGGTTGTTGCGAAGATAAAATGGGGCTAAGGAGAATGATGTATGCTGCTTGAGCTTCTTGCAGGAAAGGTGGGGTGTAAATGTAATAAACAAAACATAAATAATTATTAGCTCTGTCCTGTCTATCAGACCTCAGAATGTCAAAGTCCCACTCATCAAGAGGAAGAAATAACAAATAGGTTACCTGCACATTCCTAATTTTTTTAAAAAAGAAACTAGTGGTTACAAAAAAGAAAAAAAGAAGCCAAGTTGTAAAAACCACATTGCAATGAAATCTCCTAAAGATTACTTTTACTTTTATTAGCTTTTATCATGCATGGTGAGAAAATAATTTTCAGAGATTTAACACAATAAAAATGGTGGAAGTATATTCATATGGCAGCTTCTTGCACTCTTGGTGCAAGTCCTGTTTTGTTCTGTATTTTGATGGCAGTCAGATAGGATTCCTCACACTGAAAGCAGAAAGCCATTGATGGAAACTATGTAGTGCCATCCCACAATGCTATCTATCATCAGTGTAGTTCTGAAACTCAGTAGGCATATATATTATGTTACTATTATTTATTCATTTTATTTCTGTACCATCCTTCCTCCAGATCAGCAACCCGGGGTTGTATGTAGCATCATTAAAATACAATCTGTTCATAAAACATTACATTAAAACCAGCAAATCTCCCTGTAGTCATCAGAGCCTAACTCAAAACTGTAACAACATATTTCAACTGCTGGATCCCCAGGGCAACTATTTCCCCAAAGCCTGGGTGAACAAGTACTGTATATCTTTAGCTGATACCTAAAGGCTGCCAGCAAGGAGCACAAACATACTTCTTCAGGGAGGAAATTCCACGATAGAGGCGGCACCACCAAGAAGGCCCTGTCTCATAATCTCCCCTCCTCCTCCAAGCCACTGCCATTGGTGGAGTCATGAGAAGGACCTGCCATGCCAATCTCAGAGCATGGGCTGGTAAGTACTAGGGCTGTGCAGTGTATTAGTACCAGAGCTTGGAAACGTTACTTTTTTAAACTACAACTCCCATCAGACCCAAACAGCATGGCCACTGGATTGGGCTGATGGGAATTGTAGTTCAAAAAAGTAACTTTTCCAAGCTCTGATTAGTACAGATCATAAATAATGAACTGATAGGGCCAGTTTGGGCCTATTTGTATCCCATCCAAATTGAGTTGAAGCAGCTACAAATCGCTACAAAGTGGATTGGCTAGTCCTGATCAATTTGAAGATATTTGTACAGATCTGTAGCTCGAAACAGTCTCTAATGAACCCATATAGTATGTTTCTGAAATGGAGCAATTACAACACCATATAAAGAGAACACCAGGGTGGGAAGAGAGGGAGGAAGGGTAGAATGCTATCACCCCACCCAACATTCTCCAATCACAGTGCTTGGAAGGAGTAAAGTCTTAAAATGCAGAAATCGTTTGTAAGTCCTTTCTCTTAGAAACGTTTGGTGTGGGTTGGGTGGCACTTGTTCAGCTTGTGTATGTTTTCTGTTCCTTCCAAATCAATCCCACGTTTGTTGTCTCTCGTATTTTTTATGTAATTCAATTTGGACTGCTAAGAATTATTATTAAACCTGGTGGGCATATTTAGCCAGAGCTTTCTGAATCCATTTATTATTATTATTGTTATCCAGTTGCACAAATTATTATCCACAAACAATAAGAAACAGCCGGCTTGTGTGGTTACACTTTTATTATTATTATTATTACAGCCAGCCAAACCTTGTGGGCATATTAGCTAGCATTCTGAGTTAAGAATTATTGTTGTTGTTGTTGTTCCCAATTGCTAACCACAGTGAATATTATTAATATTAAACACTATTCTTATTTTTTCCTCACTCACTACTGCCGTTGGCATTCTGCCAACATTTTTCTAAAAATAAAAATCTTTCTTGGAAAGGCACATTTAAAAGGTTGCTAGCAAAAAGCCCCCTGGAGCTACTCACCTGAAATTTGATAGGTTAATCTCTTCTATAAGGGCTACCATTTCATGTCCCTAGGTGCATATTATATCCATGGTGCTGCCAGTCCGTGCCTGCCTAATGCTACCTAAATGTGTGTAGTATTGCAAACCTAATTTTAAAAAACCCTCATATTTTTTCAAAATTTTGAAGAAATGAATAGGGGAAACACAGGAGTATGGCATAACTGAACACCTGCAATTTTAAAATCTTTTTTTGGAAAAAACAAACTTTAATGGTGATTAGCATGAAATCCTCTGGAGTTGCCCACCTGCAATTTGGCAGTGTTAATCTCCTCTATATGAGCTACTACATCCCCAGATTTCATGGCCCTATAATGCATATTACTTCCATGGTGCTATCAGCCCATGCCTGCCTAATACCAGCCACTTGTGTCTTGTATCACAAACCTAATTTTTAAAAACTCTCTTTCCCCACCCCCAAAACATTTTGAAGAAAGGAACAGGGAAAACTCAAGAGCATGTGAATTAGAATGGCTAAGCACTCACAGTCTTTTTTTTTTTTTTTAATTGGAAAATGGAAAATTTACAGGTGGCTGTCATGAAAACCCCTGGAGATACCCCTCTGAAATCTGGCAGGGTTATAGGGGCTACATTGTCACCAAAGTTCATATCCCTGTGTGAAAAAAGAAAGCTGTTATGTCTGTTTTAATAAAACATTTAAAATATTAAAGATGGCTAGCATGAAAACCCCTGAAGCTATTCATGTGCAACCTTGCAGGTTTAACCCCCTATATAGCAGATACCATATCTCCAAATGTCATGTCTCTAAGTCAAAAAACAAGAACGTTATAGCCATTTCAGTTTTGCAAGGAAAGTCAATAGGATTTCCAGAGATTTGAAATATCTGGATTGTTATCTGGATCCAAATGCGGTCAGATCATGTCCGAATCTGTCCAGACCAGATTGGGCCTGATGTGTGTTTACAAACTGGAGCCACAAATCGGATCATGGGGTACGTGCACAGCCCTACTACGTACTATAGGCAATAAATGTAGGGAAATAGGTCTTCTGATGCTTTAAAAACCAAGAACCATGCCCTGAGAATGGAATAGACTCTTTTTCTACAGTACATCTGCTGGTCAAAAAGTCCAAATCTTACCACAAAATGGATGGTAACTGCATAGAGAGTTTGATCAGATCCAGCCCATTCTGACCAAGTAGCAACTGTTTCTGCCAGGACCTGAAACACTGAATAATATCTATGTTCACCGCCCAGAGAGCTATTGCTAGTCGAGTGGTATATAAGTTTTAAAAATAAATAAATAAATAAATATAAGAATAACTGAGTAAGATATGCTTATCTGGCTTATCATGCATACATAAATTCATACATCTTCTCACACATATGGGGGACCCTATCATGCTTTGGCATTTTGTTTGCTCCCTTTGTCATTCAATAGACACAGACACGGCAGTAAGGGCTAGCCTCCCATGATCTTCAGGTTGTTGTCACGTTCTGATCCAATACCAGATCCCGCAGAGAAAGTGGCCAGGCTGGTGGCCCACAGACAGCTTCTTGCAAGCAACTTGCTCCAACAAAGTTTGGAAGCAATAACAAAGTGGCAATTCAGAAGTTCAGGGTGCCTTCATAATAGTCACAGCCACACCCACTCCCCCCCTTTTTTTGCTGCTTGAGCTTTTGCTGCGTTGAGAATGAGATCCTTGTTAATGCCTTCCCCCACAACAACAGATGTCCATAGGAACCAATCAGCATGAAAGGGGAAAGTGTTAGCTATTGAAAAGAGTCTTCTCAGTGGCCGACTCACCTCCTTTCACTCTCATTGACCCCAAGGACAAGGAAGCAAGTTGGAAGACTTTTCTCAGTGGCTAACATATTCCCCTTTCATGCTGACTGGCTTGTAAGACACAGGAGACATAGGGACCCTGCTGGGCCCTACTTCTAAAAAAGAAAAGGGTCTAGGACCCCCCGAGATGGTGGATGACTACACCCATGGTTGGCAGCAAACTGAGGCCTCCTCCAGACTCCAGACCCCTCTGAGAGAACTTCAGAGCCTTAAAGGGTCAACAAGGTCGCTCCTCTTCCATGCCTTAGCCTTCCTCCTGGTGTACTCCTTGGGCTGCTGGATTGGTTATGTGCAGAGAGGCATCTGGTTCTTTAGGCTCAGGGGAAAGTGTGTGTGAGAGTCCAGGCTCTGGCCATATAGGCCCTGGTGGCCTGGGAGATTCCTCAGGGAGCTCCTGTCCAACAGCCTCAGATACTTTAGTCTCCCTGTCTTCAGCTCAGCTCTAAGCCATGACCCTGACCCTGACCCAGCTCCCCATCTGGTGCCACTGCAGCCTAATTAGCAGTTGTTGCTAATGGAGGTGGTGATGTTGCAGCCTTCCCACATATAATCTCAGTGACCACTACTGAAAGCAATGAAGTAAGTATTATAAGTTATAAGGATGTGTGTACCCCCAAACAGTCCCTGAATAACTCAGTATTGCTGAATGTTAAGAGTTGGGTGGACAAGACATTTGTGGGAACGGAAATGGCATGGAGTGGCTGGATAGACAGGGAGACAACACAGCCCTATATACAAGAACCATCACATTGGCTGGATCGGTCACTTCCCGACTCACAATGAACAGCTATTTTTAAATTTACTCAGGGACAGAACTGAGAGCTGCCCTAAGAAATCAATGCAGGTAGAAAGATCTAAATGAAGCTGGATTGGACACGCATATACCCATCCCCCAAACCCAAATGGAGGAAGAAAAACAAAACAGGCCAATGAGAACTGCGCATGCTCAGTGGACATGAAATGCTTATAGGGGAGGGGTCAGAAAATTAAAGGGATAGGAATGAAATGGGTGGAATCCTGAACAGAAGCTCTGCAGACTGCAACATTTTGATGAAGAGCTTCATTTGTTTTAATATCTATCTATATATTTCACTCATAGTTCTGTTCCTACCAAATATTTTGACTTCGACTATTTTTTATTGTGGTAAAGTACTGTTAGGTCTACACTTTCATTAAAAGTCATTTATCACCTTCTCTATTGCTTTTGGGGGGTAATGCTCATGGGAAAGATAACTTCAAAGTTTCCCATAAGAGATGCTGAATTTCTACCTGGACACATAATTTTTGTGCTCAGTTAGCACCAATCTCTTTAAAAAAATCATCTTGATATATAGCTTTACGCCAAATCTCTTCTTTCTTCTGCTTAGGAATGGTGTATGTCAGCTTGCACTGAAGGCCTCCAGGATCTCAAGCAGAGATCTGCCTCATTAGCTCTGCTGTGATCCTGTAAACTGAAGAAGCCAGGGATTGAAACTGGGACTAAAGTTCTGTGTAAAACTCCATCTGCTCAATTGGCTTTACTAGTTCTGTATTTTGTTTAATAATAAACTGTTATTGCTTGAACGGTTATAGATTTCCTAATAACCCATAAACGGCTTCTTCCCCCTTGGTGGTCACATTGACATTCAAATTTTCTCAGCATGTTTGCCAAATTATCCAAGTTTTTTTTTATATAGAACACAACTAGTATGAACACACTATATAAACCTTAACATTCAAACATTATGATTTATGAACAGTACTGTAGTGAAAACCCAGAAGTGCAGGGTCCCTTCATGATAGTCATGACATGCCCCCTCAAAGCCACCCCCCACTTGCTTGCTTGCTCTCCATCATTATCTCCATACTCCTCAGTCCTTTCTGCGGGTGCCTTCTCCCACAACCGATGTCCCTAGGAGCCAATCAGAATGAGAGTGTGTTGGTTATTGATAAAAGTCTTCTCAGTAGCTCACTCATCTCCTTTTCACTCTGATTGGCTCTAATCAGCAGGGAAAGAAAAGGAAGCATGTTAGAAGACTCTTCTCAGTGGCTAACACACTTCCCTTTCATGATGATTGGCTCATAGGATGCTGGAGAAACAGGGACCCTGCTAGGACCCCGTTCCCAAAAACGTAAGGGGTCTAAGACCACCTGAGACCCTGGATGACTACACTCCTGTTTATGAAGATATGAATGAGCACTGTGGCTGTGTACTCTCGCTTGCCCATCTTCTCTCTTCCCATCAATCCTGGATTATTATCCTGCTTTGGTAACTGACATTAAGCCAAAGTTCTCCAGTTCAGACATGTGTTACAAGCTACAGTTCCCAGGATTCTTTGAGGGAAGATAAGTCTTTTAAAATGGTATAAGAGTGCTTTATAGTCCTGATGTGGCCTCCTAAAGTTCAAGCCAAGGTCTAGCCAACATGTGAGATGTGGGGGGGGGGAAGAGTGTGAGAGAGAAGAGTGCAGGGCCACAGCTGTAGACAGCTTTGTCTAGCCTATACATGAAATACGGTTCATGAAGCTGGGGACGAATGTCTGATTGTGGCTATTCAGGTTTATACACATTTAACAATTATGCCTTCCCTGAAAGTATCCTCGGCAATTTGGTGAGGGTGTTGTTCAGTCCATTGATTATGCAGCTTAATCCACAGATCAACATTCCATTTCCCGTATAGGTCCAATGTGGCGAAATGGGAAGGTTTGCTCCAAAATGCGGAGCAAACCAGAATCCTTCCCAATCCTACTGAGAGATTCTGGTAGTGAATCCTTTGTTCCTCCAGGAGAAAGTCCAGAGCTCTTTTCATTACAGGGCACCCACACTTATCACTCATTATGTTTGTCTCCTCCTTTTTAGTTAAAGAACCCTCCTAGTTCTGTTCCTCTATCCATGGAGTTTCACATTTGACTACTCTTTATCAGTTTCCCCACTTGCCTTGTAATCATTTCCCTTTGTTAGTATTGGTTTGTGGGTCTATCCTACTAGGGATGGAAAGATCTGTCAGTTTTGGTTCTCTCAGTTTCTTATTTTTTCAAATCTTAATTTCTCCACATTTCTGCAGCAATCTGCATTTAAAAAAAAATCCTTATGAAAATTCTCCATCATTTTAGTGTGAATTCACGAATAGGCAAAAAACCTTGCAGTTTAAGAATATACCTATAGCCCACAGATATTTCTATCAAACTTTAAAAAGCAGGGAAATTGCACAGCTATAGTGAATGCACCAGGGGAGCAGGAGACCTGACCTCCTCTCTGAGATATTGTACTGCCCTACAAAGTTGTCAAAATGCAGATACCATTTGGGTTGGTCTTTCACAGTCCAATCCACTTGCTGTGTAGCTTGGAAGAATTTGGTAACATGTGCCTCTGAGCATATGGTGAGTGGTGGCAATGCCTGCCATCTCCAAAGATGGAGAATTATATATTTGTATATTTGTTGATGTTCTTACTTTGCTTCTTTCCTGTGTTACTAATGTTTCTACAGAGAATCTAAACTAGAAAAAATTATTTTCCTCATCATTCATCCTAGAAATCTGTGTCAAATTTATTTTTATTAATTTCAATGCCTTTTTATTGGTCAGTGTCATATGATAGTGAAGACATCCTTTTGTATGTCAAATTGTTGGTTATGTTCTATTTCTTTTTTGATTGCATTAACAGTCGAATCTGAAACTGCAGTTTGATGTAAAATCAGACTGATTACAATATGTTGCTACTTCAGCAATGACTCTTAGCTGTGGGAAAAAAGATGGTGCATGTTTTCAGCCTGCTATGTTTAAACCACTTCATTTAAGGCAAGGTGGGCAGGAGTGGGCAGGGGAGGAGGAGGAAGAAGGAAGAGGGGGGAGGAGGAAAGGAGAGGAGGGGGAAGGAGGGGAATAGCAGGTCTGATCATTTGCATGCTTATTGAGTTCAATGGGATTTACTCCTATGCAATCATGGTTAGGATAGGAAAAACTGTCCATGGGGGAGGAGGAGAGAGAAGGGGAAGGAGCATATTGGAGGGGGGCAAAGGAAGGGGGAGGGGAGGGCAGGTTTGATCATTTGCATGCTTATAGAGTTCAATTGTATTTACTTCCGTGGAATCATGCTTAAGATAGGTAAAACTGACCATGGGGAGGAGGAAGGGGAGGGGGAGGATGGAGGGAATTGGAAGGGGATGGGGAGGGAGGGGCAAAGGAAGGGGGAGGGAAGGGGCAAGAGGGAGGGGATGGGGAGAAGAGAAGGTGGGATCTAGGATTGCCAGGCTCAGGACCTGAGAATGATTCTGTATCTTTAAGAGAAGAGAAAATTCAGCCTAGTGCATGTTTTCTTGCAACACTCTAATGGGAAAAACCACAAGGTGAAACTCTCCCTTCCCCCTGCACAACTTTTAAAGATACAGAAGACCTCTTGGAGGCTGGGCCTGGCAACCCTAGTTTGATCATTTGCATACTTTTTGAGTTCAATGGGATTTACTTCTGTGCAATCATGTTTGAAAATGGAAATGGACTGCCTTCAAGTTGACTGAACTTATGGTGACCCTTTGAATAGGGTTTTCATGGTAAGCGGTATTCAGAGGTGGTTTTACCATTGCCTTCCTCTGAGGCTGAGAGGCAGTGACTGGCCCAAGGTCACCCAGTCAGCTTCATGGGTGCATGGGGATTCCAACCCTGGTCTCCCAGGTCCTAGTCCAACACTGACCTGGGGGAGGGGCAGGGAGGTTAGGAGGTTTGGAGTGACACACAGACAAACATTTATTAGTTTTGACCATTATTTTGTGTAAACCTGGTAGCTCGAAAACCGTGTATTTAAAAAATTATTCAGATTCAAAAAATTATTATTATTATTATGGTTCATATACATAGGTAAACAATTATCTATGTATATGCCCACAATGGAGTTCAGGTTTCCTGAACTTATGGTGGGAGAAGTATTAGTTGAGGGGAGGGGACAACACAACATAAATACATCTCATGAAGCACCACCCACAAGTGTGTGATAGATTTTGGAGGCGTAAAATTGAAAACACTCACAAATGCCCACAAAGGCACAGACTAACCCATGCACACATTAATGCCGTACCGTAGACACAGCTTAGTACGAGTTGTGAGCTAAGAACAAAATTTGTGGAAGGAGGGCTCTGTTGCTATGATAGGTATTAGGCACAACTGTTAATTGAAACCTCTAGGTTTAATGTAGGGGTGGGGAACTTGAGGCCCTCCAGATGTTGTTGGCCTACAGATTCCATCATCTCTGAATACTGACCGTGTTGGATGGAGTTAACATGTAGTCCAACAACATCTGGAGAGCCACAGGTTCAGCATCCCACATTTAGAGAGAAATTACCATTTGAATACCAGTTAGGCGAAGGTCGAACTACTCCGTGAAGACTTGCCTTTATGCTCTGCTGTGAACTTCCCAGAAGCATT
Organism: Rhineura floridana; assembly: GCF_030035675.1. Lineage (NCBI taxonomy): Eukaryota > Metazoa > Chordata > Lepidosauria > Squamata > Rhineuridae > Rhineura > Rhineura floridana. Next base: position 82,747,283 of record NC_084487.1, read on the forward strand.
AGGCTGCCCACTGTTGGGAACAGGAAGCTAGACTAGATCTTCCCTTGGTCAAATCCAGTATAGCTTTTCTTACTGGTATCAGCCTTTTCCTCCTATGTGGTACCAGGGTGTTTTAGATATTACAGTATACACTTTCTCCCCAGTCTACTTTAATTTAAGGTATGCAAGATGGAATAGAGTTCTATGAAGTGATATAGAAGTGAAAAGAAGGCAAGCCAATACAATTTAAAAGGAGGACACGATCCAGGCAAAGTGAAGCAATTTTAATTTGCATTGATTTCAGTAGAAGAGTTAAGTATACACTTGTATCTCTCCTGTTTGATCTATAACATTTAAGATGGCTTATGCTTCAAGTATAGACTGATTTTAGTATATCACATTTGTCAAGGTCTAGATTCACTACTGTCATACAACTTGCCATAAAATAATATAAACAAATGCAAAGTGAGGGTAACTCACTAAACATCAGAACAATAATTCACAATGCGTGATGATAAGTTTTTTAACAATTTCTTTAGCATAGAAAAATGACTATGAGGGAACATGGTAGAAGTTTATAAAAATTAGTAGTAGCATAGAAAGGATAAAAAAATAACTCTCAGAAAGAAGGAGAAAATCGGTGATCAGCCAATGAAAGTGACCAGAAGTTATTTTAGATCATACGAAATGAAGCACTTCTTTCTACAATGGACATCTTCTGGAATTCATTGCAACAGAATGTTCTGGTTTCCATTAGCATAACTAGATTTATAAAAGGAATTCCTAGCTACAGAAGATGAAATTAAAATATTGGTAGGTACTCGCTCCCAGCAACCACCCCTTTTTTCTGAAACATACCTCTGAATATCAGATACAAGGTCTTTCCACCCTTACCATTTATAATGGTACAGCTGCTGTCTCTCTCCCCCCCCAGTTTTTTTGGCATGCCGTAACATGACATCATCATGATTCACCTATATAGTGAGATATACAAGGAATAATGTACTTCTTAAAAAGCTTTTTCTTCTACCACCACCACCACACACACAAAAGACATTTGTGAAAGATCCAGAATGGATCCTCAATATTATAATTTGTGTGGCATGTGTATAAGCATCATTCTGGTTTGTGTGTGTTTGCGTATGTGTGGGTGCTGGCAGCCATAGTTTTGGACACATCTGTTTCATGTCACTTACCCTCTTACTGGTGTGAGCTCTCACTTTGTGAGCTCACTTTGAAGGAGAGATATGGCAGATAGTGAAAGGAGTTCAGGGACAAGTTGTAGTGGCTTCATAGTTCCTCTTGTCTAACTTCTTCTAATCTCCTATACTCCCACAAGATTAGAATATTCCAGAATAAAGGTAAAGGTAAAGGTGTCCCCGCACTTGTAGTGCAAGTCATTTCCGACTCTTAGGGTGACGTCTTGTGACGTTTACTAGGCAGACTGTATATATGGGGTGGGATTGCCAGTTCCTTCCCCGGCCTTTCTTTACCCCCCAGCATATGCCGGGTACTCATTTTACTGACCACAGATGGATGGAAGGCTGAGTGGACCTCGACCCCTTTTACCGGGGATTCAACTTCCTCCTTTCATTGGAATCGAACTCCGGCTGTGAGCAGAGCTTCAGCTGTGTTACCACCACTTACTAGGCTGTATATACAAAACATACAAAAAAGCAAAAGGGCCATCCCTGTGCGCAGGCTCATAACTCCTACATTTACTAGTTGGAAGAACATGAGGGATGTGACTACAGCCATGGGACTTTTTCTGAATTCATGTACAACCCACCATTTGTGTGGAAAGGGAACTCCTTTATTCACTCTTTAATAACAGTGAAATGTCACGAAAGGTAGAGATAATCGGTTACAAATTCACTGTTCATACATCAGATCAAAGGCATATACCACCATAAGTAGTAGATGCAGAAAGGCTCTTAGTCCAGGGATACCACTTTGCTGAAGCAGCTGATTGGCCATTTTATTTATTTATTTATTTTACTTGTATACCGCCCCATAGCTGAAGCTCTCTGGGCAGTTTACAATAACTAAAAACAAATACAATTTAAAATACATCTTTTAAAAAAGAATTTAAAACACAATTTAAAAATTTTAAACAATATAAAACACATGCTAAAATGCCTGGGAGAAGAGGAAAGTCTTGACCTGGCGCCGGAAAGATAACAGTGTTGGCACCAGGCGCACCTCGTCAGCATGGTCATTCCATAATTTGGGGGCCACCACTGAGAAGGCCCTTTCCCTTGTTACCATTCTTCGAGCTTCCCTCGGAGTAGGCACCCGGAGGGGCCTTTGATCTTGAACATAATGTCCTGGTGTATGGGTAGGTTCGTATCGAGAGAGGCATTCCATCAGGTATTGTTGTCCCAAGCAGTGTAAGGCTTTATAGGTCAAAACCAGCACCTTGAATCGAGCTCGGAAACATGAAGGCAGCCAGTGCAAGTGGGCCAGAATTGGTTTTATATGTTCGGACCGTCTGGTCCCTGTTACCAATCTGGCTGCTGCATTTTGCACAATCTGCAGTTTCTGAACCGTCTTCAAAGGCAGCCCCACGTAGAGTGCATTGCAGTAATCTAATTTAGAGGTTACCAGAGCATGGACAACTGAAGCCAGGTTATCCCTGTCCAGATAGGGACATAGTTGGGCCACCAACCGAAGTTGGTAGAAGGCACTCCGTTCCACTGAGGCTACCTGAGTCTCAAGTGACAGAGATGATTCTAGGAAAACCCCCAAGCTACGAACCTGCTCCTTCAGGGGGAGTGCAACCCCATCCAGGACAGGTTGGACATCCACCATCTGGTCAGAAGAACCACCCACTAGCAGCATCTCAGTCTTGTCTGGATTGAGCCTCAGTTTATTAGCCCTCAACCAGTCCATTGTCGCAGCCAGGCACCGGTTCAGCACATTGACAGCCTCACCTGAAGAAGATGAAAAGGAGAAATAGAGCTGCATGTCATCAGCATACTGATGGCAACGCACTCCAAAGCTCCGGATGACCGCACCCAATGTAGATGTTTCATGTAGATGTTGAACAGCATGGGGGACATGCGGAACCTCATACTGGAGAGTCCAGGGTGCCGAGCAATGTTCCCCAAGCACCACTTTCTGGAGGCGACCTGCCAAGTAGGAGCGGAACCACTGCAATGCAGTCCCTCCCACTCCCAACTCAGCCAGTCTCCCCAGAACATTATATATGTTCAAATCCATCATAGCAATTGAAAATGGAAATGGACTGCCTTCAAGTCGATCCCGACTTATGGTGACCCTATGAATAGGGTTTTCATGGTAAGCGGTATTCAGAGGGGGTTTACCATTGCCTTCCTCTGAGGCTGAGAGGCGGTGACTGGCCCAAGGTCACTTAGTGAGCTTCATGGGTGCATGGGGATTCCAACCCTGGTCTCCCAGGTCGTAGTCCAACACTCTAACCACTATGCCACACTGTCCTTTTTTAGAAAAACACACCCCAATTAGATCCTCACACTGCAAGGTTATAGTGATTATAGGAAAGATTATCCAGGTTTTGATTTTTAAAAAACAACAGTTTTTTCTTAGTAACAAAACACAAGGCAGCCAAAACCCAAGATATAAAGAGTAAAGAACAATTCTGTATGGTCTAGCAAACTAGCACATATGCTCTTTCTTTATGGTCTTGACTCAAAAGGTTGGGACTCTTTGTTGATGAACTGTGCCCCTCCACTGAAGAAACCTGTCAGTGGTTACCTCTGCTAGTGAGATGGAAGGATAATAAGTTTTCAGTTGTTCTGATAAAAATATTTTGACATCAGAAATTTAGAAGCTTGTCTGAACTCTGTGTGATGGTACTGAGGTTTTGTTATTACAAATGCCAAAGCGCTGCAGAAATCCCCTATATATGTGTGTGTGTAGAACTGAGTGGCCTTTAAAAAGCATCACCTAGTTAAGGAAATTAACCTCTCTCTTGTGTGACCTTCTGTGAAATTATTACACTGCAGTGGTCTATGATACATCAGGGGGTCTAACATAATCTACCAGTGATGACAGGCCAGTAAATAATTAGAAATTCTCTATCTCTGTAAACCATATGGTAGATGATACAAAAGCACTTAAACCCCCCCACAACTGTTTCTTAGAGATGCTCTTCTCCTGGTGTTCCTCTTTAATCTTTGACCTGATCTGCAAGGATCATTCTCGCTGCCTTCCTGTGAGTTATAATAAGGTGCTTGCAATCCATTGAATGCCTACACAAAAGGGTATGTATTTAGCTTGCAGATCTGGATATATCTGAAATATTAGGAAAGTTATAGGATTTACTAGAAAGGGACAGTACTCTAGTTTTCTAGGATTTAAACTGCACCAAAATTATGTGTTCCAAAGTTTATTTGAAAACATACAAGCTACAAGGAGGGAATAACACACTTTTTTTTTGGAAAAACTTTTATTAAACACACACAACCTGCACTGAAAAATATAGCAAAATGAAAATAGTTGATCTAGTGATGAACATAGACAATAGCAATTTATCACAGTGTCCATATAAGCCATTTGCTAAGCTGCTCTTCTATAAAATTATTGAAGCATTGAAAGAAAATAAATTATAAAAACACAGTTAAAGGGTGGTGGTTTTTTTCTGTCCATTTGTCTGTCTGTCTGTCTGTCTGTCTGTCTTTGTATTCCAATAGCACTATCTCAGGAATATCTGTGATACATTGTTCTTATAATTAAAAGACATTTCTTGTCCCCAACAGATCTATTTCACTGGGAGTGTGTTAACATGAAACATTACCCAGCTCTGAGGTCTAGATATTGATTACTTCCAACTGTACATCTGCTAATACTTTTTTTAAGAATAGATAAATGTGTTTACCCCAGCACAAAGTGGATCTTACTTTCATAGCCACAGAGGCTTTTTTTAAAAGAGAGAGATGTACAAGGAGTTTAGGTATTCCTTTCCACCTATCTTTTCCCCTCTTTCTTTGAATCAACTTCCAAGCCAATACCCAATTGTTATTCTTTCTATGAAGGGAAAGTTATTATTTGGAAGCAAAAACACATACTGTACTTTGCAGGAAAAAAGCAAGCTTTTTATTAATTAAAAAACCCTGAAAGATAATCGGCAGATGGAGACGCTGATATAGCTATTTTGGTAGTTGTTAAAGAGTTTATAATACATTAAATTGGCTCCAATGGGTTTAATTTTTCAGTGCTTTTACAACCGCCAACCTTTCTTATTGAGAAGGTCAATAGGCACAATATGAAGTCTTGTAAATCACAGCCTTGCTATGCCTGAAATATCTAATGTGACCCTATTCACACACCTTAAAAATTATAAAGTCTAGCACATACATGCTGTATATCAAACAAATAAATCAGGTGACATAAAGATAGGCTTCCTTTTCTAGACAGAATAATTTGCCCACATTTCCCATGTTTGATATTGTTTTTTGACTTCTAGGGCCAGTCCCCTTTTTATTATTCAGAAAGTGGATCGCCTGCATTTAATCTTTTTAAAACACTTAATGGAACCAAAGTCACCTGAAAGGAATTTTGTTTTAAAGAAATTGCCTTCATTTAAGTCTTTAATGAGTACAAACATGAGAGAAATGAAACAATTACATTGTAATAATTCTTAATATTTGATTTGAATTGTTATCAATTAAAAGTTGTGGTAACCATCAAAAATAAAGGAGCAATGGGAATTAAAGTGCAAGAGTGACCTAAATTTCTATTCCAGTGTCTCAAGTATAATATTTAATGTGCTACATTTGTAAGAGATTCTTTGCAGACTCCAAGCAATACAAGTACACCAGCCTTTTATGTGGATTGGTTCAGGGAATTAACTCTCCCCTTCTGCCATTTGTTTGAGCCAGCTGCTGCCACTTGTATGGTAAATCTCCTGTTATACTGTTCAGAGTAAACTTCATACTTGGCTGAACAAATGCAGACAATATAACAGCTTGCTAGCATTTTTGAAAATACATTGCTCTGTGACCTACTCCAAGGCCACAGATCCCAGTTTTCTCTTGAAGTGGTAGAAAATCTGCTAGAAGGCCTATGGTCATTTAAGGCTAATAATGTGTTCCACTAAATATATCCCCTCTGCTCTCAGCCAAGGTTTAGTGCCTTAAAGTAGAGAAGCAGTGCAAAACATATTGAAATAAATGAGATTTGAGTTGCTTAAATAGCTTAAGGATGAGTTTGATAGCTCTAAGACTATTTTAGAAGAAATTATTCCACTGTGGTAGAGTTTGTATAATATGCCTAAAGTCCCCAGATTAAATACTTGCTACTCCTATTAAGGGCTGGGCCCTTCTATTTCCCTGTGTTTGTTTCTCCCACTCCAAATCTATGACATATCCATCTGTTTTTCTGTTCCCCTGTCCCAATTAGGGTTGCCAGGTTCAGGGCCTGAGACTGATCCTGTATCTTTAGGAGAAGAGAAAGTCAGTCAAGTGCTGGTGTTCTTGCAACCCTGTAATGAGAAAAACCACAAGGTGGAATTGTGAGCTGCCTTGGTTTCCAATCAGCAATCCTACCTCACAGGGTTGTTGGGAAGACAACATATATATACACACACTGGAGATGTAAAAATACATAATAGTTTATTGTCAAAATGAGTTGGTCATTGCAAAACGTTTTTTTTAAAGAAAGATAAAATACGTATTAGTTTCCTACATAATAAAAGCAGTGATATCTATGTAAACCCTGCCTAATTGCTTTTAAAATAGAATTGGAGGGGGACAGAAAGTTTTACAACACAAACACAATCCTTTGCTATGTTCACTCAAGAGTCCCATTAATTTACAGCACATTTCTAACCATATCTACTCAAAAGTAAGTCCTATTGAATTCAATGGGGTTTACTCCAGGTATGGGATTAGCATTGCAGCTTTTCTCCTAGAAAAGCAAGTATTGGATTAAAGCTTCATATTAGGAAGGTTTTCAAAACACTGTCCTCTTCAATAGTCCAGGAAAATTTAAACTTGTTTGACTCATGAACACAAGAGAGAAAAAAGACTTTTGGTACTGCTGGAAGCTATATACGTACTCAGTTTATAAGATTTTCGGATAAACAGGAAAAAACAATAGTTTTCTACCTTTGCAATGGAGTCTAAGTACTGCCTGGAGGCCCAGAAATTCCTTGTCAATCACAACCCTGACTTCACTTATTGGCTGCAAACCTGAAAGGGCGGGGTTAGAGCAGCCAGCTAAGAGATCATTTCATGTAAATTAAGCTGATGTTTTGGTGTATATCTCAAGAACCAGACCACCTAGAAACTTAATTTTAAAAAAATGAAAGCTGAGAGTCTGGAAATTAAGCTGACTCAGCTGGAGACCTGGAGAGGACCCCGAAAAGCCAGAGTATCTGACCGAAAAATGGACATCTGGCAACCCTAGATACCAGTGAGACTCTCCTTTAACCTTGAAGAAGGACAGGACAAAGTACAGGCCATTCCAATACCAGTAGAAAGATAGAAAGGTATTTTAACAATTTTGTAAGTCGCCTAGAGTGGCCATTGGCCAGATAGGCGACGAAGAAATTAAATTTATTATTATTATTATTATTATTATAGAAACAAAAAAGCAATAGAGACTATGGACGGAAAGGACACTTCAGTGGTGGTGACCTGCAAGATGCGTGCAATGTTTGTTTTTTTGGCCTGAGAATAACATGGCGTACATGTGCAACGTGTGCAAGCTGGCTGCACCTTTGGAAGAAAAGTTAGAGACCTGGAGCAGCAAGTGGCCACACTCAATGGTATAAGAGAAGATGAAGAGTTCTTAGACAGAACACTGGAACAACAACAACAAAGAGAAGTACAGGTAGTGGAAGAACAACAGCAAGTTGAAGCAGAAGGGGATTCTGTTGAGGAGAGGAACGACGAAGTGGAAGAAACTCCATGGAAAAGGGTGACAGTTAGAAGCAGGAGACATTCAGCAACTGTAGAAGTGAACTATGGAATCACTTTCAGGTACCTGAGGATGAAACTGGAAGGCAGCCTGCAGGGGAGGAATTCCAGGAGACCCCACAGGACAGCGAGTGACAGGCTGAAGCTCAGTCAAGCAGAGGCAGTGAAACCACACCCTACAACAACAAGAAGAGAAAAGTAGTAGTAGTGGGAGACTCCTTACTGCATGGGATTGAAACCAAGTATGCTGGGGAGACCCATGATTGAAACCCAAATATTCCGGGAAGACTCGCCAGGTATGCTGTCTCCTTGGAGGACAGATTAGAGATGTAACTGAAGGGTTGTCAACACTCACAAAGCCCATTAACACATATCTCTTTCTTCTCATCCATGCAGGAACAAACAATACTGCCAAGCAGATCTACAAACTTTGAAGCTCTGGGAAGGAAACTCAAGGGCTTTGAGGCCCAGATAGCTTTCTCATCCATCCTTCCAGAACTTAGAAAAGCAGCAAAGGAAAGAAAAATAGTCAAGATGAATGATTGGCTATGAAGGTGGTGCCAACACAAGAGATTTAGATTCTGAGACTCGTGGAAGATGGACTGTTGGCAAGCGATGGGTTGCACCTCACAAGACCAGGGAAGAATGTGTTTGGCCACACCATGGAGAACTTCATCAGGAAAGCTTTAAACTGAATCCTAAGGGGGAGGAAAACATAAAGGTGGAGGTAACAATTGATGGTTTATGCACAGAAACAGGAACTGAGAGAACAACCCCAATGGGCCCAGTTAGAGTCTTCATAATAATGTAGGAAGGAAGCCACACCATAAATCACATGATGTTCAATGTCTATATACTAATGCCCAGGGTATGGGAAACAAACAGGACAAACTTGAACTCTTAATACAGGAGGGTAAATATGACTTAAGCAAAACTGAAACTTGGTGGGATGACTCCCATGATTGGAATACAGCAATTGGATATATTTATTTATTACATATCCAGAGCTTGGAAGATTACTTTTAACAAGGAACAAATTACAATTACTGCTACATGGCCCCAAAAAGGAATAAATTACCATTACAATTACAATTGTTCTGAAAGGAATTGATTACCGTTACTCAAAAGCAATCACTACAATTACAGTTAAGTTACTTTTAAAAAACCCTAGAGTGCCTACAAGGTGCTGGTCTTGGCTGCGGCACACCTAAGTAGCCTAAAACAACATTAAAAATAAACACACACACACAGAGAGGTAGTAGAATAATTATTTCTGTTCATAAGATAGCAGTGGTGGTCTCTCTGCTGGTAGGGGAGGTGGGGAAGTAGGAGGAGACCACCGCTCAGATCTTTGCACATCAAACCAAGTGCAACCCCCTCCCCCACATATACATACTCTCAGGCAGCAAGTGTTATCTCTCTCATGCAACCACCTCCCGGACCCTGCCCTGCCACTAAGGCTTACCGACCCGAGCAAACATTTTCCCGTGGGATGCAAAAAGGTTAAAACACTGCAAATGCAGGAAAGTAGCTAAGGAGGGCAGTGGAGGCCGCTTTGCATGCCAAGGGCAAACACATTACTAATACACATACACACAGAGTGTTGTCTCTCACCTCCACAGTTATTTATTTCCATTCTGCTGCTGCCTCCTTCTCATCCTTCATCCATGTCCTTGCCGTCTGGTGCCTTTCTCCCTCCACTCCACTCTTCTCCACCACTGTCCATTTTTTAAACAATTGCTTTCTCCACTCCTCCCGTCTCGCTCTCTATCTCCTCCCTCGTCACCTCCTACCCACTCACAGAGCATGAGGGAAGAGCGACACTGTGCAGTTTGAGGCACATGATTTTCATCCACAAATCAGAGGAGCAGAAGACTTCCCCTGCTCCCCCCCCCAGTAATGCCCCAAAGTAATGCTGGAAACATTACAATTACTCCTCAAAAGTAATAAAATAACTCCTTCTTCTATTACAATTAAAATGTAAAGAAATTCCCCACTCGTTCTTCAAAAAAGTAATAAATCACAAGTAATTTGTTTTTGTAACTAGTTACTTCCAAGCTCTGTTTATATCCCGCCCTTCCTCCCAGAAGGAGCCCATATTCTTTTTGAATATAACCTGTTCAAAAAGAACAGAAGGAATAAAAAGGGAGGTGGAGTTGCACTATATGTTATAAATATACATCGCTGCACAGAAATACAGTAGGACGAACTTGGTAGCCCAATTAAGAGCATCTGGATTAAAATTAACGAGGCAAGGAATAGAAAGAACATGGAGGTTGGAATCTATTACCGGCCACCCAATCAAAAAGAAGACAAGGATGAAACTTTTGAAAAGCAAATTGCCAATGTTTCAAGGAGACATGGTACTGTAGTAAAGGGGGATTTCAATTACCCTGATAGCTGTTGAGAGACAAATTCTGCCAAACATGGCCCTGCCAAGAAATTCCTCACATTGCTGATAATGTACTCTTACAGAACCTGGAAGAAGGAACTAGAGGATCAGCTATCCTTGACTTTGGCAACCCTAATGAGAAAAGGAGTCCAAGATGTGTGGGATTTTCTAAAAAAGGAAATTCTAAAGGCACAATTGCAAACAATTCCAACAAGGAAAAAAGCTGGAAGACAGCAGAAGAAGCCATTGTGGCTTATAGATGACCTAAAAACAAGAAAGGACACATATAGGAAGTGGAAGGAAGGTCAGGCCACAAAGGAAGAGTACAGGCAGGTATCATGGAACTGCAGGGATGGTGTCAGGAAGGCTAAAGCTGAGAATAAGCTGAGGTTAGTGATGGATGCTAAAAGCAACTCAAAGCTTTCTTCAGGTACATCCATAGTAAAAGACAGAAAAATGGTGGTACAGCTACTCAATGAGGATAGCAAAATGGTAACAGATGACCAAAAAAAAGGCAGAAGTGCTCAATTCCTACTTTGGCTCAGTTTTCTTCCAACTGAGAGACCCAAAAGAGGGTCTATGACCCTCCTGGCAAATGTGAAGTACAAGTTGAAGGGAAGGGTTGCAGCTTGAGATTGATAGGCAAATGGTCTAGGAATACTTAATAACTTTGAATGAGTTTAAATCTCCAGGGATCGATGAACTGCATCCTAGAGAACTGAAAGAACTGGCTGAAGAACTCTATTATCTTTTCTAAATCATGGCGGATGGGTGAAGTGTCAGATGACTGGAGGAGGACTAATTTTGTCCCCATCTTCAAAAAGGGCAAAAAGGAGGAACCTGGGAAGTACAGACCACTTAGTCTGACATCAGTCCCTGGGAAAATCCTGGAGCACATTATAAAGTGATCAGTCTGTAAGCACCTTGAAAACAATGCAATGATTACTAGAAGCCAACATGGATTTGCCAAGAACAAATCCTGCCAGACTAATTTTATCTCATTTTTTTATTGGGAAACGTCCTTTGTAGACTGTGGGAATGCTATGGACATAATATATCTTGACTTCAGCAAAGCTTTTGACCAAGTGCCCCATGATATTCTGATTAGGAAGGTAACTAAATGTGGGCTGGATGGAACAACTATCAGGTGGATCTACAGTTGGCTACAGAATCGTATTCAAAGAGTGCTTATCAATGGTTCCTTCTCAAACTGAGGGCAAGTAACAAGTGGGGTACTACAGGGCTCAGTCCTGGGCCCAGTGTTATTCAATACTTTTATTAATAACTTGGATGCGGAGGTGCAGGGAATGCTCATCAGATCTGCAGATGATACAAAATTGGAAGGGATAGTTAATGTCCTGGAGGACAGAAACAAATTCGAAGTGATCTTGATAGGCTGGAGTATTGGGGTGAAAACAACATAACAAACTTTAACAGGGATAAGTGCAAAGTTCTGTACTTAGGAAAAAGAAACCAATTGCACAGTTATAAGATGGGAGATACTTGGTTCAGCAATACTACATGTAAGACGAAGCTTGGAATTATTGTTGATCACAAGCTGAACATGAGCCAACAGTGCAATGTGGCTACAAAAAAGGCAGATGCTATTTTAGGCAGCATTAACTGAAATATAGTTTCCAAGTTATGTGTGAAGTACTAGGTCCCCTCTATTCGGCACTGGTCAGGCCTTATCTTGAGTACTGCATCCAGTTCTGGACACCGCACTTTAGAAAGGATGCAGACAAATTGGAACACGTTAAGAGGACTGGGGGGAAAGCCCTATGAGACGGAAAGAATTGGGCATGTTTAGCCTTGAGAAAAGAAGAATGAGAGGAGATACGATAGCACTCTTCAAGTACTTGAAACGTTGTCACACAGAGAAGGACCGGGATCCCTTCTCAGTCATCCCAGAGTGCAGGACACAGAATAATGGGCTCAACTTATAGGAAGCCAGATTTCAGCTGAACATCGGGGAAAACTTCCTAACTGTTAGAGCAATACTGCAATGGAACCAACCACCTAGGGAAGTGTTGGGCTCTCCTACACTGGAGGCATTCAAAAGGCAGCTGGACAGCCACCTGTCGGGTATGCTTTAAGTTGGATTCCTGCACTGAATGGGGTTTGGACCTTCCAACTCTACTATTCTATGATTCTATAGGCATGTGGGATTTATTAAGAGCTAGGTAGTTTAAAAAAAGATGAGAAAAGAAAAAGAAATAGAAAATGGAGAAAAATACTTGTTCCTTTCAAATCTTCATAACCTTATATTAATAGAATAGTATGGGACTAATTACCTGACTTTCAGGGGTGGGCAGTCTGCTGGCTTTATGTGCAGTAGAGAAAAATGCTTAGAACATATTCTACAGTAGGTGCTGAATGTGAGCACATTCTTCTGATCTTGGAATCCAGCCTGAGGAGAAGCAATGCAATATAATAACGCAAATATTTTCCCATTTGTTCCTCTGCTATTGATGAGTCTCTTCCGAAAGGAATTAGTAAATGGCCACAAATAACAGTGTTGGAATTTCCATTCCCAGTTGAGCAGTATGGACTAGGCAAACAACTACCGCCCTACAATCCACAGGGAGGAACAATCTCTCTTTGATTCAGAAGGGAGCCAGTTTCATCCACACATTTACAATTAGTGGTGGATGGGTGAAGAACTATTAGGAGATACATTCAGGAGGCAGAACGTCTGGCCTTAAGTACCAGGCGGATTTTCATGTCCTATTGACCAGCTTTCATGAGACAAAAGTGTCCACCACAATAGCATACTACACCATGGCCAAACAGAGTGTCCAGATACAATTGAGCACCTGCACCTTTAAGAGTTGTGTGAAAAAGGATATTTCAGTAGGTATAGCTTGAATGACAAGTAACACTGGCTGAAATTCCTTCTTTACACATAGGTTAAAGGGACAGGAGCCCTGTTTTGAATCCAGCTGTCCTATGCAGAAAGTCATGGCCCAGCCCATCTATAATTGAAGTGGGTAGGAAGGGAAGCAAAGGGAAGGGAAGGGTTGTACCGGGCACGCCAACTGGACTTACTCCACTTAGGCATTCATCTGCAAGGCCAGATCTAATGGCATCCCTATGCTGCAAACCTGATCTTTTAGCTCAGAGATAAGGAATGTGGGTCTCTGAATATTGTTGGACTCTAGCTCCCATCAGCCCCAGTTGCCATGACCAAGGGTCAAGGATGATGTGAATCGTAGTCCACCAATATCTGAAGAGCCACAGTTTCCCTAGCCCTGTTTTAGAGCAAGTACAACCCTACCACAAAAGGCAGAGTTAACCAAGTACCATCAGCTCTTTCATATCTTTGAATACTTTCATATGAAAAACCAAGAAACATAAATAAGCTCATAGAATTCTGTTTATCTTGTCTTAGTATATGAACTATGAAAGTAACTTCCAAAGAACTTCTCTTTAAGAATTCTTAGGAGCATGCTTTCCTTTGCTGCATTTTCACATAGATATACTATATTTTATAAATATGAATACAATTTTCTCTCTGATACATTTTCAATTTACTATTTATATTGGACATATATTGAATATCAGTGTCACATAGACTATAGGGTGACTAGGTAAAGAAAGTAATAGAAGTAGCCATTATTTTCAGTTTTTAATTTGCTTTCCACTGCTATGAAATTTGATAAGCTTAATATTCTTTTAAATTATCCTTTCTGTGCCCATACTTGAGGGATATGCATGTGACTTTGAATGACATTTGTAGGTTAGAAAACACAAGGTGGTGTCTACAATTTCCATCTATGAAGGGAGCACTGAAAAATAGCAATATTCTCACACTGAAAAAGGAAGATGATCTAAGACATACAGTTAAGGTTAATTAGATAATTATGTAATTCCAAAACATACTGAACTGCCTGAGCTGACCTGGCCTCTCGAAGCATTGACTAGAAGGATAGTAAATGTTAAAAGAATTTTGTTACTTAGAAATCTCCTGCATTGATTGACCATAATTGTCTTTAGAAACAATCCTCAGAAGTTTAATCAAAGTGACAGATCCCATGACAATGTAGAGTGTCACACACATTTTCCTAGAACAAAGATTAGATAGTGATTCGATTTTTTCAAAGAAATCCTTCAGTGAAGGATTCCTCTATGACCCTGATAAAAATCTCTTTTTTTACTGCTGTTTTGTGCCATTCTGGTATAGCAAAAAAGGTGCATTTAAAAATATATTTTTTTTAAAAAGTGTGCACACATAAGTAAACAAATACCTGCACACATGTCCACAGTGGACCAAGTTGCTTGGCTTGGGGCAATACACAAACATTATTATTTTAGCTGCTCTTTTGGGCAAATCTAGCATATAAAAATTGTATTTCAAAATAAAAAAACAAATTTTAAAAAGTGCGCACAATAAACAAATACGTCTCCCACATGCCCACAATGGACCTCAGATTTACAGAAGTTATGGTGGGCAAGGAAGTGCTAACCGAGGGAAAAGGACAACCACACATGGCACAAGGACATCCTGTCAAGCACTGCCAACTAGTGTGGACAGGAAACACAGAGATATGTTGAAGCATAAAATTGAACACATTTATGTGCAGATGAAAGTGCACAGATGCACACTCATAATCAGCAACCCATGTTCTTATTAATGTCCTAGTGTGGAGAGAGCCTTGACCATCTACACTGCTACATTATGTGTGAGGAGACCAGAAGCCTATTTGTAAGTAGCTGCAATAGACTTGAACGGAAACCTTTTCTCTCTTTTAAAGTACCATTCTGCTTTTACCTTTGTCCTCCTGTCTTTTTATTCTTAATAAACTTCATAAAATTGGTGTTGGGGTCTTGGGAGCATTTGTGCCAGACTCAAAGGAAATTTTCCCTCACAGGCCTAGATCAACTTGGTTCATGTTATGTGTAAATATTAGTGGGGTTTGACAAAGAAAGCCAAGCTATGCTGGTCTCTAGAGACAGGTATGCTGGATGTATTCTCTACTTCCCCTTGTAAGCATTTATCCTGGATCCTTGGAGAGCTGGGGGTTAGAGGGAACCTAAGAAAGTGTGGTGGCTACTTGAGAACCTCTGGCACAACTGGCCTACCTAGACCTACAGTCATGGAAGGAAGAGAGAAAAAGGCCTTCCCCTACAAGCTCAAGTAGTGGGCATTGCCAAGATCAATTTGAACAGCTGAGAAACAAGATGGTGGCTGGTTCCCATTGGGCTTTTGGGGTGGAGGGGCCTGCAGCATGTATCTGCTTATTCAAGGTTGCTACTAAACCCACAGGAGCAGAGCCAAGTAATTCCTGCAGCCATGTAAAGATGCCTCATGTCATACATTTGCAGGGATATCACATTTTCTCCTCAGAATAGTCTGTGCCTCCAAGGAGAACTACTTATGAGATATTTTTACTTCAGCTCCTAGTCCCAATTCATAGTGTATTTACAATAGAGTACTGAGTACAAAATTATAAGAAGTGGTCCTGAGATTCCTGATGACTTGTCCCCAAAGAAGCACCTTGGAGCAGCCAAAGGTTGTACATCATTTCTTCCATGTAAAGTTGTGAAGAAAGGCAAAAGTACCTTCTTAACTGCCCTTTATTTCACCAGCTTCCATTGCTCTTACTGTTCTTCATATCATTATAATAGCATGATTGCTCCTGAGCGCCCTCTCCTGTGTAGAGCTTGTACGGTTCCATGGTATACCCCAGAGCTGAGAGCGATGAAACAATATAGGAGACGGCTTGAGTGCAGATGGAGATGAACTCCTGGTGGATGCAATTACATACTGGTGAGTGCCTATGGTAAGCTGTATTTAGGGGCAGTGAGGGCATCAAAAAAACAATATTTTGCTGCCACGATCAAATCATCAATCTGCCGCCCAGCTGAGCTCTTCAGAATTGTCCGGGGCCTATTACATGCTGGCCCCAAGGACATGGTAGAACCATCTGAGGCCCACTGTAATGAATTTGCTGTGCACTTCCAAGATAAAATCTTTAGCATCCACCAGGACTTAGACTCCAGTGTTATAGCAGGTGAATCAAGTGGGGTATCCAGAGCACAGCCTTGGCCCGATTTCTTGAATGAGTTTCAGTTAGTAAAGCTTGAGGACATTGACAAGGTGCTTGGACAGGTTTGTGCAACCACTTCTGTGCTGGATCCTTGCCCTTCTTGGCTAATAAAAGCTAGCAGGGATGGAACAGCCGGCTGGGCCAGGGAAGTGATTAATGCCTCTCTGTGAGAGGGGATGGTCCCTGGCTGACTGAAAGAGGCGGTAGTGAGACCACTCCTGAAGAGACCCTCCCTGGACCCAGAAAATCTTAATAACTATAGGCTGGTGGCAAATGTTCAATTCCTGGTCAAGGTCAGCTCCAGACACTCTTGGATGAGACCGATTATCTGGATCCATTTCAGTTGGGTTTCAAGCCTGGTTTTGGCATGGAAACAGCCTTGGTTGCCTTGTATGATGACCTCTGTCGGGAGAGAGTCAGGGGGAGTGTGACTCTGTTGATTCTCCTTGATCTCTCAGTGGCTTTCGATACCATCAACCATGGTATCTTCTGGGGAGACTAGCTGAGTTGGGAGTGGGAGGGACTGCATTGCGGTGGTTCCGCTCCTACTTGGCAGGTCGGCTCCAGAAGGTGGTGCTTGGGGAACATTGCTCGGCACCCTGGACTCTCCAGTATGGGGTTGCACAGGGGTCAGTTCTGTCCCCCATGCTGTTCAACATCTACATGAAACCGTTGGGTGTGGTCATCCGGTACACCCAACTCACCCGCATAAGCAGCTGGCGACGCCACCACAGCCGGTGAGGCAACCGCAGAAGTAACCAGAAGAGAAACTCGTGTGTCAAGTTGAATCTGCTGAAGCTGATCCTGAGGAATACCAGCACCAGCACAGACCGGAGTACCAGAAGAGGTGAGTGCGGAAGAAACCAATGATGGGCCAGCTGGGACTGAAGGGACGGTGGAGGCATCTCTGGGCGCTGCTGCCTCAAGGGTACCAATTCTGGCGACCAAATCAGAAAGAAGACCAGCTTTAGTCGCTTTTGCAGCCAAGCGGGCCGACTTCTTACCTGAAGGGGCGGTGCTAGGCCCAGCCCCTGGCTCAGAAGGGCGCCTTCTCTCCCTCTCCAGGGCCTCCACCCTTGCCACCAGAGCACAAATTGTCCCCATGTCGTCTTCATCATCCGAGGAAAGACACTCTTGCTGTGCAGGGGGGCGCTTAGCTGCTGGCTTCACCACACGAACCCCTCTCTTTTGCTGAACCTTCTTTGGAGGCATGATGAATTCCAGTAAACTTGTCAATAATAACAACAATAACAACAACGGTTATAGCAATATATGCTGCAACAAATTACGCAATGCAAATAACCAAAAGGAAGTGACCATAAAACCAAACGTGAACAAGTAATTGAACAAAAACCAAGAGCCAAAGAAATGAAAAACACAATATATTTCCCGGTGAGGGGAGGATAAAGAATGAAGCACCGATCAATTCACAATACTAACAATAATTTATCTTTTTATTCAAAAGAAATCCCTAATATATATATTAAAACAACTTACTAATTAATTAATTATCAATATAACACAATAGTAATTAATATTTTTTTAAAAAAACAATTTTTAAAATTAATTAATTTATTTAATTATTTATGTATTTATTAGATATAATTAATTCAAGAATCAATTAATTAAGCTCTACTAGATTGCTATATAAGTAAGGGGGGAGGGGAACGCTGCAAATACAAATTATAATCGAAACTTGGGATAACACGAAAAAAGCGGGAAAATTCAAACGAGCACAAACGGCTGGAGACAAGCAAGGAAAAGCCTCCCGCACCACCTTACAGCTGATCCAGCCTCACAGCTGTTCAGCGGGAGAATAGAACTGAGGAAAGGGGAGGGATGGGAGGGTTTTAATTGAACTAGCCTATTCACCTAATGCAATTAAGCAAAACTCACAAAGGCAAGGGAATTAGGTAACAGGAGGCAGACGCAGTGCGGCGACTTAAACGGCCGCCCACGATGCAGGCAGGCCTCCTGCAGGCATCGCCCTGCCGAAACCGCGCAAATAAAGACTACCCAATCAAGCGCGCCGGCACCCAATGCAGGAATGAGCAAGACAAGGGGCCGCCCGGCACACGCCGAACCGCAACGCGGTAAAGTAACGACGGATTTTATTTTATTATTATTATTTTAACAGGCAATAATAGAGCCGCGAATTAAGCATAATAACAGAGAATAAAGCTAGGAAAATAGAGAAACGCTACGTTAACTTCAATCCCCAGCTAATGCTTGGGGAAAAAACTAGTATTGTGGGGGGTGGAAGGGGTTGTAAGGGAATGGGGGTTGAAGGGAAAAGGGTGGAATCCCCCCCACCTGAACACCACTAACACAATTTAAAGAAACAACAAATTAGAAGCAATAAAACTCGTCACCCAATACAATCACCAACGGAACGGGGGAAGCAGTGAGATCGAAACCAGTCACAGAGCCTTTCCAACGTGCCGCAAGGCAAAAAAGGCGCATGCCTACGGAGGAGCAGACTATATATAGCTGCTCAAACCCTTGCCCAATTGGTCAAGGTGAACCACCTGACCTATTACAAACCTTTCTTGAACTTTCCCGAGCCTTCCCTCTAATAGGGTGTGGCAAACTCGTCCCTTACCAAATAGGCAGGAACGTTATTTTTTGCTCCAATATGCATAATTTTACACTTGTTTATATTGAATTGCATTTGCCATTTTTCCGCCCATTCACTCAGTTTGGAAAGGTGTTTTTGGAGCTCTTCGCAATCCCTTTTTGTTTTAACAACCCTGAACAATTTAGTGTCGTCATCAAACTTGGCCACTTCACTGCTCACTCCTAATTCTAGGTCATTAATGAACAAGTTGAAAAGTACAGGTCCGGAAACGTACAGGTTCGGAAACTGCAGCTTGTGCAAAATGCAGCAGCCAGATTGGTAATAGGGACCAGATGGTTCAAACATATAAAACCAATTCCGCTTGCATTGGCTGCCTATATGTTTCCGAGCTCGATTCAAGGTGCTGGTTTTAACCTATAAAGCCTTACACGGCTTGAGACCACAATACCTGATGAAACGCCTCTCCCAACATGAACCCACCCATACACTACGCTCAACATCAAAGGCCCTTCTCTGGGTGCAAACTGAATCGAAATTCTCACCCATCCCTGGTGACAGACTACTTATAAAGTAACTTATCTGCATGAAAGCCTAATTTGCACAAAAAAATAAGAGAGGAAGATCATGAGAGAGAGAACACTCACTCACTCACACATAGCTTTTTCTAAATAAAAGTGGGGGGAACACTTGTAATGATTTTAAACAAGTGGAGTTCAATAAAGCATTGAAAAGTGGCTGACATATGGTAGAAACTGCCAATTATCTCAAAGGTATGCATGATATGGGGGGGGAACAAAAGCTGTTAAATTTGCATCGTACAGACTCCATGTTTATACAGCTGTGAGCAAGAGACAGGTGTGCAAAGGCAGTTTTCTCTGAGGATCAGAAAACATAACACGGCAAACCTTCAATTATCGTTTATGACTAACTTTCTGAGGAAAACAGGCAAAGGGATCTTTAAAGTTGTAGTCCACAGATCTTCAAGGTGCAGAAAGTCATTATCTCCTAGTAGGACCAAATGAACTGGTGAACTAAGGTTGCTAGTTGTCCTTCATTCTACAGGGATGTTCCTTTTTGCTACGTCATGACATCTCTCCGGAACATAACAAATGTCTCTTATTATAACACTCCCAAGTTCCAAGGCAGCTTATTAAAATTTTGTCACTCTCTACAGTGAAATTCAAGCTGCTCCCCTTATATGAAATGCACTTCCAGCTCAGACCTAAAATAGATTGTCTAGTATTTTGCTAGCAATGTTAGATCCCCAAATCACTTGAATCCAATTGAACAGGATTATGCTCATTTCAGTCTGCTGAAGAGATCTTACCTTTTGCCAAAGAGGTAAGGGACCCCATATCTTGGTATTTCCATGTGTGGATATGCAAAACCATAACACACATTTTGCTGAGGCAGTCTGGACTGGACCAAAACCAGCTGCTGGCCATCAGGTGTAGGGCAGGGTACACCCTTCACTTGATTTTTGCTCCAGATGGAGGAAGGGGTGGTCTGGAGATTGGGGGGTGCATGTCACCCCATTGTCATGGTCAGACCACCTCCTGGTGAAGTTTAGACTTGTGGCTCCGATCCTTCCCTGCAGGGGTTGTGGTGGAAAGATTAAGGTGGTCTGCCCCCAGAAACTAATGGAATCCACAGGATTCCTGAATACCCTGGGGGAGTTCCCAACAGATAGAGCAGGTGACCCTGTTGAAGTCCTTGTCACGCTGTGGACCAGTGAGGCACGTCAGGCTCTTGACATGGTTGCCCCTGAGCTCCCTCTCCGGCATTGTGGAGCCCAGTTTGCACCTTGGAACACCAGTGAGCTAAGGGAAATGAAACAGGCTGGATGATGGCTAGAGCACAAGTGGCAAAAATGTGCTGTGAAGCTGATCGGGCACGAGTAAAACATCATAACCGTGCCTACTGTGTGATGGTGAGGGCAGCGAAGATGGCTCACTTTTCTGCCTTCATTGCATCCTCAAGTAGCTGTCCAGTGGAACCTTTCCATATTGTCAGGGGTCTGTTGACATCAATTCCAAGAAATGGAGTCTTAGACCCTTTGGAGGTTGCAAGTCACTTTGAGGGTAAAGTTGCTCACCTCTGTAGCAGTCTTGATGCCCCATCCACATTCACTGTTGTCCTCAATGAGGAGTCCAGTGCTGCACCTTCTTGGGAACGGTTTCAGTTGATGCGGTCTGGTGACATAGGCAAGGTGCTTGCGATTATGAAACCAGCAACATGTCCTCTCAACCTTTGCCCTTCTTGGCTTATTAAAGCTTGCCAAGGAGGTTTGACCAAGTGGATCCAGGGTGTGGTCAATGCATCATTGCAGGAGGGAGTGGTTCCAGCCGCCTGAAAGAGGCGGTTATCCGACTGCTCCTGAAAAAGCTCACCCTGGACCCATTGGTCTGTGGCAATTACTGACCGGTTGCAAATACCCCCTTCTTAGGAAAGGTAATTGAGAGGTTGTGGTGCAGCAATTGCAAGTACTCTTGGATGAAACAGATTATCTTGACCCATTCCAGTCGGGGTTCAGGCTTGGTTATGGGACTGAATTGGCCTTGGTCGCCCTGATGTATGACCTTTATCGGGAGAAGGACAGGGGGAGTGCAACCCTGTTACTCTTACTTGACCTCTCAGCGGGTCTTGATACCATTCACCATGATATCCTACTGGGCCAACTTGGTGAGATGGGTATTGGAAGCACTGTTTTAGAGTGTTTCTGATCCTATCTTCATGGTTGTTTTTAGAGAATAGCATTGAGTGATTGTCTTTTGGCCCCCTGGCAGTTGTGCTGTGAGGTGCCGCAGGGTACCATCTTGTCCCCCATGCTGTTTAACATCTATATGAAGCCCTTGGGAGTAGTCATCAGGAGCTTTGGGGTGAGGTGTCAGCAGTATGCTGATGATATCCAGCTCTATTTCTCTGTAAGATCTGAATCGGGAGAGGCCGTGCAAGCCCTGGACTGCTGCCTGTACTCGGTGGTGGGCTGGATGAGGGCCAATGGAGGTGCTCCTAGATCCATCTTTGTTGCTAGAGGCCCATCTCCTAGATCCATCTTTGTTGCTAGAGGCCCAGGTAACCTCCGTGGCTAGGAGTGCCTTTTACCAACTTCGGCTGGTAAGACAGCTGTGGCTGCTTTTGGACTGGGATTGCCTGACCACTGTTGTCCACGCACTGGTAACCTCCGGGCTAGATTATTGCAATGCGCTCTATGTGGGGCTGCCCTTGAGGTTGGCCCGGAAGCTGCAGCTGGTGCAAAATGTGGCGGTGAGACTGCTAACTGGAGCAGGGTATTGCCAGCATGTCACCCCGCTGCTGAAAGAATTGCACTGCTGCCCATTTGCTACTGGGCCAAGTTCAAGGTTCTAGTTTTGGCGTATAAAGCCCTATACAGCTTGGGACCAGGATACATGAAAGACCGTCTTATCCCTTATATACCTAGTCAATCACTCTGCATGTGAGGGCCTCCTGCAGATACCATCTTATCAGGATGTCTGTTCTGTACAACATAGGAAATGGTCCTTCAGTGTGGTGCCACCTACCCTGTGGAATTCCCTATGCTTAAATATTAGACAGGCACCACCTCTGTTATCTTTTAGGTGCCTGTTGAAGACCTTCCTCTTTCAACAAGCCTTTTAAATTGAGACCTATCCCAATCTGCTTCTGTGCTGGAATTGCTTTTTAATATGTTTTTAAACCTTTTTTAAAAAAAACAACCATTATGTTTTTTAACCTTTTTTAAAGATGTCTTCAAAGCTTTTTTAAAAAATGTTTTTAAAGTTGTTTCAATGCAATTTAAAGTCTGTTTTTATGGTGTTTTAAACTGTTTTTAGTGCTTTTGTTTGCTGCCCTAGGCTCCTGCTGGGAGGAAGGGTGGGATATAAATCAAATAATAAATAATAATAAATAATTCCACACATCTGGGAGTTAACCCCATTGATTTCAGTAGGACTTACTATTGAGTAGACATTGTTAGGATTGTGCTGAAAATCAATGGGACTTTTATTTATTTATTTATATACCGCCCCGTAGCCGAAGCTCTCTTTTGAGTGAACATAGAAAAGGATTCTGTTGTAAATCTTTCTGTCCCCCTCCAATCCTTTATTTTTAAGCTGTTAAGCAGGGCTTATTATTTATTTATTTATTTATTTATTATACTTTTATACCGCCCCATAGCTGAAGCTCTCTGGGCGGTTTACAGTAACTAATTAGATGTCACTGCTTTTATTTAGCAGGAAACTTTTTTTTTAATGTTCTGCAATAGCCAACTGGTTTTGACAATAAACTATTATATGGGTGTATGTATTTTCACATCTCCAGTGTGGAATATTTCCAACAACCTTGTGAGGTAGGGCTGAAAACAAAAGCAGCTCACAAGAAGAAATAAAGCCATTTAAAATCCAATAACTATAAAACAAGTATAGAACAGTTGCAAAACAGCTTAAAATTGCATGATTCTGAATTTTGGATTGGGTGATTGAAGTTCCTTATAACTGAATTGCAGTCCTGTGTATGCTTACCTGTCTGAGTAAGCCCCATTGAATACATTGGGATTTGCTTCTGAGTAAACATGCATAGGATTGCATTATAAATGTCTTTACAGGTTGTGTAAATAATAAACATCTTTGACATTCATGCTATATAAATATTTGTTCATACTATGTCTTGATATGTAACTGATTGCACACTATGGTTGTAAATTATTATTTCCTCTATATTTTAAGTGTGCCCTTTGTCCTTGGGGTGGTCATGGTCCCCCTCTGTTGTTTTCACCCTGAGGGGCAGATTAGGCTGAGAGATGGTGCATAACCCATGGTCCCCTAGTAAACTCTGTAGCTTATTTCCATTTTAAAATTTAATTTTAAAAATGTATAGGCAGTCAAAGTTTATGAAGTAGTGCAGATCCACACAATACATTTAAAGCACATCCAACTCACATTTAAAGCGCATGACTCACCCAAAGAATCCCGGGAAGTGTAGTTTCCCGCTCACAGTTATAGTTCCCACCACCCTTAACATTTTCCAGGATTCTGTAGTAGGATTCATGTGGTTCAAATATATGTTGAATGTGCTTTAAATGCATGGTGTGGATCTGCCCTAGTATGCTGTGCATTCATTAATGAACTGAAAAGAATAGTTTTAAAAGATACTTTTAGCTGTAGCTCAGTGGTAGGGTGCATGTGTTGCATGCAAAAGTCCAAAATCCAATCTCTGGAAAAGACTGTTGCCTGGAATCCTGGAGAGCGAATGCTAGTCCATGTCATCAGTACTAAGCTAGATGGTACCAAATGGCCTGACTCGGTATAAAAGAGGAAAGAGACCCAAGGGCCACAGTGACTCCAAAATTGATATATGTATTTTATTTACAGCATTTATATGCTGCTTTTTGTGTAAAACCTCAAAGCAGTTTATAGAAGGAATTAAAACAATAAAATTATTGGCAAAAACAGTTAAAAACAGGTATTTAAAAAAGTTCCAAAAAAAACCCCCCAACAATGAGTTAAAAACAGATTAAAAACATAATAGCTTCTACATGCCTGGGGAGGCTTGCCTAAACAAAAATGTTTTTAGCAAGTGCCAAAATGAGTACAATGAAGGTACCTGCCAAATATCAATAGACAAGGAGTTCCAAAGTGCAGGTACTGCCATGCTAAAGGATCGATTTCTTACAAGAGCAGAACAAGTACTATGTGGAACCTATAATATGGAAAGCACACCTTGAACTTGGCCTGGTAGCAAATCGGGAACCAGGGCAGATTTCAGAGCAGAGGTATTATGTGCTGATGGGGTCTCACTCATGTCAGCAATCACTAAGTGCAGCCCTGAGGTCAGGTTGTGCTGCATGGGGATTTCTGTGGCCTTGGCTGACTGGCTACCAGGGTTTTTTTTAGTTTTGGTTAGGAACCCTGACTGGTTGTGGGATGCTGAGTTTTCTGTCTTACTCATAGGAATCTTGTTGTGGTTGGTATGGTATTGCATTTAGGAAATATCACTGTCTTTTGTTTTTCTTTTTCTATTTGCATTTTATTTACCTCTGACCTTACTCGCCTACATCCATACTACAGTGGTTCCACGTGGTCAGCTCAACCCCCTTAAACTCACTGAAGATGCACCTTGTTATTTGCATGATGGTTTGTTTCTTGTGATAAAAATGTTTCTTGCACAATAGTGGTAACAGAGAATTCACATAGTGGGAAGTGTGGCTTCAATTGTTGTTGTTACCAATCTACTGCCTGTGAAGGTGGACCAAACCATGTGTCAATTATTACTCACTGGAATTGGGTATGTTGTCAAAGTGAGTCTATAGCAGCCCACAGAGTAGGCAGGAAGGAGTAGAGAATCTTCTTACTGATTTATCAAACCTCTCTCTGCAGTGAAGACTCAAGTCTGTAAATAAGTTTGGAGCAGCCATTTTAAAAGGCAGGCAGGGCATTCCAGACAGGGCATTGCCAACCCTGCTTTGCTATGGGTATCATTGCAGAGGATCCCTAGTCAAGCCTTACCAACTGCACAATCCTAACAATATCTAATCAGAAGTAAATCCTGTTAAGTTCTATGGGGCTTAGTCCCTTAGTAAATGTGTTTAGAATTGCAGCCTTCAGGGGCATCCATCTTTACTCTTGAATGCTCCTATCTAACATCTCCACAACATTAGGCTCTCTTTGTCCTACAGTGGCTTTCTGGTGACTGGCCTGGCCTGAGGGTACACCTTTCTTGCCAGAAGCAAGTAGGCTAGGTGAAATGTTCCTTACCCAGTATCTCTAAGCAGGGGAGAAGGAATGATCCTATCACTTCAGCTGGACCTGGAAACATCCTCATTTAGCTAACATTTCTATCTTAAATTCCAGAGACTTTTTTTTTGTTTGAGTGGTATGCTGCAAGCAACTGTGGTTAATGCTTAATGTATCATACTTAATGACATCACTAGGGCACCCCCCCTATGACATCAGTAGTGACCACCCCGAAATCTCAGTTTGGGATGCTTCTGACCTGACCACCCTAACCTGGAACCAGTTTGAAAAATCATGAAAGTGAGTGTGAATGCTTATCATTGGCTGCTTTGAACCATGATATGTGACTATAGCAATCTTACATCTTCTTGTCTCCTTCAGACCTTCAAGCCTAGCTAAAACTCTGTAATATTGGGACTATTAGTATCTTAGGTGGAAGATGTTTAGCCAACACCCTCCCTTTTTTGTGCAGCCTGTGTAGATGCTATTATAAAGAGACTATACAGGACAGGTGTTAACCCAATCGCCCCCAATGAAACATCTAACCAAGATAATTTGTGCTTGTGTGTCTGACCTCAGTTTATGCCTTCTTTTGAAATAACCCCTTTAAATTACCTAATGCTTACTTTTTCCACACTTGGCCAGAAGTAAGCTGAGAAAAGAGGGTAGACTGTTACCTTACTGTCAATATTGTGGGTAGCAGAAGCAAAGTAGTCCCATCCCATTGATATTATCCCTTTCCCTTGAAGAGAAGCCTTTGAGGGAAGTCCCAGGCGAATTTGTCTGTCCTTGTAAAGCTGCCCTGCTCCCACTTTGACTGCCACTTCTGTTGTTTCTGGCTTTTGCTTTCTGATCCACGGTTCAGCCCTAGGTAAGTCCACCCACAAGCCAGCAGTGATGCCTCTTGCTTCTGAACTTAATGAGAAGAACACAGGGAGGCTGAAATAGATAGCCCAAACAACTCGCTATTCACTGGGCTACAAGAGGCAAGGAGATATCAACCAAACTGTGTCCTGTCTTCTGTCTGTCTTCTCTTCCTAATGTTATACACAAAAACACCAACGGTGAAGAAGAGGGGAAAGGAGTGAGATTATGGGCTCATCCAGATGACTGTTAAATGTGTGACATGATCGCTTTGTGTTTTCATTATTTTTCGGTCATCCATATGACACTTTTGCTCATTTTTGCGTGGTTAAATCTGCTCCAGCAATACCGCAAATCATGCGATTTGCTTTTTAAAACCGGGAGTCATCCGCTGTACCTTCAGGCGCTCGGATGCAATACCGTGGACTTTACAGCTGTGGGCGTTTGATGGGCGGTTCCCCATATCCCTTCCC
This sequence comes from Rhineura floridana, assembly GCF_030035675.1. NCBI lineage: Eukaryota > Metazoa > Chordata > Lepidosauria > Squamata > Rhineuridae > Rhineura > Rhineura floridana. Next base: position 82,774,251 of record NC_084487.1, read on the forward strand.
ACATTCTCAGCCAATCACGTATTTCCACTGTTGCGCATGTGCGTGAATGTCCAGAGAAAGCCCGGGAAAAAGGAACCTATCAGAGCAATGGTATGGTGTTGGTGGCCCCCCCGCAACTTCTACTGCACAGATGCAAAAAAGCGCATTTGTGCAGAAGCAGCAACAGTTGTTAATTTTTAGCCAGCCTGCAAACTGGGCAGCCGCTCAGGGTGAGATATGAAGCCCCACTTACCTGCGCAGCATGGATAAGCGGGGCATAGTTGCGAGGAGGGAGTGATGCTGCCGCGTCCATCTTCATTAAGGGCAACGTCGTGTGTCACAGCGTTATGTGTGCGTGATGTGTGGCAGGGAGGGGAGGGGCCATGGGCCTATTTAAGGCCAGGCCGCCCCTCCTACCTCCTGTTTCAACGAGCGACGAGAGGACGATGAGGGGCATAGCAGAGAAAGCTGCAGGCCAGTCGGCGTTGGTTGGGCCTATTAGGCCTAATTGGTTACCCCCAGAGTGGGTTTTGGGAGCCCCAACAGCTGTGGGTGGTAGTGTTGCGGCAAGACTGCGACTGGGGCAGGCCTTGTAAAGGGGCCTGACCAGTGGGCCTCGTAGTGGGGCCTAGCAGCGGCACGTCCGATACCCCACCCACCTAGCAGTTGTGGAGGGGTTGATTGAGGCTTTTTATTGAGCAGCGCGACGTTAGTGCTGCTGCTGGTTAAAAGAAAGACACAGGAAGTTTAAAAATAAATGAGACTATACTGGATATACAAACAAAATTAAATATAATCATGCTAATACACTGGTTAAAGATAGACTCATGCACATAAAGGGAAATTAAAAATAAATCAGAATAAAAGGGACGAACAAAAGAAATTGTATCTAATCCTTCTAGTTTAAGTTCCCTCTGAGCACTCTCCCCCCAACAGATTCAGCTTAGCCCCCCCTGATGATATACACAGGTTGGTTCTTTATTATATTATTACAGGGTGGATGCATGATGTGATGGCAGAGCCCTTTCGTGAGGCTTCTGACTTCTTGCTAGGCCCACACATAGGGGGAGGATTACCCACCCCTGCAGGTTATCCAGCTTAGCCCCCCCTGATGATATACACAGGTTGGCTCTTTATTATATTATTATAGGGTGGATGCATGATGTGATGGCAGAGCCCTTTCGTGAGGCTTATGACTTCTTGCTAGGCCCAGGCATAGGTACAACTTCTTGCTAGGCCCAGGCATGTATGAGGTTTGAAGTACTTAATTATATGATTATTATACTACATACTAGTATATTGGTGGGGCCTAGTGAGCCTTTTTAGCCTTTGGGCCTTTCATAGTTATATGATAATAAGGGCGGAGATAACAGTTTGCTAGAAAATGTCTAAATCGCTCTATCTTAAGTGAGCGGTCCTTTTGCATTCCAAGTGTTAATTTCAGGCTATTTGTTCACTCTGAGACAGAAGAGGCATTTACCTGAATTTAGTTAGGAATGGAAAGTTTAGCAGATGGTAATCATATTGATTGGGGAATAGGAATAAAGAGGAAAGCCCGATTTACCTAATAGAGATCCCTCATATTACAGGATCTTAGACTCTTATTGACATAGGGCTGCCTTTTAAGGTCCAGGCAGACTCTTCCCCCCTTTACTGAGGATTGTGGCACCAACAATGAAACATCATTACCTGAAATTACATTTTAGTTAGGACTTCTGATATCATTACCTGGAATTACATATAGCGTGCAACTGTTGCATTGGCTCATCTATTTAGATATGTGTTGGAAAATGCTGTAGTGCAGCCACATATTGGTGACAGCAACACATCCTCGGCATCTGCTGCTCTTGGATTTATGATATCATTTACTAGAAAGGGATATAGGATGTTGATTTTGCATTTTGGACATCTATTGTGATAGGTGTTTGGAAGCCTACAAGGGGGAGGCCGCTGCAGTCGGCCAAATATGGGTGGCAGCGCCATATCTCCAGTATCTGTGCTTTGGGGAACTGGGTTAGCTGCACTAAAATGGTGGCTGGGAAAGTGTGCTTACTCATAAATTATTTCCTTTCTTTATGTGAAACAGGGAAATATGAGGCCAGTGGCCCTCACAGCAGTGAGGAGAAGCACCCAGCAGTAGCTGCTCAAGGAAAGCGTTCCTCCCCTGTTAAGCTCGAGGTACTGGGACCTTGCTTGCAGACTGCCCAGTTCCTGGGGAGGTTTGTTTTGTTATGGGGTTTTCTTTCAGTTTCTGGATCCCATATTGTAGTCTCAGGGCTTGCCTTAAGGGCCTGCACTCTTAAATTTGTCTTGGGCATAGACGCAATGGCAATCAGTAATGGCTTCCTACCAGTTAGTTAATGCACTGCCTATGGGAAAGTATGACATCTAATCTGTTTTTTCATCTACTGTGGGGATACAAGGGGATTTATAGCTGCTGGGTTTTTGCCTTTTCAGTCAATTCTATGAGGTAGAGCATTACATATAGGCTGCTCTATTCTTGCACGGAGCGCTTCAGCTCCTTCCTTGAAGGGGCTGTCAGGACGAGAGGGTAAAAAATTTGGATGCATGTTAGCACCTGATGTCACAGATTATGGAATGGCTATGTAACTGGTTCATCTTAATGGCTGTGTCAATGGACCATCCTGCCCGGTGTTAACCTTCCTGGGCATACCACCTAATTCACCACCAATCGTACTCATGTGGTCAGTCAGTAAGGGTTTCATGACAGTTAGGCCAAGAAAGTGTTTCTTGTCTGCCCTCCAGGTATTAGAGGTCTTTTCCGGTGGTTTATGAGGTCATAGCAGGGCTTCCACAGCCTTACTACAGGTTCAGGTTTGTGGCTGTATAATAATTTAATGCTTGTTGTGATCAAATATTGATCAAGAAATTAGAGCCAACTGCAGGTTACATTTTATATTCTTGCCCAAATCATTTGGTCTAGTTTTCCCACACTCCTGGGGAAGAACTAACTAACTTGCTGTAGAATTATGTGACATAGCTCAGGGCTAGAGCCTCTGAACTGCAGGCTGAAGGTCCATAGCATCTCTAGGTAGGGCTGGGAGGTAGAACTGGAAGTCCGTGGATGCATTGGGGTTTTTGTGCTGGCTGCAGGCTTGGACTTATAGGCAGTGAGGCTTGGGAACTCTCCCGTCCATTTTAGGTAGGGTTATGGCCCTTGTCTGTTCCTTTGTTCTTTAGTGCCCAGGTTTTAATGTTTTCTTTTAGGGCATGGTAAGGTAGACTCAGGTGGAGCGGTTCAGCTGTGCTGTGCAACTGTACATTGGGAGATTGGGGAGCAGAGTCAAAGATGGCCATAAGCCGGTCTGTCGCCCCAGCATGCTCAACAGCTATCAGAATGCAGGAGGGGTTTTTCCCAGGACTTCTGGGCCGGCAAGTGCTATGCACCAGAGTGGCCTATTCAGTGAGTCACCTGCTGGGATTGCCTAGTGAATGGCTGGAGACTGGGCCTCTCAGTCCAAGCACTTCGAGGTAAAGGCTGATGATTTTCCCACTTATTCCAGGGACTTTAGAGTCCACCGTATGTTAGCTGGGTGGGCTAGAGAACACCCTGCCACCCTCGATCCCCGTTGCCCTTTCTCACGGGACATTTTATTGAGTATGGTGGGCCAGTGAAAAACAGTATGCTCCTCAAGCTATGAAGCCAGACTATTCCAGGCGGCAGCCCTTATGCTGGTTTTTGGAGCTTTTAGGATAGGTGAGGTGGTGGCCGGATCCAAGGGAGATTTATCTCGACGGGCCCTCCAGCAATCAGATGTCTCCATGGAAGGGAGTTGTACCTGTATAACATTGATGGACCGGCAATGTTGCTGGACAGGGATGGAGCAGCTGCGCACCCTATCCTGGGCTTACAGTTAGGCCTTAGTCAATGGGCTGCAGTGTGGTGGCTTGGCTGGCGAGGAATACTTTGGGACGGGCTCCTACCCACTTTGTCCCAGCTTGGTTCAGTGCAGACATCTCCGCATGTGGTGGTCATTCCCAACTCAGTATTTGAGGCAAGGCACTCCGGTGGCAGGCATGTGCAGACATGCAGTTCGGGACGCAACGATGGCCTCGGTTAGCTAAGGGCATGGTCCTCAGTTTGGCAGGCATGTGTGGACATGCAGTTGGCGAGGCAACGGAAGGGCATGACCCTCAGTTTGGCAGGCATGTGCAGACATGCAGTTCAGGAGGCAACGGAAGGGCATGGCCCTCAGTTTGTCAGGCATGTGCAGACATGCAGTTGGCGAGGCAACGGAAGGGCATGACCCTCAGTTTGGCAGGCATGTGCGGACATGCAGTTCAGGAGGCAACGGAAGGGCATGGCCCTCAGTTTGGCAGGCATGTGCGGACATGCAGTTCAGGAGGCACGGAAGGGCATAGCCCTCAGTTTGGCAGGCATGTGTGGACATGCAGTTCAGGAGGCAACGGAAGGGCATGGCCCTCAGTTTGGCAGGCATGTGCAGACATGCAGTTCAGGAGGCAACAATGGCCTCGGTTACTTAAGGGCATGGCCCTCAGTTTGGCAGGCATGTGCGGACATGCAGTTGGCGAGGCAACGGAAGGGCATGGCCCTCAGTTTGGCAGGCATGTGCGGACATGCAGTTCAGGAGGCAACGATGGCCTCGGTTACTTAAGGGCATGGCCCTCAGTTGCAACAAAAGGGCATGGCCCTCAGTTTGGCAGGCATGCATGGCATGCAGTTAATAAGGCAACGTCGGCCTTGGGTACGTCTGCTTTGGTCAGACATACTCCCGCGAAGGGTTTGGCGTGGTGTCTGGAGCCCGATAGGGATGGACCAAGCGCGAAAGAAGGTCAACCAGCAAATTCAGTTGGCTATTCTGGGGCAGGGGGGGTTGGCTATTTCACACCCTGCATTCAGCATTGGATGGGTGAACTGTACAGGGCCGATGGCGTTCACCTGTCTGACGCAGGTAACGTCTTTTTGGCAGACCTGCAGTGGTGTCTGCGAGAGGTGCTTCTTGGCAGTGGGTACAAGGGGACTAAATAGAGATTTGTCCCCTTTTTGTGGCGGGAAGGTGCGGAAAGGGAAATAGGTAAGGACAGTTCGGTGGCCCCCTTAGGCACCTTTGGAGGTGATTGGCGGTTCCAGAGGCCTGTCTCTCAGAGCTTTGCAGCTTGAGGGCAGGATATGGGCTGCTTTTGGGGCCAACTTAACTCATCCACCCGAGGGTTGTGCGGCCCCGGGGGGTGGTGACCTGAGAAGGCCCCCCTACTCACTTACTGGGTGTGGCTGGCGGAAGGGGTAAGCAGATGGGGCTTGCCCTTGTCCCAAGCAGGGGCTGGTCGCCGTGAGCTGTATGGCAAGATGCTTGCTTATAGATAGTTCTGCACCTAGGTTTCCCTCTGCAGGTCACTTTAAAAGGTGTTTTTGTATAGTTTAATAAAGTGGCCCTTGTTCAACCAAGCTGATGTGTCCTTGTCTTATTTCACCCCTTCACTCGCAACTGCAATTGTGGTTGTTTGTAAACTTTTTCAAGGGAGAAAATATTTATCTTTGCATAATCTCCACCTGCCACCCCTCACCCCCTGCATCAAATGCCCTTCTTGAATGTATTGGTCTTTGCTTCCAGGCATCCAGAGTCGAGGGAGAAGGGGGGGGAGAAGAGAAATAGAGGCTTTCCTCTTGGTTTACAGACACTCAGGCACCCTTACTCAATTTCGCTTTCCTGCCTGCAAGGCTACTCTCTTTGAGTCTTGTCAATTTCAACCACAGCCTGCAGGTTCTCCACAGCCCAGCTGAGCTGAAAAGCATACAGTTGCTTTTGCGAAATATCGCAAATACAAGCAAAAACCCCACACAAATTATTGGCATATAAGTGGTTTGCTAGATTACTAGCTGGGATTCCTTTTAGGACTCAGATAGCCCCTGTTCTAAAACAGTTGCATTTGTTGCCAGTTTGTTTCTGGGTCCAACTGAAGGTGCTCATACTAGTGTTTAAAGCCCTAAATGACTTAGGCCCCAAATATCTCAGAGACTGTCTTCTTCCCTACAAACTCTTGGGTGTTAAGGTCAGACGAGGCCTTCTTGGTAGTTCTACCACCCTCAGAAGTTCAGGGGATGATGGCCTGGGAGAGGCTTTCTCTGTGGCAGCCCCTTAGCTGTGGAACTCCCTCCCTACAAAGATGCATCTGGCATCCTCGCTATACAGTTTTCTGTGAATGCTAAAGACATACCTCTTTATCCTGGCCTTCAGCTTCTGCTTTCAGAACCCAACATATCCTTGTGATTGAAATTTAATTCTTTTTAATATTGTATTTTAGATTTTGGCACCCATCCTGGAACCTGTTGGTGAAGGTTGGGCTAATAATAATAATAATAATAACAACAACAATAATAACAATAATAATAATATCAGATTTCAGTGCAAGTGTTTCAGGGTGGGATGCATTTTGATATACATCAGAGACAACATTTCTGTTCCAGATGTTGTCACTGACTTTTACTGGACAACAGTGGATGTGGGCTAGATCTACAGTGGGTCATACTGAAGAAGTTAAAATTGTGCCCTCTGTTTGCCAAATGGTGTTAATATTCCTACTTTCTCTCACTTGCTGCATTTTAATTTAAGTCACATCAACAACAGGGCTGAAACTGGTGTATATTTCATGTTCCCAAAATGCCTGGCATCTTCTTTTTTTAAAAAATAAATAAGTAAATAAATACATAAATAAGAATACCCTTTCCTCTCTTCTGAACCATGCATAACAATATATGGACATATTTAGCAAAGTGCCCTTGGGAAATAAACCAACATGGGAAACTCATTTTTTATTTTCCAGTAAACTTCACAACACTCTCTGTGATTCCATCCTTTCAATGGATTTCTAGTATATCATACGTGTGAGAAATGACCTTCTAACCCATGTGTGACAGTTGTTTGGCTTTTATTAAGTGCCTTGTTCGCTAGCAATATAGGGACATTACTCATATACATTTGTGTGTGCTACCTCAGTAAGCTATGGAGAATTATTTTTATATTGTTAACTACAATCTCTTGCTGCATGCCGTTTAAACATGGCTTGTGTCAGGCTGCTTTCAGACATGGGGCTTATTGCATTTGTTTAATGAATTAAAATGGTAGGGCTTCTGTCCCGATTTCTAAAATTCCTTTCACACTGCAGTACCTGTTGCATTTCAGCCAATATACTGGCATTTTGCAGAAACGTCTTTCACAAGGCTGCAATGAACAACATTTTATTTTAGTCCCTCACCTGTTATACATATGTGTACTGTAGTTCCCCACTATGTAGGAGGTCTAAGATCTTGTCCCATCACTATGCAACCCCTCTCCCTTTAGCATCTGATATATAAGGGCAAGAACACACTGCATGCTGGGATGCCTGTCAGGTGAATGGTTGCCGCTAGCAAAAAACTCCTGTGGTTTTCTGGGTTCCCAAGCTTGCAAATGGATTATTTCTGGTATCACTTCTCCTGAAAATTTATGCTAAACTTGCACTACATTCCACTAGAATTCTAGAACTAGCTTGTATGTTATGTGAAAGATAAAATATAATGTGCAAATTACCAGATAAGAAATTGTCAGAATAACAGAATAAAGTGCAGTGTGAAAGCAGCCTCAGTAAGAAGGAAGCTTGCCAATTTAGTTTTCAGATGGGTCTGAAAGACAGCTTCATTTTTTTCTTTAAATTTTTTTCATCAAATTTTCTTTAAATTTTTTCTTGTTTGGGATCTAAAGTTTTTTTCTTTGAAAACACAGTCCAATAGAATATATATGTAAAGAGAACAATCTCAGCCTCACCTTAAAGACAGCTAAGGGGGCTTTAGGATGTGGCCTCAGTCTGCTGGCTGAGATGGACATACACTGTGGGATGCCACTTATGTTATTGGAAGTTTCCTGGAATGCCAGAAGAATGTTCCACTGGCTTAGATGTTCTGCCTACATGCAGAGCAGGATTGAAATGGGGCACATTGAGGTTGGCGTGGATGAACCACATCTAAAGGCCCCTTCATTATGGAGACATGCATACAGAAATGGTGCAACTCTAGCAATCAATGAAAGAGAAAAGGGGAAAAAACCACCCTCCTGCCAGGCTCACAGCAAAATGGTGATGGATCTTGTGGTTGCTCTACAGTGGATATCTGGGGTATCTCCTCTTCTTGGCATAAATGTGAGTTAGGATTGCTCTGCACATATCAATGTAAAGACCTCGATTACATTTTACTGAAAGCCACCAACTGAAGACAAAGTGCCCTGAAAGACAGACTACAAATGCATGAGAGAGAGAGAGATTAATCGATCCACTACTGGAGGCAGAACGCTTCTGATTACCAGTTGCTAGAAACTGTCGGAGGGGAGAGTGCTGTTGTACTCAGGTCCTGATTGCAGGTTTCCCCTAGATATCTGGTTGGCCATAATGAGAAGAGTATGCTGGACCTGATCCAGCAGGCTTTTCTTACCCCCATATTTAACAGCCACAGGTGTTTAACAGTTTTTAACCACTCTTTGGAATTATGGCAGAAGTAAACTCTGTATAGTTTATAATGAAAGCCAATATTAGGCTGCAGCACTATATAATCACTAGGGTTTATTTCTGAGTAGACATGTATAGGATTGCACTCTTGAAGTCATTTTGAAGAGTTATTATTACCATCTCACTTTTTTCTGATTTATCAGAAGAATGCATTTCTAAAAAGCATCCAGTATTATCAATATTCCAGACAATGCACGTTGTAAATTTCTTTTTATCATTTTGTTCCTAAAATAATAGCATTTAAAAAGAAGCTGACATGTTACTCTAATTTGCATAGCAATTTATTTTCCAAATGAAGTTTATATATTATTTTTCAATTTTTTTCACAGTTGTACACAGATCACATTAGACCAGCCTTTCCCAACTAGTGGGCCACCAGATGTTGTTGGACCACAATTCCCATCTTTCCTGACCATTGGCAATGCTGGCTGAGGCTGATGGGAGTTGTGGTCCAACAACATCTGGTGGCCCACTAGTTGGGAAAGGCTGCATTAGACATTGTGTACCTGCCTGAGAGCATGCTTCTGGCCATTCACCCTATGCACCAATACCTGATCCAGAGGCCCATTTATGTTCTCATGTTCAAGTGTCCTGTACAAAAAGCCTTCCTAATTCAGTTCAATGGAAGAAGAAGCCCCACATGTGTATCTTGCACACAGAGCTGAAACTGCCTTTCTAGTGAATGGGGAAACCTCGACAGACAGGAGAGATCTGTGTGCACATCAGAACCTTCACATCTAGAAATAAGTAGTTCAGCAACATTAGGGCTCGGCACACCAACCCCACACTCAGCATCCATGTACATTCCACTGCTGTCCTTCCCACATTGTGCCAGAAGATCTAAAGAAGGCTTTTAAGCACATTTAGCTGAACTTACTTTGAAGCTTCCCCACAGCTGGGAACTCTGTGTTATTAGGGATTCTGATCGCAAGCAGGCTGTTCAGCGAATGCAGTTAGAAGCCCTTCAGACCTTGCTCAGTGGGGAAAGGTTGGGCTGGTGCAGACAGGTCATGTGAGTGAAGACTGACATACTGGGAGCAGGGCTGACACATGCAGCCCCTTCTCATGTTTATTTATTTTATTTATTTATTTATTTAATTTAATTTATATACCGCCCTAAGCCAAAAAGGCTCTCTGGGCGGTGTACATAAAAGATAAAACAAGCACAATATATAAATACAATAAGTATAACAAAATCAAAGATCAAAACAAACAATAACAAAGAACCAACAACGTCAAAATACAACAATAATGAAAATACTGATAAAATACACTATAAAATACAATTTAAAATACACTTTAAAATGCCTGGGAGTATAAAAAGGTTTTCACCTGGCGCCGAAAGGATAGCAGCGTCGGCGCCAGGCATACCTCATCGGGGAGACTATTCCACAGTTCGGGGGCCACTACCGAAAAGGCCCTAGTTCTAGTCACAACCCTCCGGGCTTCTCGATGGGATGGCACCCGGAGGAGGGCCTTAGATGTTGAGCGCAGTGTACGGGTAGGTTCATATTGGGAGAGGCGTTCCACCAGGTATTGCGGTCCCATGCCGTGTAGGGCTTTATAGGTCAAAACCAGCACTTTGAATTTAGCCCGGAAACAAATAGGAAGCCAGTGCAGACGAGCCAGAACAGGTGTTATATGAGCAGACCTTCTGGTCCACGTCAGTAATCTGGCCGCTGCATTCTGGACTAGCTGTAGTTTCCGAACTATCTTCAAGGGCAGCCCAACGTAGAGCGCATTGCAGTAGTCCAGCCTAGAAGTTACCAGAGCGTGAACAACTGAGGCGAGGTCGTCACTGTCCAGATAGGGACGTAGCTGGGCTACCAGTCGAAGATGGTAGAAAGCATTCTGTGCCACCGAGGCCACCTGGGTCTTGAGAGACAAGGAAGGATCGAAAAGAACTCCCAAGCTATGAACCTGTTCCTTCAAGGGGAGTGTAACCCCATCAAGAACAAGCCTGAAAAGGGCTCACAGATCTTGGTAGCTGTACTGTTGTTTTTGTAAAACAAGGTTTTCATACAACTCCCTGGCATTTTCCCCTAGTTTTTCCTAGGCTAAAGAAAGAGAGGGAATCTGGAGGCTGGGTTATTAAGGAGACAACATACAGTCAATTCATTTTTTCTGAATACAATACACCTACATACATACAATATGTTCCATTAAACCTAGTGAATTTACCCTTCTGAGTACAAATCTGTATGACTGAACGGTCTGCCTATTTCTCCCCATGTTTGTCCATACGACAATGGAACCAATTACCTAGAGAGGTAGTGGGCTCTCCGACACTGGAGGCACTCAAGGTTCCTGCATTGAGCAGGGGGTTGGACTTGATGGCCTTATAGGCCCCTTCCAACTCTACTATTCTAAGATTCTATGACTGCTGGGAGCAGACAACCCTAATATTTATTTATTTATTACATTTATATCCCAGAGAGCTTTGGCTATGGGGCAGTATATAAATACAATAAATAAATAAATAAATAAATCTGTCATCCAAGGAGCTCAAGGTGGCATACAAACATGGTTCTCCTCTTCCCCATTTTATTCCCATAACAACCTTGAGAGGTAGGTTAGGCTGAGAGACTGTGACTGGCTCAAGATCACCCAGTGAGTTTCATTCCTGAGTGGAGATTTGAGCCCTCGTCCCCCAGTCGGGAGGAGAGCCTGGCTGGGAGTCCAGTCTGTGAGTTCAAATCCCTACTGATGTCTCCTGGGTGTCAAGGGCCAGCTAAAGATCATCCCCACAGTGAGTGGCTCAGAGGTTACGTGCCCTGCCACCTGTGCAGCCGTGGGCAAGCTGCATAGTCCCAAGGAGCCCAGTTGCCCCCCAGCTGGCAGTTACAGACAAGGAAGGGGCTGGCTTATACAGCTGTGGCAAGTTGAGCAGGGGAGGACTAGCCTCAGAGGGAGGCAATGGTCAACCCCCTCTTAATACCGCTTACCATGAGAACCCTATTCATAGGGTAGCCATAAGTTGGGATCGACTTGAAGGCAGACCATTTCCATTTCCCCCAGTCCAGGTCATAGTCCGATCCTCTAACCGCTACACCACACTGGCTAGCACTAAATTAATATAGTATAATTTCTTCTTCACTTATTAGTTGTTTAATTTCAAGAAATAAGATAAATGTATGCTAATTGAAATTCCTCAACAGGAAAAAGAATATGTAGAAATCTCTATTAATGCTCCCCACACCTGCAAGAGATTTCAAAGACATAAATTAGATTGAGAGCAGCATCAGCTTTGTAATATTCAGCTCTTTGTGCATCTGATAAGAAATCAGATAGCAAGTCCTTCAAGGGGAGTGCATTAAAGGTGACAGAACAAAGATCTTGTGGAGGCCTCATGAAACAAAGACAACAGAGTATTAATTCAGTGTCCATTTTTATTCCTTTTGCTCAGAGGGGAAATGAGGACTGAGTGACAGCTTTATTTAGTAAGTCATAGGCTGCTGAAAATTTTATGAAAAGATGCAACTTGCATGCAAAACAGTATGGGTTCTTATTAGCAGCCTCTGATAAGCTACAGTAAAAAAATTGAATAATTCTCATTAGATGTCACTTATTAAACAGCATGAAATATAAATTAGCTGCAAATTTGATCTACATAGAACTGGCTTTGTGTTTGTGGTCATAACCTTATCAGCCCATCTTTCATTGACACAATCCTCTTATTCATTGTATTGTCTATTTTTTACCATTATTTTGGAATAATAATAGTTTAAAATGCCCAGCTTAATTTAAGCACAGTGCTTGTCATGCTCCCATTTGGTCACAAAAGTTGTACTATACATTTAGAGAATTTTTGTTGCCATCCTTGCCTTCAGTTAGCAATCATATGGTTCTTACATGTTCCTTTACATTTTTGTACCTTCTTTTAAAAAATCTAAGAAATGACCAGAGCAATGGATAGGGCTGGCAGATTGGTAACCCGAAGACTCTTTTTGGCTTTAAGGGAAGGCTTTAAGGAGGGATTCTGTGTCAGAGCAGGTGGTCTGAAGATGTAGGATCCCTGCTGGGACCTGGCTCCCGAAAAAGTAAAGGGTCTAAGACCCCCTGAGACCTTGGACGACTACACTCCTGTGATGTCTTCTGCTTTAATTAAAGCCCAGAGGAAGACATCATGAAGTAATTTCTTCCATGAGGCTTTTTCAGATCAGGAAACGTGGGCAGCCAAATAGGCTGCAGTATGCTAGAGAAGTATTTCATGAAAGAAAAATGCATATATCTCCCTTACCCACCTCAGCTTTGGCATACCCCCCTGCACCCAGCTGGCAAAAGGCACTCCTAGCCATTGCAGCCTCTTGTGCCTCCAATGGCACAGATAGATCAAGGAGTATCCCTAGTGTGCATGACTGTTCTCTCTATGGTTTATGTATGTACATACATACCTCGCTTCAGTAGTTCATGCCCTAGATTACTGCAATGCACTCTACATGGGGCTGCCTTTGAAGACGGTTCGGAAACTGCAGCTCGTGCAGAATGCAGCGGCCAGACTGTTAACGGGGACCAGACGGTCCGAACATATAACACCGATTCTGGTCCGCTTGCATTGGCTGCCTATATGTTTCCAGGCCCGGTTCAAAGTGCTGGTTCTAACCTACAAAGCCTTACATGGCACAGGACCACAATACCTGATGGAATGCCTCCCCCGATATGAACCTACCCGTACACTACGCTCAACATCAAAGACCCTCCTCCGAGTGCCTACTCATAGGGAAGCTCGGAGGGTGGCAACAAGAAAAAGGGCTTTTTCAGTGGTGGCCCCTGACTTATGGAACAACCTCCCTGAGGAGATACGCCTGGCGCCAACACTTCTATCCTTCTGGCGCCAGGTTAAAACTTTCCTCTTCGCCCAGGCATTTTAATGTGTTTTAGTATGTGTTGGAATTGTTTCATCTTTTAAAATTTTAAATCTTTTTAATGTGTTTAAATTGTTAATATGTGTTTATTGTATTTTGATGTTAGTCTTGTGCACCACCCAGAGAGCTTCGGCTATGGGGCGGTATATAAGTTTAATTAATTAATTAATTAATTAATGTACATGTGTTTATAGAGAGAACAGTCATGTAATACAGTCAATATAATCATTGAATAATATTTGTGGTATTTTTACGGTTCTTGATTTATGTGTTGTGTCTTATTGTCCTATGATCAGGAATCATTCCCCCTTTTTTGCCCTGGTGCATGCAGGTTACAACACATGCCAAGTATAATCTGAAAGGAGGGCTTCAGCACAACTACTTTAATCCTGTAAATAAAACCAAATGTGAAGCAGTACAACTGACACAGATGACAGGGAAAGAAGAACTGTATGTGCCTCTGTTTTGGGAGGGAGACTAGTCAGACACTTATGCCACACTCAGCACCTTAACTGGGTCAATTTATTCCAGGATTTGCTTCCCTGGAGTAATAGGGTGGTATCTGACTAAGCTGTATTCAGAGTAGACCCACTCAAACCAATGGACTTAAGTTAGTCATGAGTAAGTAGATACCACCCATAGAAGCCGATGAGGATGCTGAGGGTGACATAACTATCTAGAATCAACAGCAAATTCTCCACAGATTATACATTTTAGCCAACAATTTAAAAAGAAAGGAAACTGAGACAGCATATGTTGAAAAACAAGGAGTGTCAAAGAAAGGCTGTGGCTGTATTAATTTCTAAAACAAAATTATAAATCCTTGGTATACTTAGTTCAAATGTAGCAGCAGAACTAAATAAATCCTCCTCTGGCACCTACAATACTAATGGACTATATAGAATGCAAACAAAGACACTCTCATTAACAGCACAATGATAACACAAGTACTGCTACATCCTAAATTTATATGTTTCACTGTACTGGCAGTTTTCTTTTCAGTCCCTGTCCTAAGAATCCCCAGCGTGGATTTGCTTTTTTCTCAGCTTCACACACTGGGTCAAGATTTTCATAGATCTGTCCAGCATAACCCCAAGATCTCCATTTTGTTAGGATGTTTTCCTAAAATAACCTAATACACTAGTAATAACTCTCATAGTCTCATTTCTGAATTTTTCATAGTAAATGCAAATACCCCAGGGTTGATGTTCAAATATTTATAAAACTTCTTTCCACTGTTCCTCACAACACAGTCTGGCACTTCTTTGATCCACTGTTCATCTCCAACTTCTGAATCCATGATCTAAAATATCTGGACTTTCATACCCTGCCCTCAGTAACTGCAGGTATCCTAACGACACTGACTGCTGAGGAAACTCCTTCATGGGACAGCTATCAGCTGTGAGCTGCACCCAGGTTCCACACACAAAACTGAACAGAATGAAAATATCTTCAGAAACATGGAATGAGCATGGTTCTTCATGAACAAGAAAGGCTGACTTGGATGCCATCATTCCAAGGCTGATGAATATTTCTGTACGTAGCATACAGCTTTAACAGTACGAATATTTTTACAGATGTGGAGACTTCTATATCTGTAGCATCAAAATTGGAGTCACACTTAATCTGTCATTGCAGGAATGCTTATGAGTGCCTGGATGTGCCCATGACCATGAGGATGTACATGCATGTGAATCTATTATCTGCCTCCATCTATTTTTTCCCCTTTTCTATTTGACCGCAGAGTCACAACTACCTTTCTCAGAGAGGTATTAAAACCCTCTTCTTTTTGTTGGGTTTCTTTTTTTAAAAAAAAAAAGGTGAAAAACCAATGGATCATAATTTACCAAAAGGCTTAAATATCTGCTGAGTTTCCTTTTCCAGACATTTTTATTGTCCATAAGGTTGGGTTGTAGCTATTATGCATGTTGGAAGGAGGGAATTGTGTTAAAAATATCAATAAAGTAGCAACATGAGCAAAAAGATAAATGCTGCATTATTTAATGCTTTTATTCAATATTGATTTTCTTTATAGTGATCATAGCTGGAGCTTATAGTTACAACTGCTTTTAACAATGTGGGCATCTTGTATGATATAAAAAATATTTGATGACACAAGGCTTATCACTTGATAGTGCACACGAGGGGCTTTATTAACCACCTTGAGTGTTTGCCTCAAGCTGTGTAACTTCTTCAAAGATATTAATTTCATATGTTAATGTCTGTATAATCAAAGGGTCTTATTTACAGACTGGGACTCACTTAATTTGCACAGTGTGCTTACCAGCAAAATGTTTACATGTTTCAGGCATTAAACAACTTTGTTGCTTTATCACAAAGCTTTTCTCGATTATAATGGTCAACAGTGAACTATGGGAATATGAACAGACTAATCATAAAACAGCTAATGCTGGAAAACTATACATAATAGGATACAGAACTTAGCCTTCTGTTGCTTGATACATATACGCATACTCTAAATTGTTGTTATGTTCTCATTTGAACTTAATTCTATATCAGTCAAATACAAATGGTCTCTTTAGGAATTCTCATATGTAAAAGCAACACATAAGCAGGGACACGTATGCTAAACTCTGCTGTCACCGTGCACAAGTTGGAGGGCACACTTCTGAGGTGGGAAGCTTCTTGTATTTGTAATGGCTCTCTGCTTCAGAAGTTCACGTCCCATCTCATGGAGGGCAACGGGCAGCAAATTAGAGCACTTGTCCCCATTCTCTCCATCTGCATATTGTTTTTACATGTGAGTAGTAGGCCTGAAGAGGACTTGAATCTTTATACTAAAAGGGATATGCAGTGGCCACAGTATTCACACTGTAATTGTAGCATTTGGAAGCAGCCAGATCTATTTTCAATCCTGTCTGTGACATTGTAATTTGATTTGTTATGTGGGTTTGTATGTGAATTGTTCAATCTGAAGCTCTGCTTTTCCCCACTGATTATAATGGAGAATCTAAAAAATGATTTAAAAAATCCTTTTCACATAAATGGGTGAAATGTGAAGGCAAAGGAGCCCCTCCAAAATGCATTAAGCCTGTCACATTTCAGATAGATCCAGTCAGAGGTTTTCATACAGGAAAACTTTAATTCCCCCCCCTCCTTCATATTTCTGGACTTTGTTAGTAAAACTAGGAGCATGAGCTGTGAGATGAGTCACTTTTGCCATTGGGACAAAGACAGTCCAGGCTTGCAGGTGTGTAATGCTCACTTCTATTTCATGTTCAGGCATTAGGAGCCAGCATCTTTACTTTGCATAGATTTGTATCCTTCACACTCTGAAAAAAAAATCCTTCTCTCTTGGGATTGCCTCCCTGGACTGCATGAAATTGTGCAATGTTTCCTTTCTTTTGCTTGCAGGGCATCAGCTTGACTTTTTATTTATAGTTTGTCATGGTTGTGTAAGGGGCAGATATCTGAATGGCGAAGAGCATGACCAGGATCAGTATTGAACAAGCAAAGGGAGACTGTTTGATTCTATGACTGTTTTTTATATATATAGAAAAAGTCTTTTAAGTTTGTTATTATCATTATTTCTGCCAGAATTGGATGCCAACTTCAGGCAAGAGCAAGCCAACTGAGGGAATAAAGCCTGCTAAATTTCAGAAGGATAGGCACAGTGGTTCTCCCACAAGGAAGACTTTATCATTTGGTGGTATGAGGGGGTAGAACTTGTGTTTCCTCCCCTATTTTTTGTGGGTTTGAAAAATGGGGACATGAGGGAGGTGCTCCTGGGTAAGAAACCTATCAAATGTGTCAAGGTTTACACAAATAGGTCCAGGAGCTATCGTGCTAGGTGATTTTTCCTTCGTTATAAACTGGGAAAGTCCAGGGTTTTTTTCTCATCACAACCACCCTTCCTGGCAGTATCCTCTGTGGAAAAAAAGAAGGAGAGGTATGATTTTAATTTTTTTGTTAGGAATGAGAAGGAAACAGTCCTAGTCCAGCTCCATTGTTTATGCCCTCAGAGGAGAAAGACAACCCACATGTTTACTTTGACATCCCTCCCCCAAATCACTCTGGTTGGAGTGCACTGGAAATATAATTCATAGCAGTTTCAGAAAATTGGACACCCTCTGATGTGCCTTGTTATCAGTGAGATCTGGCTCAGCAACACAAAAGACTACCCAGAGTCTCCCTGATTTGCCTTGTTATTCAGGGTGCCCACAGAGTAGATACATACCCTTCATGTATAACATCAGTCAGATGATAAGTGATAGCCCTTCTCAGTGACAGGAGCTCAATCCAGTCCTCTCTAACCCTAAACAAGGCTTTACTGAATTGGACTGTGATTGTGACAAATTGCAGTCAGACTTTTTGTGGCTTGAGCAGAGGCTGTGATATTGGGTGGATGTCTCTGTCTTGTAGGAAGATTCAGATTATCTGGCCTTTGGGTTCCTTCCATTCTAATGGTTCTGTGGCTGGAATATGAGAAGTAAGTAACAGCAAGCCTTCTTTCTCTTTCTCTAGCCCATACATTCAATTAACATGCAGGGGTGAACAAAATGGCGACTCTAGGCTCTGATCCCCTGACCTCTATGCATTGGGCATAACATGGTAATGATTGTACGTTTATACTCATAAGGAACTTTGATCATGTGTATTGACCTGACATGTACACGCATTTAGACAGAGCTTGGAAGTAACTCGTTATTTTTCATGAGTTACTTGTAATTAGTTACAATTTTAAATAACGAGTGGGTAATTCCATTACATTTGGCAAGTAACGGAATGACTAGTAATTTCCCTACTTTTCAGCTGCAACTTTAACGTTTCCATGTTAGGTTGGATGTTACTTGGGGGCGGGAACAAGGGGAAGTCAGCTCCTGGCTGTGATTGGTTAACACAAGACATGTGCCTCACACTGATTGGACCTCTGCACAGACTCTCTCTTCCCTCGTGATCTGTGTTAGGAGGCATGAGGGAAGAGGTGAATAGGCAGGGCCTGCTAGCGTCTGAGAGGAAAAAATGGACGCCGGAGGAAAAAGCCAGGGCAAGGACAACGGAGGAGAAGGCAGCAGCAGAATGGCAAAGAGCTGTGGAGGTGAGTGATGATGATTTGTGTGTGTGTGTTTGTGCCCCCCCGCGGCCCCTTCCGCCCCTGTGGCATTTTTGCCCCCCTGCCCCCCGTGGCCCCTTCTCCCCCCCACTGCCTCTCCTTGTCTTGCTGCCGCCCCCCCCCATCAATCACAAGGCACTTCTGAAACTTCGGCCTACTCAGAGCTTGGAAAAGTTACTTTTTTGAACTACAACTCCCATCAGCCCTAGGCAACATGGCCACTGGATTAGGCTGATGGGAGCTGTAGTTCAAAAAAGTAACTTTTCCAAGCTCTTCCTTCCCCCCCTTTTTGAACTCTTCCCCTTGTTCCTATGCATACCTGTGTGCTGTATTTATCCAGACAGAGCACTCCTGCCTTTTAAAATGCCGGCTAGCTTTTTATTGTATATTTATTTGAACTCCATCTTTCTTTTTATTTGTATTTTTGTCCTGTTTAATCACAAGACTGAATTGTATGTGGGACAAAAACTGTCTCAGTAATAATAATAATAAAAATAAAAATAAAAAATCATTAGGCGTATAATAAATGGCTTAAGGCTGATTTTTTTGTTCTTGGCAGAGATGAGGTGAGAAGTAGGGTCCTTGCAGCTACTCCTCTCAGTCCCCCAGCTCTCAAACTCATGTTCTGTGAGAAAGAGAGAGATTCCCAGTCCCAGAGAGAGATAGACTGTTGACAATCTCTGCTAATATCTATACAAATGTACATAACATGCATCACCTGAACTCACATGATCTAGAGTTACCTTAGATCTTGCAAGATTTGCAAATGAGAAGCAGTAGGGTTTTATATTAGTTCTGATTGTCTATTGGGCTATCATAGGTTATATATTTTTTTCATTTTCTGTGGCAAAAACTCCAACTTCAGTGGAATTTATGTGATGTGTTCTAATCATTTGAATTTGGCTAATGAATGCTTTATTCTTTCATCAGAACTTAAGCAGTAGTACTAAAATATTAATAAAAAAGAAAAGGGAAAGAAAAAATACTTTACATACATCATTCAGCTGTATTGCTAATTATAGATATAGATATAAAAGATAAACGGCATTTTGTCAAAAGTATTTTTGTCTACATTTTACACCTCATCCTTGGTTTTCCAAGCTTGGCATGGAATGCTTCTCATACAGAATTAATTTGAAATGCTGCATATTTATTATCATAATCATCATATTCAAAATAAAAAATATATGTACCGCCTTCAAGTTGATTCCAACTTATGGTGACCCTATGAATAGGATTTTCATGAGGGTGAGAGGCAGTGACTGGCCCAAGGTCACCCAGTGAGCTTCATGGCTATGTGGGGATTTGAACCCTAGTCTCATTTTGTTCTCACAACAACCCTGTGAGATAGTAGGTTAGACTGGCCCAGGCAGGGTTATTCAGTGAGCAAAAATGATGCAAATAGGATCTCTTTTAATTGTGCTATCGACCTGCTTACTTCCACTCTGACTGGGGGATCTTGCAGCATGGGGAAGAGATGGGGGCACATCACAGCTGAAGTTCACCCATATAGGAGCATTATCTCTTGTTTATTACAGAGATGCCTGTTGCAGGTTTTGCTGCTGAGAGCAGCAGTCAGTCAGTGCGGCCACTTGAGTCACAGCTTGTTGATCCTGAGGAAGCAAAACTAGAAAGTGAGGTTCAGAAAGGAGGCCCTGTGCATGAGGAGGAGGAGGGCATGAAGCAGTGCCAGTTGCCCACAGCCACATCTGCAGAACAGCAAGTACCATGGTTTGGCTTTGAGAAAGCTTGTACATTTGTGAGCCAGAGTGGGGAAAATGTTGTTGTATGATGCAATTACTGCCTTCCAAGGATCAAAAATCTGAGATCAGCTGTTTCCTCCTCATCCAATGTGAAGAAACATTTTGAGGTAAGCCTTTGTCATGCTGGTCCTCAAAGAGTGTCCATTGTCTATTTATGTTTAAATTGTGAAGTTCCTCTTCCATTTTTTCTTGGATTCATGCTTTGTTCTTCTTCCTCAGAGGGCACACCCTGAGAAGCTGAGAGCAATTGAAGAAGCAATAAAGGCAAGGAGACGTGGCCTTCCTGAACCAATGCATGACACCCCTCCTCCCAAAATGCTGAAGCAGCAGCAGACAACCCTTGAGAGGTGGGGATCTGGCAGGGAGCCTGTCACCCAGAGCAATCTCGACAAGAGAATCATTGATTTCATTGTAGAGGAGACATTACCACTTCAGACTGTGGACAAACCATCATTCATTAATCTGGTTCGCATTGGACTCCCCAAAGATCTCACCATCATATGTGCCAAGACTCTGAGAGACAGAATTGAGAAGAGAGCATGCCACATGAGAGAAACTCTTGCAAACCGAATGGGTGCTGTGGCATATATGGCAACCACTGCAGATTGTTGGACCAATGGCAAGAAGAGTTACTTTGGGGTAACAGCCCTCTGGATCAACTCAACTACCCTGAAACGTGAGGTCGGGGCCTTGGCTTGTAAGCGTCTGAAGGGGCGCCATACATACGATGTCCTTTCAAAAGCACTGCATGATGTACATATGCAGTACAGGATCCACAACAAAGTTATGTGCACTACTACAGACAATGGCTCCAACTCTGTGAAAGCGTTCAGAGTTTTCATGGCCAAAGAACCAGTGGAAGCTGCAGGCACCAGTGACGATGATGGTGATAACCAGGAGGAGGAGGAGGCTGAGGTGGAGTTTGTGCCTATCTGTGAGATCCGGGACACAGGACCTGAGGCAGAGGAAGAAGCTGCAGACTCAGGAGAGGATTTTGTTTTACCACCACACCAGAGATGTGCTAGCCACACCCTCAACCTTGTGGCAACACAAGACATAGAGGCCATGCTTTCTGACTCCTCCAAAAGTAGTCTTCTTGGTCCTTTCAAGAAACAGTTTCGTTCTTTGATGGGAAAGTACAGCAAGCTGTGGTCCAAGCAGAACCAGTCAGCCCAGATTGCTGAGTATATCCATGCGCAATGTGGTGTGTATCTGAAGGTACCGAATAAGACCAGGTGGAATTCCACCTTTGATGTGTTGAAGCAACTACATGAGCTCCTGTCAACTGTGCCACTAAAAATGCATGCCATAATGGACCGCTGCTCCTTGTCCAGGATCACAGCTGCTGAGATTGAAGTGGTACAGGAATACACAGAGATTATGGAGCCACTAGCCCAGTCCCTAGATATCCTGCAACGGGAGAACGGCATGTTCATGGGGTATTTGCTACCAACGCTCTGCAATCTGGACCGCAAGTTAGAAGGACTGGAAAACAAACCTGAGAGGTACACATACTGTTTTCAGCTGCTGAGAGGTGTGCGCGAAGCCCTAAGAAAGCGGTTTGCAGCTATCTGGGAGGACAAGAGGCTTCTTCTGGCAGCCTGCCTACACCCTGGCTTCAAACTAGATTGGCTGGAATCGTGTCAGGCCACCACCCATACCAACAAGTAAGAACATTAGGGAAGCCCTTTGGGTGGATTACTCCAAGGGAAATGTTGTCTCAAGGGAGGCATCAGAGGGCTTAAGGTGGTAGGCAGGGGCTGAGCCTTTTCTTCCTGGGGCTCCTCATCACTACCTTGGGTTGCTGCAGGTAATCCTTAAGGGTCTGCTGTGCTGCCCCATGAGTGTGGTGACTTGGTCACCTTCCTACCTTCCATGTCATCATCCACAGGCTCAGGCTGGACCCTGAACCAGGGGACATGACAAGCATCAGGAAATGAAGAGCAGATGATGGTTTCCTAACGTATATGTGTTAACATATCCTCTCTCTTTCTTAGATACACAATGGAAGCCTTGCTGAAAGCTGAAATAAAGATGGGTGTACTTAATGAGGACAGTGATCAGTCTTCAGATAAAGACCAGGAAGGAGATGACTTAGAAGATGACTTCTTTAACTTTCTGCCCCAGGGCAAGAAGTCAGCAGTGGACACTGCTGAGGAGGAACTGGTGAGGTACCTGAGGTCTCCCAGCAGGGAAGTGTCATCACTCCATGGCTTTCCACGTGTGCTGCGGTGTTTTTTGCAGCACAACACAGGCATGCCTTCAAGCGCCGCAGTAGAATGCCTGTTCAGTACTGGTGGCAACGTAATGACTGTAAAAAGACATTCCTTGTCTGACATGCTCTTTGAGCATCTTGTTCTTTTGAGACATAACAGAAACATATTATAAAAGCATTTCAAGTATAAAATTTGATTTCAAGAGTTGGGGTATCTTCATTCCTTGGGGGGATGTGAGATTCTGTTATGCCATTATGCTAATCTTATGGATAATTTTTTTTATTCTACTACCCCCTGTGTGTGTGTGTTTATTTTTAATATTGTTTTAGGCTTCTTAGATGTGCAGCAGCCAAGGCCAGCACCTTGTAGGTGTTTTTTTAAAAAAGTAACTGAAATGTAATTGTAGTGATTACTTTTGAGAAAAAGTAATCAGTTACTTTCAGAGCAATTGTAATTGTAACGGTAATTACTACTTTTTTGGGCCAAGTAATTGTAACTGTAATTTATTACTTTTAAAAAGTAATCTTCCAAGCTCTGCATTTAGACTCTGGCATCTGCAAGCTGGGATGGAAGACATGAGCAGCAGGAACAGATATTTGAGCAAGGAGGCTGGACCAGCTGGGTAGCTGTTCAGCAGGATCTGACCAGTGAGAATAGGGATCAGGAGGAGGACTGGCCTAGCCAGAGAACTGTTTGCCAGGCACTAGGTTTGCAGGGTTCAGTGTGGTAGAATGGAGCTGAATTTTCAATGACATTTGGAAAGAGGCAAACAAAAGGGGAGGGAGAGAAAAGCCCCCAGTTTTTAGCAGTTGGGGTGTTGGCGTGTGTGCGTTGTTGCGTGAAACAGCATACATTACGTTGGAGTTAAGTTGAGCAAGAAACTTCTTCAGAGCATTAGAGCATGTTAAGAGTCTTTTATTAAGACATTATGGCTTAAGGCTTAAGAGTAAATACATGTAGAGTTTCTTCAGTCATCCCCCCCTCTGGTACATCTCTCTCCAAAGGTAAACACAAAAGACAACCTCTCAGTTCAGAGGCAATATTCAGAAGACACAACTTACAGACTCTGTTAGAACTTTCCCAGTCTATCAGATGGTTACCATAGCAACGGCCTTGGCAGTCCGTTCCCAGACTGGGCTAAGACATAACTCCCCCTAGTTACAGTTTTGCAGACTTGATGGAAAACTACTAGGCCTCATGCCAACATGGGGTGGGAGAAAATCACTGAAGGTTTGGGAGCTGGTGGGCTTACTTTGAAAAGCAGAGCCTCAGCATTTCTCCTTTCTTCCTCTTAACCTTGCTCTGGTGTCACTTCAAGTCACAGGCAGCTACTATATCCTCCCACCCCCACAGCGCATCTCTTGGAAGACCATGCATTTCAGAAAGGGGGCTGTTCCTACAGAGTGTTACATTTACAACTATCAGGCAGAGACAAGAGTTTTATAATGATCTTATCTCTACCTGGGCCTCAGCAGGGTCTTAATCCAGAGCACATACTGTTCCTTGTCTGATCTTCCAAATAGAGCACAGTGAAGGAGTCCTTGGCCTGATATAGTTCCACTGATGAGGCAAATGGGAGGTATGAACTCAGTCCTGTGGCAGACTAGGGGTGACCTCTCCCTGTAGTGACAAACACTTTCATATTTGTTCTGGTAGCCTCACACCATTCCATTATCTCCACAGGTTTTGGTCAAGTGAGTTGAGTGGTGTGACCAGCTGAAAACAAGTTTGAATGCATCTTCCCTGGTGACCCCAGAGACCAATGCTTCTGTTAGCTATTCCTGCAAGGAAGCTGCAAAGTCACAGGATATTGCCAAATTTCTTGTAAGAGCCATATAAAAGAAAATACCCCTCTGTCTAGTCTCAGCCTGAATGCCTCTGGCTAACAAAAACTGCTTAAGTCATTGGATATAACAGGGAAATGTTTCAGAACCTTTTACAAATGACACACCTGCTCCTACTGGCAGGGAATCTATTATGCAGCAGGCTAGCGCTTACCCACTGCAACTCAAGACTGTATAGAATTCTCTTGGGAAAGGCACACAGGGTCTTACTTGGCCATGTCACCATTTGCTATAGAGAGTCAAAGATGTCCACAAGCTATTGAGAACTCGATGTTACTTATTAATGGAAATTACTGTTTATTTTAATTTAATAAACAATGAAGGCCTAGTCAGCCATCTTATCAGCAACACAAACAACAACCAAGGGTTCTTATTCCCATGCTGCCTCTGGAAGACAGATGACCTCTGTCTTAGTATTGTTGCTTGTGTTGGAAGTTTTACTTCAATCAATGCATTGTCTCGCTGTGTGCTCTGAATCTATTCACCATTAGTGGCAATAGATGTTAGTCAGTTGAAGGGCCCCTGCTTGAATTCTCTCCTTGTTACTTTCCTCAAGTTTAAGCATGCCTCTGATTGACTAGACTGATATTCAGTTCCTCCTCCTTCCCACAATTCTCTTTCACTACCTTTGGAATTCAGCTAGTGTATATGACTAGGCTTTCCTATCCACAGGTACTTTCTTAATAAAAATGAGTTTATTTTGTTTAAGATAAACACCACTCTCTTTCATATTCTTTTATATCTCCAATGAACTCTGCTGCATAAAGCAACTCTCTTCAGCATGCCCTTTATCACAGTTAAGTGGGTCTTAAGAACATAAGGAGAACACTGCTGGATCAGGCCAATTGCCCATGTAGTCCAGCATTCTGTTCTCACTATGTCCTACCAATGCTTATGGAAAGCCTGCAAGCACCCACAAGGCCTTGATGTTCTCACGTTGCACCCAACATGCAAAGGTCAGGTTATGGTTAGCGGACACAATGCTACAGTCCAAATATAGATTGTACATGTGGAACAGAGCAAGAGGATTAGTGTAACAGGGCAATCTGTGAATAAGTCCTCTGCTTACCATAAGCATCTATCAATCAAAAACCACAGCTACCATATGGATATTCAACTAAAACAACAAATAACTGATTTCATGGGCTGCTTATTAGGGATGCAGAATTCCATGCACAGCTGAACCCAATTATAAAACTGTATTCAGTAGCCTAGTGGTATTCTATTAATAAGAACCTTACCATTGATGAGTTTGTGAGCCGATATATGAACAGATATAAGTAACTGCTAATCATATTTAAAGGATTGCGAGCAACCCATGTGATCATGCATCCCCCCCCAGTTCCTCAGTCCTACATGGCATACAAAGTGGCCTCCAACTCAGTTCTTACTCTTGTATGCAAATTCCTCCCACCCTTCCCAGATACACACAGCCATGCCTTGTCATTATGAATCAACTGATGTCAGCTATAATTAAGGCTAAACAGGTGTGTTTGTAACCTATGATTTCTTAATTTATCAATCTTGAAACACTGATTTCAAATACCAGGTTACAACCAAACCATGGTTAACATTGGTGTAGACTTATGATATGCCTGTTTAATGCCATAAAGCAAAAGATGTGTGCATGGGAATTCACAAGTGAGAGGGAAGGAATTGTAGTCAATCTGTGTTTACATTTGTATCGGCGTATAGATGCCAGGCAACTAAATAATCCTTAAATTTGTACAAGGATTAAATGTATCTGCAAATCCATAGTTAAAATCAGGAATGAGTGCATAAATATTTAGCTATGTCAGGAGCTAAAATAGGAACTGTTCACATTTTAATTTTAAGAAAGAATCTATATTCAACCTTTAAAAAATAAGAATACTCTGGATAGCAATGTAAGAAATACAATGTTGCCCTATCACTGTAACTAAAGAGTTTCTCAAAAATAATGGGATGAAGTGGCTTTATTTTATTTATTTTTTTAAGGCAAAAAAGTCTTTCCTCAGGCTATTATAATGAAGAAAAAGTGTTCCAAATGTGAACTAATGAAGTACTAAGTAATGAATATTTAATTTGTATAATTTACTGAAGTGTGGCACAGAATCAAAGCTCCATTCTTCACAAACATAACGTTCATTAGGCCCATAGTGTAGCCTGCCTGCAATTATTGCATTTTTTTTTACTACTGCAGTAAATAAAAGTAGCAAATGGAGGGAGAGAGGAGACAAAAATCCTGGAAAGTACAGATGGCAAATGGCAATGAAGGACTGTGGTGTCCACCAAAAAGAAATAAACTAACTACCTGTTTTTACTCATAATAGAAAAAGGATAAGCAGCCAAAAGAGCACGAAGAAAAAAAGAAAAGGTAATAGAGGCTTAGCTTAGCAGGTTTTTTGCCCGTCAGTGAAAACATTATTAAATTAGCTTCACTGATAGAAGAAATCACACAAAAACAGAACAGTGTGCTAGCTTGGTGTGAGACTGCAGTAGTATTGATGGCAGGGAGATAAGTGCTACCAAAACTGTGCAGAATAAACACATCAGACAGAGGCGATCATATTTTTCAGGCTATGATGTGATATGAATTTTAATATAAGCATGGGGAAAATGAACATCTAAATAGCATAAGATGCTCATGAACAAAGGGGCAAACTCTCATAGGCTGCAGCTGGAATGATAAATATCAAGCATAATTTTTTTCTATTGAAATAAATTGTGTTTTGTCGCAAGAAATGTCTAGTTTACCAAGCATGGATCCATGAAAATGTTGTATATTTGCATGAGGGCAGCTTCATCTTTTAAACAGTCAAGGCAAGAGGTGTAAACTGACAAAATCCAGCTCTTCATAAATTCCTTTCATGTGACATGAGAGCCAGTAAGGTATATGGTCAGATTATTGGACTGGGGAGAATCAAGTTCAAATCCCCACACAGTCATGAAGCTCATTGGGTAATCCTAAACTAATGACTTTCTCTCAATCTAATTTACCTCACAGGATTGTTGTGAGGATGAAAATGGAGGTGTGGGTGGAATGTTCACTTTGTAGAGATCCTTAGAAAGAAGGAAGAATTTATAACAAAATAAAATGAGATCTCTTCTCAATCATCCCAGAATGCATGTCAGGGAACAATGGGCTCAAATTAAAGGAAGCCGGATTGTGGCTGAACATCAGGAAAAAACCTCCTAACTGTTAGAGTAGTACAACAATGGAAGCAATTACCTAGGGAGGTGATAGGCTCTCCAACACTGGAAGCATTCAAGAGGCAGCTGGACATAGCCACCTGTCGGGTATAGAATCATATACTTTAAACATGGATTCCAGCAGTGAGCAGGAGGTTGGACTCAATGACCTTATGTGCCCTTCCAGATCTACTATTCTATCATTCTAGGAGTCTGTTCCTGCTGGGGCACTTTTATTTTTATTTATTTAGTTAATTTCTTTCAATATGTATAATCTGCTGTACATTCAGAGAATACCCAGGCAGTATACACTTTCCATCTTCTGCCAAGGTGTGCCCAGGCTGTGTGAAGTTGCAGTTTCACCCGACTAACAACTCACATTTGATAGGACTGGACTGTGTTCTTAGCAAAAGATACTGCAAATGACCTGTTCTTTGCATACCTAGTGCAATCTGACCAGGGAAAACCAGCTACGATGATCCTTGCTTTTCAATCTATTTATCCAAGTTGGCTTTTGTATTTCCCTTCCCTCATGTAAATCTTCCTGCCTTCATTGTTGTTTCCATAACTCATTGTTTGAGTTATTAGAAGTGATTAATATGCACAGGTAGAGGGGTTGCTCTAGGCAATTATGATCAGTCAAAAGATGATGCCAAGCAGTATTTCAACATAGTTTCCAAAAGGGAGTGAGAGAATAAAAGACAATTGTCAGAACATCTGGGTGTTTTAAAAATTTTAAAATTTGAATTTAAAATTGAAAATTTTTAATTATGTTTTATTGTGTATTGTATTTACATCCACTTGTATTTTAACCTGTTTTATTATGCTGTACACCGCCCTGGGAGCTTATTGCTATAGGGCGGTCTAAAAATGTAATAAAATAAATAAATAAATAAATAATTTATGTGGGGTGGTTTTTCCCCCTGTCTGCAGTTGAAAATGAGGAGCAGTAATGTTGAACGGGAGGTGGAACTCTGACACTGAGAGGCCTCAATTACCATAAGAACTACTGATGCCTAAGGCTGGCACAGTAATCTAATAAGGTATTAAGAAGAACATGATTTTGACAAATTATATATTCTAGCGGTGTAAATAGGCATCGTGCTGTGTGCTGTGTTTTGTCTCCTGGGTCCCTGAACGAAAGGGTAAAATCGCCCTTGCTATGGGTCGCACTCATCAATTTGCATTCCTTTCTCAGTGTCGTAAGTCAGCAAAAGTGCTCCGACTGGAACCATTTTTGGACAGCTGGCAAGCACAATCTACAGAAAGGCCCCCTGCCTGCCTGCTGTAACTGCTGCTCATTTGAAGATGTAATGGGGAGCTAGTTGTACATCATCCAAGAAGATCAGCCTTGGCAGCTTCAGGTATCAACATGTAAAAAGGCTGGCAGGGTTCTGAACTGAAAGCCACTCCGTTTAGCAAGCCATTTGCTGGAAGCAGCAGGAGGCAGGTTGTCTTCTGAGTAGGAAAGGGGGCCATGCATTCTGTAGTGCATTATCTCAATTGTTCTGGATCGTCTATATAGGTTATAGGATGCAAAACGTGAGAGCTGAGAAACCACTGGCAAAACATAGATCAATTGTAATATCATGTCTCTGACTCTAACCCTATTTACATGGAAGTAAGTTCTGTCAAAACGAATACATCTTTCTTCTTAGTAAACAATTTTAGGAGTTCAGAACATCAATTGGCCACATATTTACAGAGCACTTTAGTGCCAAAATAGAAATGTTTTGTCATTTTGCTTGCCATTTTAGGCATATTCTGCATAGAGTCAGAGCAACTGACACATAGCTAAGTGACCTGCTACAATCCACAATCATCTCTAGAGGCCAAGGTAGTGATGAAACAATTAGGGCTGGCATCAAATGTTGGCATAGCCAAGCATCTGCCAACAGCCCACATTCCAGCAAGAGCTCACTGGACCTGCTGCTGTAAGGAAGGAGACTCACTGAAGAATCATGGAGAGTGTCTCACGCAAGGGCTTTCCAAAACCTTGAGCTCACACTGGGGATAATTTCTCCCAGTGAGCCTTGGGACTGGACTCGAAAAACCTGAACTATTTCCTTCAAAGCTTGACACATAGTTTGGTAGCTTGGTTTATATGACCATATCTGATTATGTCACTGAAAGTGCTTTGGGTGCCAATATCTCTTGCAACTCACACACTGAGCCTCTAATAATAATAATAAATAAAATAAAATTTTATTTTTGAGTCGCCTATCTGGCCGAATGAACGGCCACTCTAGGCGACGTACAAAATACAATAATATAATAACATACAATATAAAAACCAAGAAGGACCATAATCAATAATTAATAAAACACCAGTTAATAACAACAGTTAAAAGACTAACCCACCCCAGAAATCCCATAGTCCTGCCTGAACAACCAGGTCTTTAAGGTCCGGCGGAAACTTGACAGGGAGGGGGCATGGCGAAGATCAAATGGGAGGGAATTCCAGAGGGTGGGAGCCACGATCGAGAGTTTTCTATTACACACACACAAACTTGCTTCTCTCTCTGTCCTCTCCTACCTCACTTAGCTTGCTTGCTGTCTCCTTCCTCCTTTTAGCCCCAGACTCATAGCCATAGCAATCTGCCAGGTGCCAAAAGGGAAAGGGAGACTTTCCTCTCTTTCTTCTTCTAATTTGCCACAGCTATGAGAACAGTAAACCGGATGGATGGATGGATGGATGGATGGAAGAGATTTGGAGGTAGGTGTTACACTTTTTCAAAAGTTGGGTATATTTCATTATGTATGTAATCATGCATGTTCTTTCTGTTCTAAGTAATGTCATTTACGCATATATGTTTTTATAAGAGTCCTCCAGTTAAGCTTCTTTTGTTACAGTGGCACAAGGCAGGACAAAAAATGAAAGTTTTGTCTGAATGAGGAAAATAAAAAGGACCACAAACTCTGGCAAAAGAAATGCAAAAAGACAATGAGGGATGCTAAACAAGAATTTGAGGAATACATTGCTAAAAACATAAAAACCAACACAAAAAAACCCCTTTAAATACATTCAAATATCTAGGGAGGTGATTGCACCCTAGGATGAGTTAAACGTGTATGGAAGCAGGATAAGGAGATTGTAAATAAGCTAAATTAATTTTTTTGCATCTGTGTTCATAGTACAGGATCAGATCCCTGAACCTGAACTAACTTTTTCAGGAAGGGAGTCTGAGGAACTGAGACAATTAGTGGTGACAAGAGATGAAGTTCTAGGCTTAATAGAGAAAATAAAAACTTACAAATTGCTGGGTCTGGCTGGCATCTACCTTCTCAAAAAACTAAAATGTGAAATTGCTGATCTTCTAACAAAAATAGGTAATTTGTCTCTCAGTTCCACCTCCATACCTGAAGACTGGAAAGTGGCCAACATAACACTAATCTTTAAAAATGGATCCGGGAGGAGGGATCCCAGAAATGACAGGCTGGTTAGCTTAATGTCTGTTCTGGGAAAACTGGTAGAAAGTATTATTAAAGACAAATTAACCATATAGAAGAACAAGCCTTGCTGAAGCAGAGCCAACATGGCTTCTGCAAGGGAAAGTCCTGTCTCAGTAACCTATTAGAATTCTTTGAGTGTCAACAAGCATATAGATACAGGTGATCCAGCGGACAGAATGTTCTTTCAAAATACTTTTGACAAGGTACCTCACCAAAGGCTTCTGAGGAAGCTTAGCAGTCATGGAATAAGAAGAGAGGTCCTCTTGTGGATCAGTAATTAGCTAAGTAACAGGAAGCAGAGAGTAGGGATAAATGGACAGTTCTCCCAATGTAGGGCCGTAGAAGGTTGAGTCCCCAAGGATTGGTACTGGAGCTGTGCTTTTTAAATGATCTAGCGTTAGGGGTGAGCAGTGAGAAAAAGAAGGCCTGAAGAGACTGTACAATGAACTGTATATTTGTTTTAAAGGAATGGACACTTTTTGTGCTTGTGATGGAAATGTAACTGTATGACTGTGCTTTTGATGATGTATGTTCCAATGTGTTTATTAACCTGTATCTGTTATTTCTCTACAGAAAAAGCTGTTACTTCTCTTTGTTTACAGGTCTGGGACAGGCCTTTTTCAGAGAAGGGGTAGTGTTATAGGATTGTGGGAGGTGGGTTTGGATGATATCTGTGATACTCCTTCTAGCTTAGAATTGTGTCTCTGTAAGAGATACATCTGCAGTGCAAAAAACCTACTCTACTGGTCAAACCAGTTTCCTTTGTTAAGCTAGTCTGTGAGCTGATGGGCCTGCCAGGTGCCTCCATTAACAAGTGTAAGAATCTGCCAGGGAAGCAATGTGGGCCATTAAGAACTCTTTCAGGAGAGAGGCCTCCCCCCCCAAACAGGTGTTTGTGTCTGTGTTAGTGGAAGGAACGGGGGCAACTGGAAACAAACAGGGAGGCTTGCTTGCTCTCTGTGTCTGAATCCCCAAAGTTATGGGCAATGGGGAGCAAATCTGATGTACTGTTATTGCTGAGAACCCCTCCATCTTATGCTCAGGCTGTGAATATGTGTCATTAAACCATACAGCATAAAGACACCACAGTCTCGGCTGACCTTCTTTCCAAGAAAACAAAACCCTAGGTAAGTGCTAGAACCCCTGGAAGTCTTGTACTGCTCAGAAACTGGGATGGCACACAGCACTATTCTAATGAGCACTTGCTGGTCCTTTCAGAAGTGTTTTGCCCATACAAAGGACTTTGGATCAGGTTAGTTATAAAAAGTGATATCCAATGTTGTGTGAGTAGACTTCCACTTGCACAGCAATACTTTCTCCTCTGTACCCTTTGCCTGTTGAGGAGGGCATGCAGGGGCTGCCCAGGAAGGGGAGAAGAAGGAGGTACTATTGTGATAGTGGAAGTCTGTCCTACCAGCAGACAGCCACAACTGGATATTGCCCACTATGTATACATACATAAATACTATGTATAAATGGGGATAATTAGTTATTATTGCAATTTTACTTGTACATTACTGTTTTAGTATTGCATCATGCAAGGGAGAAACTACATCGCATCTTGAAATGACCAATGCATCTGTCCTTTATTTCCTATATTTTTGTTCCATTTTCCTGCCTTGATCTTCTCTTTCTGTTCCTTCACATGTGACTGCCTATAGGCATTTCCTAATTCTTCTTATGGGCTTCATTCCAAGCTTGATCTCCATTGGATAAGCATGATCAGTTGCTGCAGTTAATGGTACATGGAAATTATCATTAGCAGCTTTTAGACTTGATGCTTGAATGAGAACAACAGGGACTGCTCCCTGTTGAACCATTCAGAATGCTACAAAGAATCCCTCCTACATCCATTTTGAGTTAGAAATCTATTTTGCAACAAGGGAAATCAGAAACTTTATAAAAAATAAAATCTTGTAAACTTCTGCAGTGGGTCATGAGATCATAACAAGAAAGAAAGTGTAATTCCCAGTAAGGTGTAACCTACACACTACCCATTCTTTGTTGTTGTTATGTGCCTTCAAGTTTCGACTTATGGCGACCCTATGAATCAGTGACCTCCAAGAGCATCTGTCATGAACTACCCTGTTCAGATCTTGTAAGTTCAGGTATGTGGCTTCCTTTATGGAATCACTCCATCTCTTGTTTAGCCTTTCTCTTTTTCTACTCCCTTCTGTTTTCTCCAGCATTATTGTCTTTTCTATTGAATCATGTCTTCTCCTTATGTGTCCAAAGTATTATGTGCCCTTAATCATCCTTGAATCTGGTAAAACAACAAAGTGAGCAATGTCCATTAGATGTCCGTTCAGCCTTTTCAGTACATCATGACAGTTACTATGGTTTCTGCACCCTCTATCAAAGATGCTAAATTAGCATGAAGTGAACACCACTCATGAGGTGTGTGCAATTCTGTTGGTGTAAGGGAACACTGGGTGGAAATGGATACTGCTTTTTCAAAGGAAGGTTTCTGTCTTTCTTGTTCAGTTTCTATGAGGACATACATAGAGAAAATGTCCTTATATGTTAGCATCAACCTCCATTTTAAAATGTGGGGTGCAATTGAACTAGTAATTTAAGAACTTAATATTGTTATTGCTGATTGTGGCGAGACAAACAGTTAAGCAAAGATGGAGAGACCTGGAAGGCTTAAACATTGCAGATTGGAAAAGGAATTGGACTCCTGCTTTGCTGGAGAAGATCACCCACAAATTGCACTTTTTACAAGAGAAGGAACAAGCAGAGACTTTCATTGCCACTTGGTGGAAATTTATTGCGTATGCTTCAGAACATAATTTACATAGTCAATTGTCAACAGTAGCTGCACAGATATGGCTTATCTCAATTTGTCTGATAGATTTTTCTGTGAATCTGTTTAACGGTCAAAATTCAAAAGGAAGGTGGGTGGGATGGGGCAACTTTTTATTTTTCCTTCTTTCTTCTTCAGTTTCTTTGTATTGGTTTTGCTTAATGAATAATAAAATTTTAAAAACCCTTCCATTTTAAAATGCAGTGCTCATTTTCATACTTTTAAAAACACACAGATACCTTCTAGCAACAAAAACATAGTCAAAATTTATTGGAAGAGCAAGGAATGGGGTACAATAATTCTAGAAAGGACAATAAGCCTGATTTAGGGGAGCAGTAATGGATGGTACCATGTACATGTTTAGGATACTAGTGTGAGAGGATAATGATGCAAGAATGGAAAGAGCAGTGGAAAGGAAACAGCATGCCTGGGCATGAGGCAGAGAAGCTACCATCTATATCCACACCACATTGGACACAATCTAAAGTTGACATTTACATGAGAAGGAAGTGAAGTCTGTAGACCCCCTTTTAAATTTGAGTCAGTTTCATTTGCCGTGTTGCATTTTTGAAATAGTAGGTGAGCCACAGAGAAGATGAGTGTTGATGCTTAGAGAACAGATTCAGAAAAGTGTTGTCTCAAGGGAAAGATAGAATGAACTTACAGTTTTTGGTAAGATGACAGCATCAGCATGTTTTGGTAAGATGACAAGTACCAGCATCTGAAATGATATCATAAAAATAACGACGACGAGATGAGTGGGTGCTAGTATTTTCAGTGTATTCATCTAGTATCTCCCTGCCCTCCCCTAGCTACTCCCTCTTCCAGTTTGCTGCGGTGTAATGCTTCTTGTAGGTAGCCTAAAATTACCCATTCCACTGATAAATTATTAACTTTGATACAAGTTAATCCTTTCAAGTCACTTCTTTGCTGTTATTAGAAAATTCTGTCTTGTCAATTCCAAATTGGGAGGGGGAGTGGATAACCACAGATTTTTAGTAAAACTGCCGTCAATGCAGAATTTCCCAAGAGTAATTTCCATAGGAATAACAAAGTGTTTTTAATCTTCCTATCAATATTAGACATTTCTTCAGCTTATTCTTATCATTTGTATGCCTATTCCTTCTTCCTAGGAGAATTTCCCTCTCAATTTAGCCTTTTCATTTGATGGAATTATCGTTCCTTCTGCACCTCCCCTGCTGTTTCATATCAGCACTGAATATTTGTTAAGTACAGTCAAATTAATGCATTTTAACCTGACTTATGAAAAATCTTTGCTTATTCAGTAAATGGGGCTAAAGATGTAACTTATGAAATGATAAAGCATAAGGTTGCCACAACTTTAGGCCACAATTCTGTACAGAGATGACTGCTGTAAAGTGTCAAGGAGCATGAAACAATAAAATATATTTATTGTCAATAGGAAGCACTCAGCATCAAGCAGGATGGAAGCCCACCTGATTGATAATTCTTAGAGATCTCTGATTACTTCAGATGATCCCAAAACAATTCATTAAAAATGGAGACTTTATAATTTGTTGGTATAGTTGCATGTAATATTTTCTCTATGTCCTCTCATACTGTCTTGCAGCTCCCCATTCACATACATAAATGCGTGCACACATATGTTGAAAGCCAGAACTCATATATATGCATACTATTCAGAGGCATCATTTACATACAACTGTTTCTTACATACAACACTCTTATCTCTTTTTGTCACACACTCACGTACATGAAATTTGACTATACTATAGTTCTTGTATTATGTTCCCTTCCCACTAACTGCACACATTCTCATCTGTTACCAGATGTAAAAAATTTTTAATTTGAGAGTAGCTAGAACATTCATAAGCATTTAATAGCACCTCAGCCAGTGAGCCAACAGCTAGACGATATATCTCATTGCAACATTAAACTGATTGGTCTTATAGGCAAGTACGTACAGAGGTTCCAAACACTGCAGCCTAAATTAATCTTGGTTTTCCTTTTGCTGATTTATCAGGGAGACCAAAGGGGTGCAAATGAGCAAAACTCCCTGATTTTTTTTTTTTACTAATCTGTGTGTTCTGCACTTTAACATAATATCTTACCCACTTCTCTACAACAATAGGGACTGCTCTACAAGATTATTCAAAGTCAGCTTTGGCATATCAACTTGAGATAGATCAGAAGGGTTTGTAGGCAAAGGTTTATCTAATAATTCATCCATGCAAATCAGCAGAGCTTCTCTCAACCCCATCTGTTTTTACAGTGCCAGATGCCTTAGCTGGTTAATTTTATATTCCAAGTCTCACATTTCAAAAACATAGCTGGATAGAACAAAAAAGACAGTTCACACTATGAAGCCCACTAGGTGTTGGATGTTGGTTCGGGCACAAGCAGATGCCCAGGATGTAGAACAGAATAGTGACAGGCTAGATCCCAGTTGAAGCAATGAGCCAGACAAGTAATAAGTTTTAAGAGTCACTTTACTGACAATAGAGGTATAGAATACATTACAAGGTCTCTCTCTGTACAACCAAACTCCTTGACCCCCACACTCTGCCAGTTTCAGTTTCCAGCTATATACTGATAAGACAGCTGGTTGTCCTGGCAACGTGTCCTTGAGGAGTGCACATCCACTCCAGCCTTGTGAGCTACTTGGCCTTGTAACTCTGCCATGGAAAAATACTCTTAGGAACTTTTTACTTGCCAACACCCCCCACCTATTTTTCCATAAGCAGCACCTTTTACATTTGTTCACATTTTTGCTTCCATTTGTCATTACATTTACATTTACATTCCTTGTATTCACTTAAATCACATTTCTCCACATGATACATTTTTCAGTTTACATGTTCAGTTCAGTTGTAATACAGTTACTCCATTGCAATCTCAGTATCATTTTTATTATATTTCATTACTCTTCATGATTTCCATCATCCCACTTTTTCCAGTCATACCTACTTGATTTATCAGTTTTGAGAACTTGTCTTCACTTAGTGGTTTTGTCATAACGTCAGCCAGCATATCAGCAGTGTTACAATAAGTTAATTCCACAAACCCTTGTTTAATCATTTCTCTGACATGGTGATATTTGATGCTGATATGCTTGGTTCTCTTGGTGTGTGCTTCTGACTGAGCTAGCTTAATGCAGGTCTGATTGTCCTCATATATTTTGATTGGTTTGTCTATGCCTTTTCCAATTTCAAACAGTAGATGGTCGAACCAGGTAAGTTCGTTACAAACCAGAGATA
Organism: Rhineura floridana; assembly: GCF_030035675.1. Taxonomy (NCBI): domain Eukaryota; kingdom Metazoa; phylum Chordata; class Lepidosauria; order Squamata; family Rhineuridae; genus Rhineura; species Rhineura floridana. Next base: position 82,811,178 of record NC_084487.1, read on the forward strand.
ACGCTATATATTCAGCTTCTGAACTTGATGTTGCCACTATAGTTTGCCTCTTGCTGCACCAATCAATCACTGAATCATATAATAGAATGACAACACCAGTAGTAGACTTGCGGGTACTGGGATCGCCAGCATGATCCGCATCTACATAGCAGCACATACTCCCGTGTTTACTGCTGGACAACACTAGACCTTTACTGCTAGTACCTTGCAAATACCTCAGGACTCATTTTATTCCTTGCCAATCTGTCTCAGTAGGCTGTTCTACTTTTCGACTTAAGATGCTAACAGCATTACAAATGTCAGGTCTTGTTACCTTAACAAGATATTGCAACTGTCCTATGATGTGTCTGTACCTAGCAGTGTTTTCACAAGCTGTCTCTGTGTTTTCTTGTTGAAATGATGTTGTCATGGGAGTCCCTACTGCCTTACATTCAGACATCCCACAATCTGCTAGTATTTGTTTTATCTTTCCTTCCTGTTTTAACACGAAACTCCCGTCTGAACCCCGTATGACCTCTGTACCTAAATAATGACTTACAGGTCCCAAACTTTTTGTTACCACATGTTGTTTCAGACTATTATGGAACTCTCTTTCGTCTTCCTCCTCATGGGAAAAGTACAGGATGTCATCCACATAAACTAGGCAGTATGTGAGCCCCCCCTTTATTTCTTTCACATACACACAGGGGTCTGCCACACAACGCTTGAAATTCATTGACTGCAGAACATCATCTAGTTTTTCGTTCCAACAGCGCGCACTCTGGCGCAGACCATACAGGGATTTCTGTAACTTGCAAACTAGACCTGGCTGTGTTTCACATCCGGGAGGCTGTTCCATATAGCTTTCTTCTTTCAACTCCCCATGTAAAAACGCCGTGCCAATGTCATAGTGGCTTACATGCATGTTTTCTATGGCAGCTATTTTTAGCAAAACCCTGATTGACTCATGTTTCACCACGGGAGTGAAAACTGCATCGTAGTCCGTCCCGAATTGCTGTGTAAAGCCCTTAGCTACTAAGCGTGCCCTATACCTTTGTATCTGTCCTGTACTCGACCGCTTACGTTTAAATATCCACTTACACCCTATAGCTTTCTTCCCTGGGGGCAGAGGTACTAGCGTCCATGTGCCATTTTTTCGCATTGCTTCCAGCTCCTCTTTCATCGCTGCATGCCATTCATTCTGTTCGGCTATGGGTAATTGTTTTATATCCCCGAGGCTTGAGGGTTCTTTTTCCTGCTCTGTTTTATAAGCCACGACATCAGCATCAATCACTGGCATCTGTGCTTTCACTGACTGCGTCAGGTTAATCCCTATTGAACCTCTATGTGTCCTGTCTGTGTCTTTACTGAGGACTCTCAGCTGCATATAGAACAGTGACTTCTTTACTATCCCTTTCATGAATATTTTTCCTCCTCTCATTACATGCACTGAACCCCTTTTGAACATTACTGTGAACCCCATTTCATTGAGTTTCGACACAGCCATAATGTTACATTCGATATCAGGAACAAACAGCACATCTGTCATAATGGTATTGAAACCTGCTAATTTCACTGTACCCCTACTTTTGATCAGTTTCTTAGATCCATCAGCCATTATTACATGATCCTCTACGTCACAAAATGTGTGAAACATAGATTTATCTTTGATTATACTATTTGTTGCCCCACTGTCAATTGCCCATAAATCTTTACAGTTATTTCCCTGCTCATTGTTAATACGTTGCTTATTCTTACTAGCATAGATCACCTGTACACATGGTTTTCTTCCTCTTTCTCTTCTTCTTGCTTCACAATTCCTTTGAAGATGTTGCTTGGAACCACAAAAATAACATGCCTTTTGTCCATACAGTCTCTCTTGTGCAGCTTTGTTGTTCTGCTTTTCCACGTTGTGTTTAGACTCAGTCTTTTCCTGCTTTGCCATTTCCTGCCTCCTTTGAAATTCTTGTAAAAGTTTGCCTTCTATATAATCCATATTGAGATTTGCATCGTCCATTGCTTCCAAAGAGCTCACCAGACTATCATAACTTGAATCTAGTGAAGCTAATGTGATATACACTTTTTGCGTTTGAGAATGTTCAATTTCACGTTCTGACAACTCAGTAAACAGTCTGTTTATTTCCAACAAATGCTCTGACATGGTTGTATCTCCAGATAAGCGCATCTGATACAATCTTCTGGCAAGATATATTTTAGAACTGGCAGTCTTTTTCACATGAATATTTCTTAAAGTTTCCCAGGTTTCCTTTGCCGTTGTTGCATCACGCACGTGCAGTAATTGAGAATCATCAATAGCAAGAACAATTAACGCCTTTGCCCTCTCATCCAGCCTTCTCCAATCTGCTGGAATAGGCACCCCGGTGGGTGGGTCTTCTGCGATAGCTTTCCACAGGTCTTCTTTCACTAGAAAAGCCTGCATTCTCTGTTTCCAAGTGCCATAATTTTTCCCTGTCAGCCTTTCCAAGGGAATCCCGGCCAATAATGTAACAGACATACTTTCACTTTTCACAGTTCACCGCCTTTGTAATTAGAGCTTCTCACCTCTGTCCTTCAGTTGGTTTTTTTTTTTCCCACGGCTCTCTCACAGCTTTCAGCTCAGCTTTCGGTTTCTCCGTCTCTCTGCTGTTTTTCTCACTGGTCTGCAGTTCTGGCTTTTCTCTGCCGCTTTTCTGCAATCCTCAGCACCAGGTAACCATCAGCACCAGGTAACCATCAGCACCAGGTAACCATCCTCTGCTACCACTTGTTGGATGTTGGTTCGGGCACAAGCAGATGCCCAGGATGTAGAACAGAATAGTGACAGTTGAAGCAATGAGCCAGACAAGTAATAAGTTTTAAGAGTCACTTTACTGACAATAGAGGTATAGAATACATTACAAGGTCTCTCTCTGTACAACCAAACTCCTTGACCCCCACACTCTGCCAGTTTCAGTTTCCAGCTATATACTGATAAGACAGCTGGTTGTCCTGGCAACGTGTCCTTGAGGAGTGCACGTCCACTCCAGCCTTGTGAGCTACTTGGCCTTGTAACTCTGCCATGGAAAAATACTCTTAGGAACTTTTTACTTGCCAACACTAGGGATCTATAGTTGGAGGATTCATGTGTGCCTCTATGCCAGAAGGAGGACTCTCATGAAACTGTCCTGTTGCTGCCTCAAACAGTTTGTGTGACATCTCCATTCTCTAAAGTTCTAAAATGGGCAGGTGGAAATAAATCTCAGAACTGAAAATCTCAAATTTAAAATATGCACAAAAAGACAAACAAGCTAGCAATCTCCTTTGTATGCAAGCATAAAGATATAAAGTTTGTGATCAGGTTTCCAGTTTGCAATGTTAGCTTTTAACAAACAAGAGTCTCCCTCTCTCAGGACTACAGCTCCCATAAATATCCAGCTATTCTCATATTTTCACTAAATTTGTGAAAGGAATTATGTTTCTTCATTATTTTATTGTTCTGAACCCAGACGACTAGATGGCTGCAGATGATAAGTTTGTCACATCATGGTTAAAATACTTTATTGGGGCAACTGAAAGGCGGAGTTGTGTGCATGTCAATAAAGGACACTGGATAATTACTGCTGGCATTGTAAATACTGCCAATGGACTTTGGCCCTAAGTTAGCATATTTAATACAGCAGAATCATAGTGCATGAGACAAGAGGTAAGACCTAAGAATGAATGTTGATAATGTAGATTTTGGAGACTAAACACTAATTTAGATTTGTTATAAGCAGCTAGCCAGATCACGAATTCATCTAGTTCAGCACTATCTATGCTGATTGACAGCTGCTCTCCTGGGTCTCAGCCTTTCCCAGCTCCGCCACTTTTAACATGAGATGTCTGGAATTGTGCAAAATGTGTTCTCTATCACGCACCTTCCTCCTAAAAGAAAGAAAGAAAGAAAGAAAGAAAGAAAGAAAGAAAGAAAGAAAGAAAGAAAGAGGGAGAGAGAGAGAGAGAAAGAAAGAAAGAAAGAAAGAAAGAAAGAAAGAAAGAAAGAAAGATTCTGCTGAACAGGAGTTCTGGGTCTTTAACTAGGGCCTCCTGGTTCTTCACAGAGGAAAGCAAGCTGGCAAATGGATGTCATCATGTGTGAAACAGTCACCCTGCAACAGTCATCGTATTTCAGTTAGCTTGCTGCTCAAAATGCCACATTATGTGAGGAGTCTTTGTGACAGCTCCCAACTTCCTGGTAGCACAACCGCCTGGAAAATCTCTAGGTGATTATGTGATCCACATGGCAATTGCTTTACACATCATTGTTGCCATTGCTGTTTCAAGTGCCTCCCTAAGAAAACTGTAGACTGTAAATTCCCAAAGTTCAAATTTTACTTTAGCTGTGAACACAGTGGGCTGCCTTTTAGAAGCTGTGCTTTTCCCAGTTCACTGACCCATTTGTAAAATAGGAAAATCAATGCTGGAGTGAGAGAAACTGCAAGCTTCATGTGCATTCTAAAAGAAATTTATATATACCAATTTCATAAGTCTATGGACAAAAACAGATAAAAGGACTGCCTTACACTAAATACATTACACTGTTAGTTTTGTTGTGCACCCAAACCTTAACTTTTAGGATGGGGTCTCAAGTAAATTTAGAAATATGTGTAGCTAGTGGCAAGATGTTAATCTGGTTAATTCTTTTGTGATACCTGTAGAAACAGTGTTGAGGGAGCAGACTTTTAGCTGATTGATTTAATATGGAGGTGACTATCATAATTCATCCTCATTAGTCTTTCTTTGCCTGTCCATCCAATGATGATATGATGGCTGGATGAATGCTCTCCTGTCACAAGAACATACTGTAAGAAAAGCCTGGTCGATCAGGCCAATGTCCAGTCTAGTTCAGCATCCTGTTCTCACAGTGGCCAACCAGTTGCCCATGGGAAGTCTGCAAGCAGGAACTGAGTGCAGAGAACACATTTCCCTTCTGCAGTTTCCACTGTTATTTGGAAGCATTCTGCCTCCGACTATGGAGGCAGAGAGTAACCATCATGGCTTGTAGCCACTGGTAGCCTTATCCACCATGGATTTGACTAATCCTATTTTAAAGCCATCCAAGTTGGTGGCCATCACCGTCTCTTGTGGGAGTGAATTCTATTGCTTTTTTGTCTGTCCTGAATCTTCCAACATTCAGCTTCATTAGACGTCCATGAGTTCTAATGTTATGAGAGAGGAGGAAAAACGTTTCCCTGTCCTCTTTCTCCATGCCATACATAATTTTATACACTGACATCATTAAGATATTGGCAGTTTTATTTTCAATAGCTTTCATAATAATCCCAAGCAAGGAATTTGCCTTTTTCACAGCTGCCACACACTGGGTCGACATCTTTATTGAGCTATCCACTACGCCCCCAAGCCTTGTTCCTGGTCAGTCACTGCCAGTTCAGATCCCATGAGCATATATGTGAAATTAAAATTTTTTGCTCCAATATGCATGACATTACACTGGTTTACATTGAATTGCATTTGCCATTTTACTGCTCCTACGCTCAGTTTGGAGAGGTCCTTTTGGAGCTCTTTGCAATCCCTTTTTGTTTTAACCACTCTTAACAATTTAGTACCATTAGCAAACTTGGCCACCTCACCGCTCGCCCTTAATTCTAGATCATTTATGAGCAAGTTAAAAAGCACAGGTCCTAATACCAATCCTTGAGGAACTCCACTTTCTACATCCCTCCATTTGGGGAACTGTCCATTTATTCCTACTCTCTCCTTCCTGTTTCCTAGCCACTTCCTGATCCACAAGAGGACCTCTCCTCTAACTCCCTGACTGCTACGCTTACTCAGGAGTCTTTGGTGAGGTACCTTGTCAAAAGCTTTTTGAAAGGCCAAGTACACTATGTTCACTGGATCACCTCTATCTGATTCTGTATGCTTGTTGACACTCTCAAAGAACTCTTGTTTGTGTTCTTTTATTTCCTGCTAATCTCACCTACTCCTCAAAACTGTATCACTTCCATCTTTTGACATTTCTCCTTTAAAGTATACACCCATATCTTTCTGTGCTTCTTTGATTCACTATTACATATTAGTACCCTTCTGATAGCTTTGCTTTTCCTTTTCTGTCCCATGACCAATCATTGATCATATTTGTTTATTGGCTTTTGAATTCCAAGGAAGCTGTTTTTTATATATTTTTAATTTGCACATGTGGCGCTGTATGAGTTAGCAGATTCACCTGATTTTTCCAGACATTCTCAACCAATATCAGCCCCAGCTAACATGGCCAATGGTCATGAATGGGGAATGTATTCCAGCAGCATCTGGCGGGCATCACATTGGCTATCCCTGATCTATGCTAATATAGAAGTGATCAACAATCTATACAAATGGCTGCCAAAACAAGATTAGAGATTTGGCAAGGTAATTTAAAAGCGTAGTTGAGCTGAAGCCAGTCCCAAGCTGTTAATTCCAGTCAGTGTTTCACCACATGCCTAGTCACATCCAAATGCTTTCATGGTTTGTTCCTGTGATGCATATAAACTGCTTGAAACATGAGCCAACATGGATGTGTTTAGGTGAATCACTGGCTTATTTGGAGTATTTTACCATACCTTGCTGGACTGGAACAGCCCAGAAATTTATTTATTTATTTGAAAGCATTCATATACCTCTTAATTCACATTTTTAAGTGTTATATACAAAAATTTAAAAAACCTGAAAGTGAAGCAGTAAAACCATAAAATGTCTGTCTCCTGTCTTCAAAGGTCGGGGGAAGTTCATTTTTAATGCCACTTGGAGGAAGAAGGAATGGCTTTTGTTCCAAGCTCTGGGCTGTACAGGTTACAGTTGACAGTCTAGGTCCCTCGGGGCAAATTACCTGGAAGGCATGTTTTCCCAGCAGGGATGAAGCTACTGAGATGATGCCACAAGCTGAAGGAGGGCAGGTTTGGCTTCAGATTGAGCAGAGCAATGCTGCCACAGAGGAGGGGAGGAGATCAGAACCTTGTTGCTCCCAGCATTCTCCCTTCAACCTAACTCTGGATTGGATTGCATTGGACTGGTGCTTCCATAGGTTGTGCTGAGGCCTCCTTTCCACGGGCTGCTTAGAGAACCAGGGCAGAGGAAAGCGATGAGCTAATCTGTAGCATTCTGGCTCCCCCTACGCCCACTATCTCTCCCCCATCCACACTTCCAAACAAATATGGTCATGGAAGTCTAACACTTCTAGGGGGCATCAGAGTGTTGGGACTCTCACAGAGTAGCTCTGCTTGCTACAATCAGTTACTGCAGTGTTTCTGCAAAACAGGATGCTAGCCTGTGACACTGACCATTTCTGAGCAGATTTTGATATGACTTCTTTTCAGATTATTGAGCATGTGACACTTCTAAAAATGCCCAGCTGGATTGTAAAATGGAAAATAAAGGAGTAATTTTTCTGTATTGGACAGTATTTGGTCATTTTGGCATTTCCCCTAGAGGGACATAGAACTGTCTGCATCAGGATCAACTTAAATAAACAAAGCATGTTAATAAACAAAGCATACTAATTCTGCTCACTGTGGTCGTTTATTTATTTATATATTTCCAAAAAAATCGGTACCACTGACATTAAGGGGAAAAAATCACAGCAGTGAACAGTATAAGATCAATATAAAAATTACATTCAAAAACAAGTACAAAATACATCACAAATCAGTAGATCAGCTTAATACATCAACCTATCTGGATTAGCCCTTAGGGAAAGCCTGAGTGAAAAGCAGAGTTTAAGCAGCTGGTCTGGAAGACAATGCAATCCACTTCCCTTTCCACTATGCCACCTTGGTGCCTAGCCATCAAACCCTTCCCAATTTTAGCTTATTGTGCCTCCCAGTGAAGCATTTGTCAACCTGCTTCTTCCCTAGGCCACCTGTATGAAGGCTCTGCTCAGTAGATGCAGCAGTAGCACCTTGGAAAGAATGGATTACTGAATGTTTCAGCATTGTCAAGGACATTATTCATTATTCCCTTTGCTGCTCTCATCCTGTTTCACCTGCTTAATGGTTGGGTTTGTTTGTCTACAATTCACTTGCCTCCTTCATTTGCAGTATCTACTTGATAGCTAATATACATGCACTTTGGAGCATAAGATCTAGACATAAATATCATTGTCATTGCTGCTGCTACTGTTATAATTATTAGTAGCCTAATACAGGATAGTCAGTAGGCAACTTACAATCAAGATAAAAACATGGAGACGTTAAAAAACCTAATAGCCATAAGTAATTAACCATAAAAAAAACAAACTCAAAATATCAAATTATAATTTAAAACTACCATGACTGGGGAAAACACACATATTTGTGTTTTTTAATGAGCCACTTGCTAAACATTCAAGACTCTTCAGAACAAAGTGGGGATAAAAAGCAAAGCTGATACTCAGAGAGGATGGTAAAAATGCAGCCAAGCCAAATGACAGATCTCAATCACAGTGAATCAAACAAAAATGCAAATTGAGGCAATCAAGAGGGATAACAGGAAAGTGTGATCAAAGGTAAACATTCCTGATATCAATGGCACCTATGCTCTTATACAAGTACATTAATGCCACATAACTGCAATGAAAGAGCCCAACAAAGTAACTTAGAATCAAAGAAGACACCAAAGGAAGATGCTCATAATAAAATAAGAAATGGGAGTCAACTCTTCAGTAACAATCAGCTCGAGGCAATCACTAAGGCACCAACAATTAAACATTTCTAAAATTCAAGGGCTTTTTGAAAGTACCCAGAAAAACAATGAACAATATTTTATTAAACACATTCAATAGGACATCTGTGAGTTCTTAGCAAGCACAAGGCAAGTACAATAAGTGAAACAGTTATATACCTGAGGAACAGCTTTCATAAACACTGGAGCATTTTCATAAATATTGGCCTGCATCATTTTTGAATCCTCATGTCCATATTTTGGTGCATACATTACTTCTGGGAATAAGCCAGTTGTGTGCAGTTGGACTCAATGATAGATAAACTCACTAATGGAGGGGAGGGGAAACGATTTAAGAAAATACCTATACCTGCAGATATTTCTATTAAACTTTAAAAAGCAGGGAAATTGGGTGGCTAAAGCGAATGCATCAGGGGAGCAGGAGACCTGAACTCCTCTCTGAGATATTGTATTGGCCTACAAATTTGTAAAAATGCAAACAGAATTTGTGTTGGTCTTTCACAGTCTACCTCCTACGCAGCTTTGAAGAATTTGGTAACATGTGCCTCTGAGCATATGGTGAACGGTGGCAAAACCTGCAATCAGGACTGTGTCTCCAATGCTGGAGAATTACATTTTTGTATGTTTGTTGGCATTCTTCTTTGTTTCTTTCCTGTGTTACAAAGGATCTAAGTTAGAAAATTATATTTCCCTCGTTATTCATCATAGAAATCTGTGTCCAATCTATTTTTATGGTTTTCAATGCATTTTTATTGGTCAGTATTATTTGATGGTGAAGACAGCCTTTTGTGTTTCAAACTGGAGGTTATATTCTATTTCTGTGTGGGGTGTATTAACAGTTGCATCTAAAACTGCAGCTTTGATATAAAATAGGACTGATTACAATATGCTGATACTTACACAATGAATCTAGCTGTTGGAAACAGCAAACTTGCCAAGGTGCATCTGTTCAGCCTGCTATGGTTAAACTACTCTAGTTAAGGAAGGATGGGCATGGTCAATTTAAAACACATAGCACGCCTAGAATTTATATTTTATATAATACACACACACATATTTGCCTCCCACTGTTTTATCTTGTGCAGCCTGAGACACTCTGCACAAGATAAAACAGCCTACAGGAGACTGCACAATCATCAGTGCCATTATTCCACAGTTGATTTTGGAGATTTTTAATGTCAGTTATACCAAGTGTTGCTGTAGTTCACATATTCACAGAAACAAAAAAAGAAAGAAAAGAATTTACCATAGGAAACTTCACTAAAATTAAATCAAAGATATTTAATGTGAATATCTGAACTATATCAACTATAGCACAGCACATGTCTTGTTAGTTATTTGGTTGACTGCAGGTGTTGCCCCCACTCACCATATGCTCAGAGACACATGTTACCAAAATTTTCCAAGCTACAGAGGAAGTGGATTGGACTATGAAAGACCAAGACAAATTGTGTTCGCATTTTTACACATGTGTAGGGCAGTACAATATTTCAGAGACGAGGTCAGGTCTCCTGCTCCTTGCTCCCACCCAATTTCCCTGCCTTTTAAAGTTTGATGGAAATATCTGTGGCTATTGGTACAAACAGCAAGGGGTTTTTTTGCCTATTAGTTAATTTGCTTGCCTTTTATACCAGAGGTAAGAAATGAGGTTCCTTTGCATGTTTGCTGATAATGGTTTGTTTATTAGCATGCTTACAGTATTGAGTTCAATACTCTCCTGCAAGCAGGTTTAGGACTGCAGCTTTAGATTTCACCAAAAAATGTTTTTTTTAATAAAATATGCAAATATGTGTGTCTGCTGCTGACCTTTTCTCTTATAATGTAGAAACCACTGTATTTATATGGCAGACCCTTTGGAATTTGATTGAGTTAATCTGGTTAATTGGTCTGCAGGTCCTCAAAATTTGTTATATTTTAATAAATATAACCTTAATCCAAGGTTATGTCTCATGAGTCTTTGAAGGTGTGGGGTAGGGATATAGTTCACTTGTTGGTTCCAGTCCATTTTTCATTTTGCCCAACCTCTGTGTTTTTTCTGTTACTTTTTTTGTTTCATTCTCTCCCATTCTGTTCATAAAGTAACAATATTTTTACTGATGTTATCATTCGTTCTACAATGGACTCTTGGTTCCTCTATTTAAATTTAAACAAGGCAGATAATTGCCTATCAAGTCTGTCCCTTGCCTGAGGGACAGTGCCAATTTTAGTTAATAAAAGTGTTTTGTGTCTGCTTGTCCTGCCTGAACCCACTGAAGTCAGACATGAACGCAGAGGTGTGTTTTTCTTTAGTAGATTTAATGGAAAGTTTCCGTTCGGAGTGCTTCATGAATCAGCTTACAAATTACACAGGATTCACTTTCATTACTAGGAAAAACCAGGCATGACTACAGTGCACTAAGATGTGGTTGCAGCAACTAGACATTCCTCCTTACTGACCTTAAGTAAGGATGGGCAGGCACCCTACTTGCATAGACTGAGTGTCACTGTGGAGATTCAGAACATTTTAAACAGACAAATCCTCACATGAATAATTTAGAATTTTAAGAAAAAAGTAAGCAAAAATTGTCAAAAAGATACACACACACACACACACATATTGAAAATGTATAAAACACATTTTAAGGAAAAAGTGTTGTAACATCAGTTAATTTAATTTTTATATTATTTTTGCAAATGACTTATTTCTGTAATAAAAATTGTGTTTAAATAGTTAATTATATTTTCAACCTTGATATGCTTCTCTTGACATTAGTTCTTCATATGCATTACAAAAGTGCATGTTCCCCCCCTTTTTTTTGTGAAGAAAAAAGTTGTCAGCCAGCTTTAGAAAAACTTCTTGCAATGGTTTCTGTGTGCATGTGTCCTTGTCTGTGCACTCAGTGGGACTTCTGAGTCTGCATGGTTTTCACCAATCTGACATGACACCAAAGGAAAATGGATCATGCCAGATAAGGAAAAAACTGAGCTCAGGTACCGTAGTTCTTATTGAAAGTTAGCCACTTACCCAGTTCACTTATAATTACTGGATATGAAGCAGGATTAAGAATAAAATATTCCTCCATGCTTTCCCCCCTGATTTTTGGATTCCTGGCTGGCATGCCTTTCCATGGTGATATTCAAATTTAAACTGAAGCAAACCCTGCTTAGCAAATGGACTACATTGGCTCCAAGCCAAACAGTAGGGATTTTAGACCTCTAGTTGTTGCTTTTTACTGAGCATGCCATACATAATAATATACTCCAATGTTAATTTTCTTAAATGAATTTAAAATCAGCCATGCATTTCTTTTTAACTTTTAAATTCCAGAATATGAAGCTCACAGTATGGGTCAAGGTCAATTAAAGGATTAGAGGTACTCTAGGAACATGCCTGATTTTTAATGTAGTTCTAAAAATTATGTCAACATTCAGGAAAAAGTCCACCAGGCTTCTAAATTTTTTACTCTAGTTTTTCACTTTAACCTGGGGATTGTGTATGTGTGTGTATGTGGAGGAGTTGTATCGCTATGAAAATTTACGCGTTTATTAAGCAAGTGTGTCTTCATCCAGCAGTGTAAGATCTGTAATATTTTGCTTTCAAATGTGGTTATGGGAAGCAGCAGAATGGCAGTGGCTGGGGGAATTTCAATTTAACATGATGGAATGCAAAAAAAAATGACCATGGCTGTATAATGTCCATAGGACTGCAGCCTAAAACAGATTTTATATTATATATGTAACAATATGGGATTAAATGATGGAAGCCAACACCCAGTTTATCAGTGCTTGATTGATATTACTAACACTAATACTAATAATAGGGAACTGAAGAATTCCTGAGGAAAGGGTTTCTTTTTACTCTTTTTTTCAGCCCAAGTACCAGTCTAGAACACCACCTTATAATGCCCAGTATTTACATCTTGCTGAAATAATAGGAAGGAAGAGAAGATAGACTGGCCAGTATGGTATGGGAGATTCACAAGCAACATTAAATCCTTCCTAACACCATTATAAACTTTACAACAAAACATATAATCACAAAGAGATCCCTTATATCCCTTGCCACAAGAACATACTCTTTATTCCAACAGAGTCCAGTTAAACCAATCCTCCATTAATGCTCCCCTGGCAGATAATTGCAGTGCACTAGCATAAAAGCTTGTGAACTGTGCTATGCTTGATATGTGGCTGACGCTAAAATCAGCAGTACTACATTTCATCACCCATCCACCATAGCTAATAATACAAAAGATGGAGTATCATAATTGCTTTCTGAGTTTTTCTACCTCTCCAGCCTCTTAGACAATGAAGTTAATCTAGGATGGGAAACTTGATGGGCAGTTGCATGCATCACACCTTTGTTATGACTATAAATGAGACAAGAAGAAGGAGCTCCTGTTTTTAGCAGTAGGTGCACATCCTCCAATGGAGGGGTCACCAACCTTTTGGGAGTCAGTGGGCACATTTGGAATTTTGAAAAAATGCTAGTGGTGCCTGTCACAAAATGGCTGCTGTGGGGTGTGTGGCATAATACAAAATGGCTTCTGTCAGGGTGTGGTATTACACAAAATGGGAGCTATGGATAACAGAAAATGATTGCCAAAACTAAAAGAGCAGAAAAAGACACAAACACAAAATGGTGTGGTCATGCTCTCCTCCATCAATAAGGGGAAAAAATCGGTATCAGCCACCACTGTGTTTGCTCACAGATATTCTTTGCACTTCTGTTGTGTTCAACTTCAGAACAGAAGGAAAGGTAGGTATCAAACCCTGGCATCCAATGAAATGTGAGCATGTTTAAGGGAGGTTGTTGAATATAGGAAAGACTGAGCCAAAGTAAAAAGAAACTGAGCAGGAAGAGCAAACTGTCTCTCATGTATTGTGGATTTTTGAGGGGATATTTACTGAGACCTTTCATGATTGCTATATAGGCAGGCACACTGGCACCCCTGTGGGCAACCCCTGCCCTAGCTTAGTGACCCCTGCCATAGGCCACATTCACACCAGACATTTAGTCTATTATTCCACTGTAAACAGTCATGGATTCCCCCAGAGTATCCAGGGATATGTAGTTTGGGAAGAGTGCTGAAAGCTGTTAGAAGATTCCTGCTCCCCTCACAGAGCTGCAATTCTCAGTTTTCTTAAATGACTGTTAAACCACTCTGACAAACTGTAGCTCTCTGAGGAGAATAAAAGTAAAGGTAAAGGCATCCCCGCAATTGTAGTGAGAGTCATTTCCAACTGTTAGGGTGATGTCTTGCGATGTTTACTTGGCAGAACATATATATGGGGTGGGATTGCCAGTTCCTTCCCCGGCCTTTCTGTAATATTTGCAAGATTTGAAATGAACCACAAATGCTGGTTAGAAGGAACAAACTTTACTTCACAGTGTGTTGCTGCATAACCAGAAACTCTACTTTCATTTTCCTACTGGTCCCACCCCCAACTGATTCCCCCATACAATTACTTCTAATTCAGTTGAGTTCCTACTCACATTACATCTCCCTTTTTTATTTTTAAGAAAAAAGATAAACTACTGTCTATATCGAATTGGTTTTCTGATCGCTCTGCCTCTTGATGTAGTAACAGGTAACTCAGAGTCCAAAATCTTCTCTGGTATATCACGGGCACTTTGTGCTACAACTGTTCCACTTTTGTTGTCTTGAGACTCTGATAGGTCTACCTCTGATGGAGGTGCAGTTGCAGTCTCAGTAGTCTCATCTATTTTTGGTTCACAACTAGGAGTGCTTTGAAGATCTCTTCTGTCCCTTCGGTAGACAGCTAAATGATCAGTCTGAACCGAATATGATCTTGGAGTCATGTTTTGTCCAGTCACTCTCGCTGGTTTCCACACTCCATTTTGCTGAACATTAACAGAGTCACCAACCTGCAAAGGTGGTAAAGACTTTGAACCTTTGTCAAAGTAAAGCTTCTGTTTTTCTTGTCTTCTCTTCAGATGTGTCTGTATGTCACCTTTTACCTGCTGAGGTAGTAACAACGGTGCTGAGGTAGGCAACCTGGTTCTTAAACGTCTCCCCATTAAAAGTTGTGCAGGTGAGGCTGTATCTACTGTAGGCGTATTTCTGTAATCCAATAAACTAAGATAAGGATCTGTGTTATTCAGACTAGATTCCTTAAGAATCCTCTTTACTGTTTGGATCGCTCTTTCTGTCATTCCATTTGATTGAGGAAATAGTGGACTGAATGTTGTGTGAACAAAGTCCCAATCTTTGGCAAACATTTAAAGTCTCTAGAGCAAAACTGAGGGCCATTGTCACTGACAACATCTTCAGGTATACTGTGTCTTGCAAATATAGATTTGCAGTGTAAAATTACTGATCTACTTGTAGTGTCTTCAAGCAAACATATTTCCACATATTTTGAATAATAATCAACCAAAAGTAGATAGTCCTTTCTTTGAAATTCAAACAAGTCCATTCCTAGCTTCTGCCAAGGTCTTCTTGGAATTTCATGAGGTAACATTGGTTCTTTTTGGTTTTTATTTCTGAAGGTGTGACATGTGGTACATGACAGTACCAATTCTTCAATTTGGGCACACATACCTAGCCAATATATAGCTTCTCGTGCCCGCTTTTTACATAATTCAACACCCAGATGACTCTCATGTATACTATTCAATATCTATTTCCTCAAATCTTGTGGTACTACGATTCTGTCACTTTTAAAAATGAGTCCATCATGAACACTTAATTCCTGTCTGTAATTCCAATAAACATATATACACTCTGGAACTTCTACTCTTTTATCTGGCCACCCCTGCAAAATGGCATTTTTCAAGATTTGCAAAATGTTATCATTTTCAGTAGCCACCTGAAATTCTTTCAGTATTGATTCGGAGATTGGTAAATAAGATAACATGAGGTTAACAGCAACCTCAGCTTCTTCAGAACTTATTCCTTCACCCTGTTCAAGATATGCCCTGGACAGGGTATCACCAATGATTAATTCTTTGCCTGGTCTATAGTGCACTTGTAATTGATATTTCTGCAGTGTTAACTGCCATCTTTGGATTCTTGGAGGTGCATTATGCAAAAGTTTTCTGAAAATTGCCTCCAATGGTTTGTGGTCCGTTTCCACAGACACTTTTTTGCCATAGAGAAATTGATGGAATCTTGTGCATTCAAACACTATTGCCAACATTTCCCTTTCTATTTCAGCATAGTTCTGCTGGGCTGCAGTCACTGCTTTAGTATCATATGCAACAGGTGCACCTCTTTGCAACAGTACAGCACCTAAGCCTGTAGAACTAGCATCCACTGACAGAGTTACAGGTTCTTTCACATTATAATATTTCAAAACAGGAGTTTTTGTTAATAGTTCTTTCAACTGTGTGAATGCTGTTTCATGAACTGACATCCAGCAAAATTCAACATCTTGGGCCAACAGCTGTCTTAAAGGGGTTGTTACTGTTGCCAAATTTGGGATGAACTTTGCTAGGTAAGTCACCATTCCTAGAAATCTATGAAGATCAGCTTTGTTGCTTGGGCTGGGCATTTCAGTGATGGCCTCTATTTTAGATGAATCAGGTTTTAGTCCTTCTTTGGTTAAGATGTGTCCTAGATATTTTATTTCAGTCATGGCAAATTTGCATTTCACTTTGTTCAATTTCAGATTCCTCTCTCGGCACCTGTCCAGAACTCTCTTCAGTCTCTCATTATGTTCCTGTTTGGTCTTCCTCCACACCAGGATATCATCTATGTAGCATGTGACCCCATCAATACCCTCAAATGCCTGTTGGATCATCCTCTGATAGACCTCAGGAGCTCAAGAGATACCAAATGGCATTGTTGTAAATTGATACCTGCCAAAAGGTGTATTAAATGTACATAGCCTGGAACTGTTGTCATCTAGCTGAATTTGCCAGAATCCACTACTGGCATCAAGAACAGTAAACAATTCTGCTTCTGCTAGCTTACTGGTAATTTCTTCTACAGTAGGCAATTGAAAATGTTCTCTTAAAATTGCTTTGTTCATATCTCTTGGATCTAAACATATCCTTATCTGGTCCCGGCCAGGCTTGTCTACAATCACAATTGAATTCACCCACTCTGTAGGTTCTTTTACCTTAACTATGACTTTTAATTGCTCCATACGAGTCAGTTCCTTTTGGACTTTATCCCTTAGTACCACTGGAACCTTCCAAGGTGCATGAATTACAGGTGGAACCTGTGGGTTGATTTTGATGGTGTATTTCTCTGGTAAGCAACCTAAGCCTTCAAATACATCTTTGTATTCAACTGCAACATCCCATTCATCTACTGGAGCTCTTTTCATTAAATTAACTCTTTGCACCAAATTTAAATTAGTCACAGCCCGGAGACCAAGTACAGCTTGTGCTCAAAGTCTACTATGTGAAATTCCAACTCAGCTCTTTGATCTTTATATTTGCAATCCAGGTTACATTTACCAGACACATGTAGTCTTTCTCCAGAGTAGGTTATTAATCTGGCATTTGAATGCTGAAGTGGTTTAGCTTGCAATGCTTTGTATGTTTTTAAAGACATTGCATTAGCCTGTGCTCCTGTGTCAATCTTAAAGGTCACATACTTGTGATCATTTATGAGAAGATCCACACACCATTCATCTTCCAGAGCTGTAGAATTCAATGTGCCAATGAAGAAATCATAAGCATTTTTAGCTGTATCTGCTATTGAGAACATTTGCCTGCGTTGAAGTTTTCTATCTCTAGTTTTACACTTTTGAGCAAAATGATTATGTTTGCCACCTCTTCTGCATTCCTTCCCATTTGCAGGACAAGCATTTATGTCATGATGACTGATACCACACTTGTAGCAGGCCTTTGCTGCTACTACAGGCCTCTGTGGCATTTCCTTTTCTTGGGAGCTGGTAGTAGTGCCAAAGCTCCATTTGCTCTGAGGCTGGCTTACTTTTGGCTTTTCAAAGGTACTTTTGCCCTGTAAGGCATCCATTTGTTTTTCTGTTGCCCAAAAATCTTTCATCTGTTTTGCAATCACTTCTTCTGCCCTGCATATATTCACTGCACACTCAAGGATTAAATCACTCTCTCTCAGTAACTTGGCTCTCAATCTGTCTGTCTGAATGCCACACACAATGCGATCCTTAATAAGAGAATCACACAGCTCCCCAAATTCACAGGTCTGAGCCAAAAGCATCCAATCAGTCACATGTTGGTCTATACTTTCTCCTTCACTCTGTATTCTAGTGAAGAACCTGTGCCTTTCATCTTTTATCTGCATCATCATCAAACTGGAAAGTATTAAATACCTCTCTTGCTTCTTCACCTGCCACATGCAGAAATAATGCTGACTGGAGTCTCTCATCTTTCTTATCTGCTCCACTTGCAATGCAGTACAATTCAAACCCTTGCTTCCATCTTCTCCAGTTCTCTGCTGCATTTCCTTCAAACACCAACGTTCCTGGCGGCTTTAGCTGGTCCATTTTTCACTGCCTTATGTTTTAGGTAGTCTTCTGACACCATGTAATATTTGCAAGATTTGAAATGAACCACAAATGCTGGTTAGAAGGAACAAACTTTACTTCACAGTGTGTTGCTGCATAACCAAAAACTCTACTTTCGTTTTCCTAGTGGTCCCACCCCCAACTAATTCCCCCATACAATTACTTCTAATTCATGTGAGTTCCTACTCACATTACATTTCTTTACTCCCCAGCATATGCCGGGTACTCATTTTACCGACCACGGATGGATGGAAGGTTGAGTGGACCTCAACCCCTTTTACCAGAGATTCGACTTCATCCTTCTGTTGGAATCGAACTCTGGCTGTGAGCAGAGCTTCGGCTGCGTTACCGCTGCTTACCACTCTGCACCACGGAGGATCTTTGTGAGGAGAATAGGGGTTGTTATATTGATCAGGATGAGACCAAGGATAAAATACAGCTTCTTTATTTAATAATTCCCAAACAGTAAAACATCTGACCTTGTTCTGTGCTAGGCCTCACCCAGCACACACAACATTGACTAACTCCAGTAACTAAATCAGCCTAGCTCCCCTTGGCTGCAGGCGATCTAGCCCACTCTGTGGAGTGGGAGAGATGGGCAATTGTATACTATTTATTGGGGTGGGGGCCTGCCTGATTGGCAGTCGGGGGGGACATGTGTAGACCGGAAGGGGGTGTTGTGGGGGGAGTGGGGAGCCACAATATTGGAAGGCTAGGTGGCAGATACTGGAGGGGTGTAGGCAGGCCACGCCAACTTAGGGGAACAAGGGATAGATGTGTCATATCCATCCCCTGTTCCAGACCTGCCCACAACCAGAAGAGAACTGGGGGATGCAAGACTCCATCCAGCCTTCGACTGCTGTCATGTAACGCCAGGTCTGTGGTACAGAAGACATCTCTGATCCATGATATGATTCTGGATGAGAACGCAGACCTGGTGTGTATCACGGAGACCTGGCTGGATGAGGCCTCAGCTCCCATACTTGAGGCCATGTGCCCAGCCGGTTTCCGATACGCACAGCAGCCGAGGATTGGTAGGCGGGGAGGGGGTGTGGCAGTAATCTATCGGGAGTCTTTGGTTTTCACCAGACCACGAGACCAAGTTTGTTGATTGCATGTACTGGAGATTGGGCCCAAAGGGCAGTTTAGGGATTCTACTTGTGTACCGCCCACCCCGCTGCACAGCAGACTCCCTGACCGAGGTGCTTGAGGTAGTCTCGGACGTGCGGCTGCTCTCCCCCAACCTATTGGTACTGGGGGATTTCAACATACACGCGGAGACTGCTCTCATGGGAGCCCCTCGGGATTTCATTGAAACCATGACTTCTTGGGAACTGCACCTCAGTAATATAGGGCCCACCCATGTAGCTGGTTGTGCTATTGACCTTGTATTTGTCTCGGGAGGGGAGGGGAGTGCTCTGAAAATGGGGACTGTTGTTTCTAACCCCGTGTCATGGTCAGATCACTATCTGGTGAATATAGATCTCTCCATGCCGCACACCCTCTGCAGGGGACAAGGACCTATTAGGATGGTCCGCCCCAGACACCAGATGGAATTCCTGAATGCGCTGGGGGAGTTGGAGCTTGCTGAAGGATGCCCGGTCGAAACCCTGGTGATGGAGTGGAATAGGGAGATCACTAGGGCAGTAGACCGGGTGGCTCCGAAATGTCCTCTCCCCCTGAATAGAACTCAGATAGTGCCCTGGTATACACCACGGCTGCGGGGTCTGAGATGACAGGAGGTGAGATGACTAGAGCACCGGTGGCGGAAATCTCGCGCCGAAGACGACCGGACACTGGTTAGAGCGGCAATAGCTGCCTACCAGCTGGCAACAAAGGCAACAAAGAGGGAATTCTTTGCTGCCTCTATTGCGTCAGCAGAGTTTTACGGTGGTTCCGTTCCTATCTCTCAGGCAGGTACCAATGGGTGGCGTTGGGGGATGAGGTTTCAGACCCTTGGCCTCTAAATTGTGGTGTGCCACAGGGTTCTATCCTCTCCCCCATGCTATTTAACATCTATGTGAAGCCGCTGGGTGCCATCATCAGGAGTTTTGGGCTGCAGTGTCACCAGTATGCGGATGACACAGCTCTATCTCTCATTTAAATCTTCACCAGAGTTGGCTGTGAATACTATGTCCAAGTGCCTGCAGTCAGTAAGTGGATGGATGGGCGAGAAAAGACTGAAACTGAACCCTGACAAGACCGAGGTATTGCTCGTGGGTGACAAAAGAAGGCTGGGAGATATCGACTTGGTGCTCAATGGGGTAAGATTACCCCTGAAGGACCAGGTCCGCAGCCTTGGAGTCATTCTTGACTCCCAGCTGTCCATGGAGGCTCAGATTTCGGCAGTGAGCTGGGCAGCTTGGTATCAACTGCATCTGATACTGAGGCTGCAACCCTACCTTCCTGTACATCAGCTCCCACGAGTGATACATGCCCTGGTCTCCTCTCGCTTAGACTACTGTAATGCGCTCTACATGGGGTTACCCTTGAAAATGGTCCGGAAATTGCAGCTGGTACAGAATGCGGCGGCACGTTTGATTATACTTTATTTTATTTAATTACAGTCATAGACCCAATCAGTTATAAAACATAGAAAAAACATAAAAGGATTTAAGTACACACAAAAGGATTTGTATACATAAAAAGGATTTGTGTTCATACAATTTCATAGTTAAGATATCATTTAAAATAAGAGTGTCAACAGCATTGAACACGTTGCACTTGTCTTTTCCGCAACAACTGCGCTATATAAAGGAATTTAGCAACTGCTTCGGTTGTAAGTTTATTTTTGTCAGACAAAAGATGGAAGACTGTCCGTTCTGGATGTTTATTAGAGAGTCCAAGAGTGAGTGGTAAGATAATTTTAGCTGTTATATCCTTATATAGCTCACATTTGAGAAGAACGTGGTCTAGGGTTTCGGGAGTATTTGTATTGCAAATGCAATAGCGATTGACAAAGGGGGTACCTTGAAAGCGGCCTGTAAGGAGAGCAGAGGGTAGGCAATTGAATCTTGCTCTAGAGAACAGAAACCTATATTGTGAAAAATTTAGCTGTTCTAAATAAGACATATAAGATGGGAACCTAAAATTCAACCCAAATTGAAGGGGGGAGCAAGATGTTAGTGCTTTGGAGAATAAATACTGCCGGTCAAGATCTTTAATTCATTGAGTAATAACTGCTTTGGCTGTTTCAAAGCCCCAGGATGACAGAAGTTCTAAAGACAGGCCTAGGTGATTTAGCTTCCCTTCAAAAATTTTTGACCATGAGCTTTTAAATGGGTCTTTCCATATAAGGTGTGTAAGTCCTGAAAGGGGCCCCAAATAGGCTATCTTGAGCCAGAAATTAAATGCTTGCAGCCATGCTGTACATTCTAAGGAGTTGAATCCTGACTCTAGACGGAGGCCGGCTGAAGAAGCACATCTAGGTAAACCATAAATGGATAAAAGAAAAGTTGATAATATTGACTCGATTTTTTTTTTTGTAATGAGTAACCCAAATCGGGATTCCATAGAGGAGCTGTGATATTATTTTATACATTGTCGCCACCGGGAGCATATTACCCCGGTGCTAAAAGATCTGCACTGGTTACCAGTTGTCTACCGGGCCCAATTCAAGGTGTTGGTCTTGACCTTTAAAACCGTATACTGTTCCGGCCCAGTTTATCTGAAGGAACGCCTCCAGCATCACCAATTATGCCGCCTAACAAGATCAGCCACACAGGACCTTCTCTCGGTCCCACCAGTCAGAACACCTAGGCTGGTGCAGACCAGAGAGAGGGCATTCTTGGTTGTGGCCCCCACTCTCTGGAACTCTCTCCCTTTTGGTCTTCGACATGCCTCCTCCCTGATGGGTTTTCGCCGAGCCTTAAAATCCTGGCTATTCAGGCAGGCCTACAGAATCTTCGGGGTGGATGAGCTTTTATAATGTATTAATTGATGTTTAGATTATTTTTGTACATTTTTGATTGTATATTGTATTTTATCCTGGTTGTTGTAAGTCGCCTAGAGTGTCCGTTAACTCAGACAGATAGGCGACTAACAAATAAAATTTATTATTATTATTAGGGTGTGTAATACCCTCTAGATAAAGTTAACTCTTTCTTTGCTGTGCACCTAATGTAGACACCTTACACTGCAGGGGTCTCCTAACTCTCAGCACCCTTCACAAATTACACTTCCCATGATTCTTTGGGGGAAGCCATGACTGTTTAAAGTGGAATAAATGCCTGGTGTGAATGTGGCCATAATACAGTATCTAGTTCTGGCTTGAGTTCATTACCATCAGGCATAGGGGAAAAGAAGAGGCACAAACAGTCTCATACCCTAAAATGTACGAGACATTAAGAAAAAAAGCAGTGGAGTTACAGGACTGTGAGGAAGTGGTTGGCAGAAAATACCATGAGTATATATTTTTAAGATAAAATAGTTAATGGAACATGAAAATGAAATGGTTGAACTGGAAAGGCCCAGTGAAAAAGACAGATCTGTGGTACTCTTGCTGTGATTACTTTAAAGAGGCCTTTGAGAACATATGGTGCTGCAGAAAGTCTTACTAATGTATGGCACACCAGTTTTGTAATTTATTAACTAACAGAGCGTGTTTACAGTAAATCAATTAGCGGTGAATGGGAAACTGACACCTTTGCTTAAAACCACAGTGAGAGTGAGAAATGGATGTAATTTGGCACCTGACCTATCTCTCCTTAGAAACTGTAATGACAAAGGCATTAGAGTCAACGAATGCTGAAGTTAATAGAAGTCAGTAGTTTGTAATTTAAGGCATGCAGATGATATATAGGATTAATATGTAAGTCTAGTCTACAACTGTAAGATCCTAAAAAGCAAGTACAAATTATAAATTTGAAGCCAGAATAAATATCTAAAGCTGATTAACCAAATTCTGCCTGCCTATAAGAAATGATACTGCAGTAGCTGACAGACGTGAAAAGCTGCTGCCAGTCAGTGTAGAAAATGCTGACCTAGATGGCTCAAGGGTCTCGCTCAGTAAAAGGCAGCTTCCTATGCTCTTAATAGAAAATGCCACATTCTGAGCATATTTTTGAACTTTGAATTTTACATTGACAAGTCACGGCTGTGTGCCTCTAATTCATATCATAGCATTACCTGACTGTGAAACTATAATGTTTTGTTAAAAAAAAGAGATCAATTCTTGTCTGATTCAAACCTTACAGTGCAGAAATGGTAAGAAAAATGAGCAACAGAGTGTAACCACACGAGAAACACCAGAATATTTTTTCCCTTCAGGAGTGAAATTAATAAATTTATAGTCTGTGGGATGAATCACAAAAGTTGTCTCTCATCCAGCATTCCTTATTCCTCTCCAAAGCACAGAAAGCAATACAATAACAATTCACATGGTTTCAAAATCCAGGCTGCAATCCTATCCCCATGCTCCCATTTGATGAGATTTTCCACCCTCAGAACAGAATTGCCTTGTGGTTCCATCCTCTGCTAAGTGAAAGGATGGCTCATCATTAGCAGCAGCAGCAGCAGCAGCAGCACTGACCCACTATGGCAGCCTTTCCCAACCAGTGTGCCTCCAGATGTTGTTGGACCACAACTCCCATCAGTCTCAGCCAGCATTGCCAATGGTCAGGAAAGATGGAAATTGTGGTCCAACGACATCTGGAGGCACACGGGTTGGGAAAGGCTGCACTACAGGTACTATTTTCCTTCTGCTCAAGAGCAGGTCTTGTGACTCAGGTAATTCCAGTTTGGCTCCTACAGCAGTGCAGATCAGTTCTCTCTTGTTTATACCATTATAGCCCCTTAACCACATTGCCTGAACACATCTCTACTTCTTTCCTTCATCGTGGTCTGTCAGCATGTTTTTCTGGAAGCAAGCTGATGCTTTAGGTTGTTTACTTGCATGTTGAATCATCTAGCAATTTTCATCATGCTTAGTGCCAGATCCCCCACCCTGTGGCCATGTCTTCTTTTTGTCTTTCAGGGGTTATTTGTCTCCTTAAACTACTAGAGAAAGAGCCTTCTCAGTGGTCGCATCTCATCTGTGGAATAGCTTTGTGATGTCCCTGTATTTTAATATCTGTAAATATGGTAAGTGCAGGTTTATTAAGCGATATATGGTAAGTGACTGAGTGAGGGGGGGAGTACATGGGCTAGAATGCTGGAGAATGCTGTATGATGATTGGATGAGTGTTTGAATGGCTGAAGGTATAAATGAAAGGATGACAGTTGAGTCTAGGAGGTTGGTTGGGGGAGTTGTTGAGGAGGGTGGTTGATGAGAGGGATTTTGGAAGAGTTGGTTGGCAGAGTTCTGAGGGAGGCTTGGATTGTATTTGGCTGATATTTAGGCAATATATATATGACCAGAAACATAAAGAGTGACACTATATGAAACCATACGCTTGTTAAACATACCTTACATAATCTTGTTATTTCCTGGTGTTTATAAATAAATATTTTATTGGTTTACCAAAAGCCTGATCCTTGGCTGGGGCTTTCACAGACCAGAAGGGTGGGCAGGGTATTTACCAAGGCGGAGAAACAGTATCAAATAAATGGTGGCAGCGGTGAAGAGATAGTGTATCATCAAGTATCCAGGGCAACCCAGGGCTGTATACTTTATTGGCACAAAGATACAGGGGGGTTGTTGTAATGTGAGTAGGAACTCACATGAATTAGAAGTAATTGTATGGGGGAATCAGTTGGGGGTGGGACCAGTAGGAAAACGAAAGTAGAGTTTTTGGTTATGCAGCAACACACTGTGAAGTAAAGTTTGTTCCTTCTAACCAGCATTTGTGGTTCATTTCAGATCTTGCAAATATTACATGGTGTCAGAACACAGAGCTTGGAAAAGTTACTTTTTTGAACTACAACTCCCATCAGCCCAATCCAGTGGCCATGCTGGCTGGGGCTGATGGGAGTTGTAGTTCAAAAAAGTAACTATTCCAAGCTCTGGAAGACTACCTAAAACATAAGGCAGTGAAAAATGGACCAGCTAAAGCCTCCAGGAATGTTGGTGTTTGAAGGAAATGCAGCAGAGAACTGGAGAAGCAAGGGTTTGAATTGTACTGCATTGCAAGTGGAGCAGATAAGAAAGATGAGAGACTCCAGTCAGCATTATTTCTGCATATGGCAGGTGAAGAAGCAAGAGAGGTATTTAATACTTTCCAGTTTGATGATGATGCAGATAAAAGATGAAAGGCCCATCTAGTCCAGCATCCTGTTCTCACAGTGGCCAACCTGGTGCCTGGGGGAAGCCCGCAAGCAGGACCCGAGTGCAAGAACACTCTCCCCTCCTGAGGCTTCCGGCAACTGGTTTTCAGAAGCATGCTGCCTCTGACTAGGGTGGCACAGCACAGCCATCACGGCTAGTAGCCATTGATAGCCCTGTCCTCCATGAATTTGTCTAATCTTCTTTTAAAGCCATCCAAACTGGTGGCCATTACTGCATCTTGTGGGAGCAAATGCCATAGTTTAACTATGCGCTGAGTAAAGAAGTACTTCCTTTTGTCTGTCCTGAATCTTCCAACATTCAGCTTCTTTGAATGTTCATGAGTTCTAGCATTATGAAAGAGGGAGAAAAACCTTTCTCTATCCACTTTCTCAATGCCATGCATAATTTTATACACTTCTATCATGTCTCCTCTGATCTGCCTTTTCTCTAAACTAAAAAGCCCCAAATGCTGCAACCTTTCCTCATAAGGAAGTCGCTCCATCCCCTTGATCATTCTGGTTTCCCTCTTCTGAACCTTTTCCAACTCTATAATATCCTTTTTGAGATGAGGCAACCAGAACTGTACACAGTATTCCAAATGCGGCCGCACCATAGATTTATACATTACATAATACATTTAAGCATTATGATATCGGCTGTTTTATTTTCAATACCTTTCCTAATTATTCCTAGCATGGAATTTGCCTTTTTCACAGCTGCCGTACACTGGGTCGACATTTTCATCGTGCTGTCCACTACAACCCCGAGGTTTCTCTCCTGGTCGGTCACCGCCAGTTCAGACCCCATGAGCGTATATGTGAAATTCAGATTTTTTGCTCCAATATGCATAATTTTACACTTGTTTATATTGAATTGCATTTGCCATTTTTCCGCCCATTCACTCAGTTTGGAGAGGTCTTTTTGGAGCTCTTCGCAATCCCTTTTTGTTTTAACAACCCTGAACAATTTAGTCTCGTCAGCAAACTTGGCCATTTCACTGCTCACTCCTAATTCTAGGTCATTAATGAACAAGTTGAAAAGTACAGGTCCCAATACCGATCCTTGAGGGACTCCACTTTCTACAGCCCTCCATTGGGAGAACTGTCCATTTATTCCTACTCTCTGCTTTCTGCTTCTTAACCAATTCCTTATCCACAAGAGGACCTCTCCTCTTATTCCATGACTGCTAAGCTTCCTCAGAAGTCTTTGGTGAGGTACCTTGTCAAAAGCTTTTTGAAAGTCTAAGTGGACTATGTCCACTGCATCACCTCTATCTATATGCTAGTTGACACTCTCAAAGAATTCTAATAGGTTACTGAGACAGGACTTTCCCTTGCAGAAGCCATGCTGGCTCTGCTTCAGCAAGGCTTGTTCTTCTATGTGCTTAGTTAATCTAGCTTTAATAATACTTTCTACCAGTTTTCCAGGGACAGAAGTTAAGCTAACGGGACTGTAATTTCCGGGATCCCCTCTGGATCCCTTTTTGAAGATTGGCGTTACATTTGCCACTTTCCAGTCCTCAGGCACGGAGGAGGACCCAAGGGACAAGTTACATAGTTTAGTTAGCAGATCAGCAATTTCACATTTGAGTTCTTTGAGAACTCTCAGGTGAATGCCATCGGGCCTGGTGATTTGTCCATTTTTATATTGTCTATTAAGCCTAGAACTTCCTCTCTCATTACCACTATTTGTCTCAGTTCCTCAGAATCCCTTCCTGCAAATGTTAATTCAGGTTCAGGGATCTGCCCTATATCTTCCACTATGAAGACAGATGCAAAAAATTCATTTAGCTTCTCTGCAATCTCCTTATCGTTCTTTAGTACACCTTTGACTCCCTTATCATCCAAGGGTCCAATCGCCTCCCTAGATGGTCTCCTGCTTTGAATGTATTTATAGAATTTTTTGTTGTTGGTTTTTATGTTCTTAGCAATGTGCTTCTCAAATTCTTTTTCAGCATCCCTTATTGTCTTCCTGCATTTCTTTTGCCAGAGTTTGTGTTCTTTTTTATTTTCTTCATTCGGACAAGACTTCCATTTTCTGAAGGAAG
Organism: Rhineura floridana; assembly: GCF_030035675.1. Classification (NCBI taxonomy): domain Eukaryota; kingdom Metazoa; phylum Chordata; class Lepidosauria; order Squamata; family Rhineuridae; genus Rhineura; species Rhineura floridana. Next base: position 82,838,522 of record NC_084487.1, read on the forward strand.
ACTTTTTGCCTCGAAGAGCTTCCTTGACATTGCTCAACCATGCTGGCATCTTCTTGGCCCTGGCGGTACCTTTTCTGATCTGCGGTATGCACTCCAGTTGAGCTTCTAATATCGTGTTTTTAAACAACTTCCAAGCATTTTCAAGTGATGTGACCCTCTGGACTTTGTTTTTCAGCTTTCTTTTTACCAATCCCCTCATTTTTGTGATGTTTCCTCTTTTGAAGTCAAATGTGACCATGTTGGATTTTCTTGGCAATTGGCCATTTACATGTATGTTTAATTTAATAGCACTATGGTCACTGCTGCCAATCGGTTCAACAACACTTACATCTCGTACCAGGTCCCGGTCCCCACTGAGGATTAAGTGCAGGGTTGCCATCCCTCTGGTCGGTTCCATGACCAACTGGTCTAGGGAATAGTCATTTAGAATATCTAGAAATTTTGCTTCTTTGTTGTGACTGGAACACATATGTGGCCAGTCTATGTCCGGGTAGTTGAAGTCACCCATTACTACCACATTTCCTAGTTTGGATGCTTCCTCAATTTCATATCTCATCTCCAGATCTCCCTGAGCATTTTGATCAGGGGGATGATAGATCGTTCCCAGTATTAAATCCCTCCTGGGCCATGGTATCACCACCCACAACGATTCTGTGGAGGAGTCCGCCTCTTTTGGGGTTTCGAGCTTGCTGGATTCAGTGCCTTCTTTCACGTATAGAGCGACACCGCCACCAAAACGTCCTTCCCTTTCCTTCTGATATAGTTTATATCCAGGGATAACCGTATCCCACTGGTTTTCTCCATTCCACCAGGTCTCCATTATGCTCACTATATCAATGCTCTCCTCTAAGACCAAGCACTCCAGTTCTCCCATCTTGGTTCAGAGGTTTCTAGCATTAGCGTACAGGCACTTGTAAGCAGTGTCTCTCTTCAAGTGTCTTTGGCACTTTTGGTTTGGCCTGTGGTAATTTTGCCCTTCTGAATTGATATCCTGTGCCCCTGCTCTCACAATGCCTACCTCTAGGCCTACCCCTTTTAAAATCTCATCATTCTCGTTCCTTTCTGGTTCAAGTGGAGCCCGTCCCTTTTGTACAGGCCCGGCTTGTCCCAAAATGTTCCCCAGTGCCTAACAAATCCAAACCCCTCCTCCCGACACCATCGTCTCATCCACGCATTGAGACTACAAAGCTGTGCCTGTCTGGCTGGTCCTGCACGTGGAACCGGTATCATTTCAGAGAAAGCCACCTTGGAGGTCCTGGCTTTCAGCATCCTACCTAGCAACCTAAATTTTGCTTCCAGGACCTCATGGCTGCATTTCCCCATGTCATTGGTGCCAACGTGCACCACGACCACTGACTCCTTCCCAGCACTGTCGCCCATCGATTAGATAAGTTTGGTAAATATCCACAACCTTCTCACCAGGCAGGCAAATCACCTTGCGGTCTACACGCCCATCACACACCCCACTGTCTATGTTCCTAATGTCCCCCCTGCCCCAATTTCCTTCTGCTGGTCAAAAAATTATGTTTCCTTATTATTACCTTTTTTGTTATGATATAGAAACATAACTAATGCAAAATTAACAAACAAAATTATGTAAATTACAAATCAAAATGTAAGAGTTAGCAGAAGAATGTTTAAGCTTTTCCAGTGGAATGATGGGTGTTTCTGGGCCCTGAAAGGCTGAGATCCATAAACTAATTGATATTTAGCAAACTGGTATTTGAACTGGGTTGCAACACTTTAGGCTTCTTTTGCAAAACAATATTTAAATTAGGCAAGACAAAACTGGAGAAAAAATAGAGAGAGCAAATGAATAGCAATGTGAAATGCTGCATGTGTTGACTTCCAGCTGAGACAGACTAGTAAATCCCCTTCTGACATACCTGGAAATGATGCCCCATGAATTGGAGCCCGGGACGCAGCTGTGGCAAAACATAAGCTATGCACCAGATGGGAATCTTGCTAAGTGCTTTGTATCTCACCACCGCTTGGCAGGCACACTCGCATCTTTGAGGTCACCATGCCCAAACCACTGATTCTAGAGAAATTCTGGAACAGCGTGGACATCAGATGAACTTTAAAAACAATGATTCCAAAGTGTTATGTTTACCCAAGTATTAAATAAAGTATTTTTTAAATCAACTGCAAAGAGTGAAATAAAGCATGCCATTTGAAAAGGTTTTTCAACTCTCTGTGCAGTTTTTATATGGGAGCTCTTGAACAATTGCCAAAGATGCTAGCTATTTATATAGTCAGAAGATGGAGAGAGACTATCATTTTACTGCACCTGATACAGGGTGATATTCTCCTTACCGCTAGGATGAAAAAGATCACCCTGTGATAGTTGGCCTTCTATGAGCTTAGACAACTGGCTTACCAAGCAGTTATATCACATATGGTAAATCTAAATTACCGCTTAGTCAGTGGTAGTCTATCCTGCCAGAAAGGCAATAAAGTATGGCTAACTTCCAGTGATTCTTGATAGCAATGAGGTAGTTAATATTTGAACCTTTAAAATGTTGTATCAAAATAAAGTTGCTAGTTTCTTGAATTCCCTGCATTTAAAAAAAAAACACCAAACTAGAAAAGATGGCCTTCATATGATTTCCACGCATCATTTTATCATGGTGATGTATTTGAATATGCTTTTCACTCACATGGTATGACTTCTCATTTAATATAAGAATGAAGTTTACAGTGGTTCTCCAGAACATGGATTTCAGTGGATCTCTAGGACATCAAAACTGAGCATGAAAATATGGCTTTTCATTAGATATATACTTTTTAGGCTGAAATCCTATATACCAGGCACGGGGAACCTGTGGCCCTCCAGATGTTGCAGATGATGCTCCATCATCCCTAACCATTGGCTATGCTGACTGCTGATTACCAATTCACTAAATAGTCAGTCCAGTGTCTCAGACAAGATCCAATTGTTATTTTAATTTGCCTTTTATTGTTTTTTAAAAAAATAATTGCAATGAGGAATTCTGTAAACTAGATATGGTATAGTTTTACAGTTCAATCATTTTATTACTTACAAAAAAGATTTAAAAACTAAATAGTTAATGCAATTCAAAATGGAATACATTTTACTGAAAAGAAAACAGAGCCAAATGAATAACTGGAACCCTCTAACAAGAAAATTAGGGGCTGTTACTGATAACTGAATGAGATTTATAAGCTAGGAGGAAACCGTCAGGAGGAAAAAGAGATAAATAATCCTCAGGTGGAACCATTAAATAAAGATCAATTGTGACAATTGCAGAACAGCTTTCCAAAGCTCTGGAGTTATAATGCCTTTCTCCATATTAATTAAAGATAGTCAACAATTACAGTGTTCAATTGTTTGAAAAGATTCTTTATACTTCTGTGCCTGCAAATATTGCTGTTCTGAATTATATTTAATTTGGGATGTTTTTCTTTCTATTTTTAAAAAAATACCAGTTGCAATTGGAACTTTCCTATGCTTCTGTTTGTAGACATGTTATAGGAAATTGCAGCAACTTCTGTATTAGAGAAATTTCCATTTGATTTGGTCTCTTGGGCTTGGACTGTAGTTCCATATCCATGTATGTGTGACATGTGAACAATTTCAGTAATAAAGTGGCTGGAGAAATCTCTCTTTAGTCCTCTTTTTTTCTTTTCTATCTTCACTGATTCCATGTTTTACCATCTCCAATATTCCTTCTTTGCTGGAACTTGATAGAGACAGAGATAGAAATATAAGTATTTATATGCTGTCTTCCCATAAAATAATCATGGTGGTATACAGAAACATAAAAACATAAAATCATTAAAAGCAGTACAAAACAAGCATTAAAATGACGGGCTACTCAATTTTTTTTAAAAAACAACTGCATAGGCCAGCCTTCTAGCTGCTGCATTCTGCACCAGTTGGAGTTTCTGGAGCAGGCCCAAGGGCAGTCCCACATGGTAGATGCAGGAATCCAGTGTTGAGGATATCTTTCATATTTTTTTCCAGAACACAAAATATTCCCCTCTCCCAATTGATGGCCCAGTCACAGATGCAAGATCAGGGCTCCTGCACCTGTAGAAGAGGACTTTCTTGTCATGTGTCATCTTTTGCATCTGTCCAGCCATATTTGTATGTAGAAACTGATGAGAACAAAATATCTGGCCTTCTAGGGAGCTTGTGTCATGCTACATGTTTTGTAAATGTTCCCCACCTGTTGTGATTTATCAGCCTGGATTGAATGTACAGTTGGTAAAGTGGTTCTTAAATCTCCATTTGGACCATCGCTAATCCTTCAAAATATTATTTGAAGAGGCACCCTAACCCAGACAGCCACTTCCCATATTCACTACAAATTGACATCCATCAAAATAATCACACATGACAGATATGGGGGAACCAGCCTTTGCATATTTATTTCTTGAGTTTATTTTTGTTACATGTGTATCCTGCCTTTTCTCCAAGAAGCTCAAGGTGTTACACATGGTTTCCAACCTTTAATTCTTGCAATAACACTATGGAGGCATCTTAGTGATTGTGAAGATCTGTCTACTAACCCAGGGGTGGGGAACCTTTTTCAGCATTCCCTTGTGAGTAACCTTCCAAGGGCCACCTGCCTGTGGTGGATGGGGCCTGAGGCAAAATGGATATGAGTCTTACTATTGTATGGTAGGCTACATCCCAGCCATGCAAAACTCAAACACTTCTAAACACACAAACACACCCTGTCCCTCTGTCCCTCCATTCTCCTTCAGGCAAGAAAGAGACATTCTCACAGTTCAGCGTTGCATTCCAGCCATGCAAAAAGTCTGGCTCTTCTACAAACACACCTCTCTAAATCAAATTTTCTTTATTGCAGTCAATGACCAGCATAGAAAGTGTTTCTCTCCATCCTCTTTCCGGACAAGGAAGAGACATTTTTGCAGTTCAATCTTACATTCAAGTCCGACAAAAGTAGTTGAGAGGGTGCAGAGCAGGACCCACTGGGGATGTAGCCTGGGGAGGAGGATTAGGGACAGTCCCTAAGCCAGACAGAGGTGCCTGCATGGTCTCATTTGGCCCTTAGGCCTGAGGTTTCCCACGCTTACATTACCTTCTTTTACCCACTTTCATTTTTCTTTGTTCACAGTGTGAGATACTACCGCTTATTGCTCAATAGATGGGTCTCCAGAATGTGGTTTAGTATATAGATCTATAATATCTCAGCTGTTCCAGTCCTACCAAGCCTGCAATTTGGAGGTTCACTCCCTAGAGCAGAGTATGAAGTCTTGCTAATTGGAAATAAATTGCAGATTGCCATCATGAGAGCCAGTGTGGCATAGTGGTTAGGGTGTTGGACTACAACCTGGGAGACCAGATTCAAATCCCCACACAGCCATGAAGCTCACTGGGTGACCTTGGGCCAGTCACTGCCTCTCAGCCTCAGAGGAAGGCAATGGTCAACCCCCTCTGAATACTGCTTACCATGAAAACCCTATTCATAGTGTCACCATAAATCAGAATCGACTTGAAGGCAGTCCATTTCCATTTCATTAGTGCTCATGGTAGCACCAATGCTTTTGAACAAGAACTGATTTCTATGTAGCTCTTGAGAAGTGCAATATTGTGTTGTGTCTTACAAAACACCACAATGAAGGTTACAAAAATGGAGTTTATCAGCAGCCTGATGGAGCACAGTATATGTATGGAAGGCTTTGCACAACTTAAAAACCACACTTGGAAAATGCAAACAGCAAAGACCACCAGAGCAAGGGCAGCCGAGGAAAGGCTTGACAAGTAGATTTGAGGGCTCCTTGTTTGAAAGGGGGAAAGGAGAGGTTTGGATTTGAGGCAATAAACACAGTGGCTTGGATCCTAAGATAAGTGAATGGAAGGTAGTTCACAGGAGTGTCCTATCCCTTCCTCTTCCCTGAAGCATCCCCCACTCTACCCCCAAAAGCCTCTCTGGAGGGTCAGGGGCTCTCCTGAGCAGTGTGGGATGGGGGATTTGCTCCAAATCCAATTTTGAACAATTTCCCTTACCTCCCATGCTTTGTTCCTGAGGTCCCCTGACCCTCTAGCAGTAGTGTAGTGGCAAATTCAAAAGTGCAGGGTCCCTTCATGATAGTCATGCCACACCCTCTCACAGCCATGTCCCCCTTTCCACTTTCCCTTGTCTCCCTTGCTCTCCCGGTCATCTTGCAAGTCCACACTCCACTACAACAGACAACCATACAAGCCCGTCAGCATGAAAGAGAAAGTTGCATGTTAGTTACTGAGAAGAGTCTTCTCAGTGGCTGACTCACCTCCTTTCACTCTGATTGGCTCCAATCAGTATGAAAGGATAAGGACTCTTCTCAGTGGCTAACACACTCCCTTTTCATGCTGATTGGCTCATACATACCTGGCTGGGACCCTGCTTCCAACAAAGTACCAGGTCTGCGACCCTGGACGACTACACCCCTACCTTCCAGAGACACTTTTGGGGTGGTTCAGGCAAGGATGCGGATGTGATGGGAAACTTTCCATCCTTGAACTTCCTTCCATTGACTTAACTTAGGATCCAAGCCATTGTGATTTTCCTCCGCTACCCCAAACCTATCCTCTGCACCTCTGAAAGTGAGCCATTCACTTATGTAAGGATCTAAGCCAATGCTTCTACATTAGATTAGAACACTCATGTGCAAAACAAATTATATCACTTTAGCATCACTGGGAATTATAAACCCTTTAAAATATCTCCTCATTTGCTGACTCTCAGGCCCATGTCTATTGTCATGGGAAAGAGCTTGTATTGCCAAGGCAGAGCATTGACATGAGATGCTGGAGAAGTTCTGTTTGCAGCAATTAATCTGTGATGGCTCATTTACACTCGGGACCCATCCATACCTAACCGCAAAATCTGCTTTTTCCATATTTGGTTGGTGGCCTCGAGATCCATTCCTATCCTGTTTGTGGTCAGATTATTGTGAGAACCTGATTATCAAGCATCCATACGTGCTGGCCTATTGTGTGTGTGTGTCTAAATTGCTTTAGCATTGGCCACTCCCCTAAGTCCACCCTTTTTCAGTGGTTGGTCCATAACGGTCATTTGCTTTTTGCGCACTTTTTTGGAAGAGCACAGAAACATACATCTTTTTTTTTCATTCCCACACATGTGCAGGTTTGTGGATGTGCTATTGGGTGGGAAGAAGACAAGGGGTTTGGCATGTGACAGAGGAATGCCATGGACTGCCTATTGTAGGAAAGTCTGCAGCATTGCATCCGAGCACATGGACATTAATGTGATTGATTATCAGTTTGGGAAAGCATATTGGTTTTTCAATGGTATTTCTAATGTGGATTTGTGAACGCGATAATCCGTATTAGCTTGCAACATCATATGGATGACGGTGAATTAATGAGGACATAAAGTAATAACTTTGCAGATTATACAGTCGTATGGACAGGCCCTTGGACATCATTCAACAATGAGCATGCATGCATGGGGTCACTGATTTCAATCAAACGTTCTTCAACATTTTCTGAACGTACTATGTTGACACAGAGGACTGGCTGACTTTCACACCCCAAAGAGCCCAAATGTCCAGAAATGGGTGCCTATGTACTTGCAGTTGTATAAATGCATATACCGCTCTGCTCGCCCGCACACAGCCTGGTCGGGCGGAGCATAGTTGGGGCTGGGAGTGACGACGTAGCCGCCATCTTTAAGATGGGCACCGTCGCATGTCACATGCAATATGCGCATACGATGTGTGCGTGATGTTCCTCTATTAGTGTATATATGGTAAGTGCTGTTTGTATAGGAGATACATGGTAAGTGGAATGAAAGAGGAGGGGGGAGTGAATGGGCAGTAGAATGCTGGATGATTGGCTGAATGTTTAAAATGGCTGACAGTATAAATGGAAGGATGTCAGGTAAATCTGGGTGGATGTGAGGTGGAAGGTGGACGTTGTGGGTTGTTTTGGTGGGTTTTTGAGAGGAGATTGTGTGGAGAGTTGGTGGATGTGAGGAGAGGGTGGAGTTCGGATTAATACTAAGACCAGTACCTCAGGAATAGATGAAACCATATGCTTAAGTGCCTTTATAAAGAAATCTTGTTATCTTTGTTATTTAATAAATATATTTGGTTTACCAAAGGCCTGATCCTTGGCTGGGGTGTCACAGACCAGAAGGGAGGGTAAGGTAACTACCAAGGCTGAAGAGTGACAAATGGTGGCAGCGGGGAAGGGAAGAATAACACCACAAGTATTCAGAGCAAACCAGAATTATCTGCATTGATACAAAGGGAGTGGGACAGCTTAAGCACTCAGTCACAGAGGTAACCTGATAGAGAGACTCAGGCTGAGTCTCTGGGAATACTGGTTATAGGACGTGACTGGTGGTGCTGCCTAGCAGGGGGATCTGTTGAGATCTGTGCTAGAGCGGGGAGAGAAACCATAAAAAAGGACAGTCCGGACTGGTGGAGTCCCTGGTGGTGCCTAGTGACAGGCAGTAACCACGAGCAGGTAGGAACCTGACAGGGAGAGCCAGGGAAGGGCATCACACATGGTGGCACAGCGGTGGGATACGAACCAAAGAGAGTCCCAAGCACCGGTGGTGGCAGTAGCGGTGGGATACGAACACAGGAGAATACGTCACAGGTGTTGGCTGTAGCAGTGAGATACGAATACTAGAGAATCCCTAACAGTGGTGTGGCAAACAGAAATAACAAAACAAGATTACTTGTGAGAGTGACTGGCAAAGAGTGTGTGGCAAAGAGTGAGTGAACTCCAACAAAATGGCTGAATACATAAAGATGAAAAGAGAAGAGCTGGTGGAGAAGTGCATAACATTCAATTTACCTCACGAGGGTAAAGGGGTAGATGAATTGAGGGTAGCACTAATAGGATTTACAACTGTCCAGCAAAACAACCTGTCAGGGAAGAGACCAGAAGGATACTCAAGCAATCCCGCTTATATAGAGTACTTGGGAGAGAAGTTAAGATGGGAGCATGAGTTGGAAACTGAGAGATTGAGGATGGAAGGTGCAGAGAAGGAAAAACAGAGGGAGTTGGAAACTGAGAGATTGAGGATGGAAGGTGCAGAGAAGGAAAAACAGAGGGAGTTGGAATTTGAGAGAATGAGAGTGGATGCTGAATTACAGGTGGAAAAGTTAACGTTTGAAAGGGAGAGGTTTCATTCTGATGAAACAAGAAAGAACAGAAATGAAACAAAAATAAAAGTTACACCAAAAGACTTTGCAGTGTTTGAGCCTGGACAAGATCCACAGATTTACCTCAGCACTTTTGAAAAAGCAGCTCAGTTGTGGGGGCTACCAGAGGATAAATATATGCAATATTTATCAAATCTGATTAAAGGGGAATTGGCTGAGGTATACCAATATTTCCCCTCAGACAAGCCCATCACCTATGCTGAGTTTAAAGAGGCAGTATACAAAAGGTTCAGACTGGGACCTGACTACTTTAGAAAATTATTCCGAAACTGTCAGATCCAAGCAGGGAGGTCTTTTGTTGAACTGGGAGCTAAGTTGATGGATATATTTGGAAAGTGGATGAGTAGTGCCAAAGCTCAGTCAGTGGAAGAGGTGAAAAGCCTCATGATACTGGATCAATTATTCCTTCAGTTACCACCAGAAATAAGGCTCCTGGTCAAAGACCGTTCCCCTACATTGGTGCAGGAGGCCACAGAGATGGCGGATCACTTTGCCTCCAACAGAACTGGCTGGGTGGGGAAAACATCAAGAGAGTTTAAACCCAGACCATATAATGGTGGCAGAAAGGATGTGGTGCCACAGCGAGTGAGTCCTCCAGTAAAATCTGAAGGGCACAGGACACCCCAGAGTGGATCTGTGTACCCTAAAACAGAGGAGAAATTATGCTACAAATGTGGTAGACCAGGGCACCTACGTTTTCAATGTGAGGTTGCCAACCCCATTAGTATTCCTGCTCAGGCAAGGGCAGTAAAAATAGAACCAAAAGATTTAACCACAAAAAAGGTTCAGTTCTGCCAGACAAAAGGGACAGAAGTAACAGATCTTGACTCAAGTCTGAGAGAGGAAGTGAGTGTACAAGGGGCAACTTATTGGGCATTGCTTGACACTGGTGCCGCTCAGACGTTACTGAGGCCAGATTTAATAAAATCTGAAGAAATATTACCTCAGGAAACAGTGAATATCCAAGGAGTGAGGGGTCAACCAGAAAGCTTGCCTGTGGCCCTGGTGAAAATGGCGTGGAGAGGCCGAGAGGGCAGATATAAAGTAGGCATTAATGCCCAACAACAAGAACCAGTGATACTGGGAAGAGATGTTATGGGGGCACAAGAGAAAATATATGTGGTGACCAGACAGCAACTTGGCAGAGAAACAGAAGCCATGTTAAGGGGGGCTGAAACAAACAGGGTGGAATCTGTTTGCGAGCCTCAGGTCCCCATAGCAACCCTTGGCAGGCCTGCTGAAGGAGACAAACTGTATCAACTGGTCTCTGGGGAAGAGACAGAGCATTTCAGAGAAGAACTGAATAAGGATACTGTGATGTTCCTATATTAATGTATATATGGTAAGTGTTGGTTGTTTAGAAGATACATGGTAAGTGGAGTGAAAGAGGAGGGGGAGTGAATGGGCAGTAGAATGCTAGATGATTGGCTGAGTGTTTAAAATGGCTGAACGTATAAAAGGAAGAGAGACAGTGGAATCTAGGAGGTGGTGGGGGGGAGAAGAGAAAGAGTGGGTTGTTTGGTGGGTTTGAGAGAGTGGTTTACCAGGAGAGAGTGGAGAAGGAGGGGGGTGGAGTTTGGATTAGTATTGAGTAAAACCATATGCTTATGTGCCTTAAGAAGAAATCTTGTTAATCTTGTTAGCTTTGTTATCTTTAATAAATACTTAATTTGGTTTACCAAAGGCCTGATCCTTGGCTGGGGTTTCACAGACCAGAAGGGAGGGTAAGGTAATGACCAAGGCTGAAGGGGAACTGTAACAAATGGTGGCAGCGGTGAAGAGAATAACAATACCAGTATTCAGAGTCTCTGGGAATACTAGTATTAGGACGTGACTGGTGGTTGCCTAGCAGGGGGATCTGTTGAGATCTGTGCTAGAGCGGGGAGAGAAAAAATAAAATAAAGGGCAGTCCGGACTGGTGGAGTCCCTGGTGGTGCCTAGAGACAGGCAGTAACCACGAGCAGGTAGGAACCTGACAGGGAGAGCCAGGGAAGGACACCTCACACATGGTGGCAGTAGCGGTGGGATACGAACAACAGAGAATCCAGATACGAATACTAGAGAATCCAGAACAGTGGTGTGGCAAACAGAAATAACAAAACAAGATTTCTTGTGAGAGTGACTGGCAAAGAGTGTGTGGCAAAGAGTGAGTGAACTCAAACACCATGGCTGAATACATAAAAATGAAAAGAGAGGAGCTGGTGGAGAAGTGCATAACATTCAATTTACCTCACGAGGGTAAAGGGGTAGATGAATTGAGGGTAGTACTTATAGGATTTGCAACTGCCCAGCAAAAACAACCTGTCAGAGAAGAGATCCCAGAAGGATACTTAAGCAATCCCGCTTATATAGAGTATTTGAGAGAGAAGTTGAGGATGGAAACTGAGAGAATGAGGATGGAAGCTGATGGGAAAGATAAGCAGAGGGAGTTGGAAACTGAGAGATTGAGGATGGAATGTGCAGAGAAGGAAAAACAGAGGGAGTTGGAATTTGAGAGAATGAGAGTGGAGGCGTTATTACAGGTAGAAAAGTTAAAATTTGAAAGAGAGAAGTTTCATTCTGATGAGACAAGGAAAGACAGAGATGGAGCAAAAATAAAAATTACTCCAAAGGACTTTGCTGTCTATGAGCCTGGTCAAGATCCTCAAATTTACCTCAGCACCTTTGAAAAAGCAGCTCAGTTGTGGGGGCTACCTGAAGATAAATACATGCAGTATTTATCAAACCTGATTAAAGGGGAATTGGCTGAGGTATACCAATATTTCCCCTCAGACAGGCCCGTCACCTATGCTGAATTCAAAGAAGCAGTGTTTAAAAGATTCAGACTGGGGCCTGATTATTTTAGAAAGCTTTTCAGAAACTGCCAGATACAGACAGGGAGGTCTTTCGTGGAGCTGGGGGCAAAACTGATGGACAGATTTGGGAAATGGCTGACAAGTGCAAAAGCTCAGTCTGTGGAGGAGGTGAAAAACCTCATGATATTGGATCAATTATACCATCAGTTACCACCAGAAATAAGGCTCCTGGTCAAAGACCGTTCCCCTACATCGGTGCAGGAGGCCACAGAGATGGCGGATCACTTCGCCTCCAACAGAACTGGCTGGGTGGGGAAAACATCAAGAGATTTTAAACCCAGACCATATAATGCTGGCAGAAGGGATGTGGTACCACAGAGAGTGAGTCCTCCAGTAAAATCTGAAGGGCACAGGACACCCCAGAGTGGATCTGTGTACCCTAAAAGTGAGGAGAAATTATGCTACAAATGTGGTAGACCGGGGCACCTACGTTTTCAATGTGAGGTTGCCAACCCCATTAGTAATCCTGCTCAGACAAGGGCAGTGAAAACAGAGCCCAAGGCTTTAGAAACAGCGAAAAAGGTTCAGTTCTGCCAGATAAACTGGACAGAAGTAACAGACCTTGATTCAAGTCTGAGAGAGGAAGTGAGTGTACAAGGGGCAAATTATTGGGCATTGCTTGATACTGGTGCCGCTCAGACATTACTGAGGCCAGATTTAATAAAATCTGAGGTAATATTACCTCAGGAAACTGTGACTATCCAAGGAGTGAGGGGTCAACCAGAAAGTTTGCCTGTGGCCCTGGTGGAAATGACTTGGAGAGGCCGAGAGGGCCGATATAAAGTAGGCATTAATGCCCAGCAACAAGAACCAGTAATACTGGGAAGAGATGTAATGGAAGCCTAAGGAAAGATATATGTAGTGACCAGACAGCAACTTGGCAGAGAAAAAGAAGCCATGTTAAGGGGGGCTGAAGCAAACAGGGTGGAAACTGTTAGCGAGCCTCAGGTCGCCATAACAACCACTAGCAGGCCTGCTGAAGGAGACAAACTGTATCAAGTGGTCTCTGATAAGAAAGAAGCAGAGCAATTCAGGGAAGAGCTGCATAAAGATATAAGTTTGAAGCAGATAAAGGAAAAAGCTCTGACCCAACAGATTCCTTTCACTGACAAACTGAGGAATCAAGTTGTGTGTGAGAATGGGATTTTATATAGACTGTGGATGCCCGCTGAGAGAAAGGATGAATGTGAACCAGTGAAGCAATTGATAGTACCTAGCAAATACAGAACCAGATTGCTAGAGGTAGCCCATGATGTCCCATGTGCAGGACATCTGGGAATAAAAAAAAACCAAGAGGAGATTGGCTGCACACTATTATTGGCCAAACATCTCCAAAGATGTAAAACAACATTGTCTATCTTGTGGAATATGCCAAAAGGTGGGAAAAAGTGGAGTAAAGACTAAGGCACCCTTAAAGCCCCTTCCTATAATTGGACAACCCTTTTATAGAGTAGGAATAGATTTGGTGGGCCCTTTTTCCAAACCCACAAGGCATGGCAAGAAATATCTATTGGTGGTGGTGGATTTTGCCACCAGGTACCCAGACGCAGAAGCACTAAGATCTGTAGAAGCCCCTGTAGTGGCAGAGGCTTTATTAAAAATTTTTATGAGGCTGGGTTTCCCTCATGAAGTGCTGACGGATCAAGGCAGTGTATTCATGGGAGAAGTGATGCAATGTATGTGGAAATGTTGTGGTCTAAAACATCTAAAGACCACTACTTACCATCCCGCCACTAATGGGTTAACAGAGAGATTCAATGGCGTTTTGAAGGGCATGATCAGAAGCTATGTTCAAGATCACCCACAAGACTGGGATGAACGTTTGGGATGCTTCTTATTTGCATATAGAGAAGTCCCTCAAGAGTCAACAGGCTTCTCACCCTTTGAACTCATGTTCACTAGAAAAGTGAGGGGACCTTTGGAACTGTTAAAAAATTCATGGGAAGGAACCCTGGGAGAGTACAAAACATCTGTAGTAGATTTTGTATTGGAATTCTGCAATAAATTAACATCAATGATGGAGGTGGTGAAAAAGAATTTGAGTCAAGCACAGGAGAAGCAACGTTACTGGTATGACAGAACAGCCAGGGAACGTGTGTATGATGTGGGAGATATGGTTATGGCGTTCATACCCAGGAAACATGACAAATTACAGGCTAACTGGGAAGGACCATATACCATAAGAGAAAGGCTTGACACAGTGACGTATGTAATCACCACAGACCAATTAAACAAAAGCAAAGTGGTTCATGTAAATATGTTGAAGCCTTACCATACCAGGGATGTACAGGTGTTGCAAGTTACCTTATTCCCTGAGGGAAGTGGGCCTGAACTTCCAGATTTGGTACAGGAAAGCAAAGACAAAGGAGGGGTAGATCAATTGGAATGGTCAGAGGAGGTGAAGGAGGAAGTAAAAGAAGAGATTCTGAGAGTTTTGAAAACCTATAGGAATCTCTTTAGCAACAAACCTGGCCGAACCAGTATAGTTATACATTCCATTGATACTGGAGAGCATGCCCCAGTCAGATCTGTACCGTGCTGTGTGAATGGGAAAGTTGTGAGTGAAGTAATCTGTTTAGGACATAAGGTGGGGAGTGGGAAAATCACCCCCTTATGGAGCAAGGTGGAGGCAATACAAGCGTGGCCGATCCCCCTAACCAAAAAACAAGTAAGGGCATTTCTGTGTGTGGCTGGATTTTATAGGAAGTTTGTGAGAAATTTTGGGGAAATAGCAACCCCCTTGCATGAATTAACAAAGAAGAAGTGTTCTGAGCATGTGGTATGGACGGATGAATGTCAGAAGGCTTTTGATCTACTGAAGCAAGCCTTGTGCCAAGGACCCATATTAATAGCACCAGACTATGAGCAACCATTCATCCTGGCTACAGATGCGTCGGACCTGGCGCTGGGAGTCGTTTTGCTACAGGAGAGAGAAGGCACCAGACATCCAGTGGCGTACCTGAGTCTCAAGCTGACGTCGGTCCAGAAGGAGTGCCTAGCGGTTGTGTGGGGACTGAACAAGTTGCGCCCATACGTGTGGGGACGAAGATTCACAGTGACTACGGATCATCGGGACTTGTTATTGTTGCAGACTATGAAAAACCATAACACTATGCTGCAGAGGTGGTCCTGGGCCCTACAGGACTATCAAGTGGACTTCCAGTTCATCAAAGGCAAGGACAATGTACTGGCCGATGGACTTTCCAGGCAAGTGGCTGGGACTGCAGTGACGTGACCAGACGGAGGAACAAAGAAAGACATTTTCCCCATAGAGACTTTTATTTGTTAACGCGACGTATAAATCCTGGAACCGGAATAATAATCTGCCGTTGGTTTAAGGGGGGGGAAATGTGATGTTCCTATATTAATGTATATATGGTAAGTGTTGGTTGTTTAGAAGATACATGGTAAGTGGAGTGAAAGAGGAGGGGGAGTGAATGGGCAGTAGAATGCTAGATGATTGGCTGAGTGTTTAAAATGGCTGAACGTATAAAAGGAAGAGAGACAGTGGAATCTAGGAGGTGGTGGTGGGGGAGAAGAGAAAGAGTGGGTTGTTTGGTGGGTTTGAGAGAGTGGTTTACCAGGAGAGAGTGGAGAAGGAGGGGGGTGGAGTTTGGATTAGTATTGAGTAAAACCATATGCTTATGTGCCTTAAGAAGAAATCTTGTTAATCTTGTTAGCTTTGTTATCTTTAATAAATACTTAATTTGGTTTACCAAAGGCCTGATCCTTGGCTGGGGTTTCACAGACCAGAAGGGAGGGTAAGGTAATGACCAAGGCTGAAGGGGAACTGTAACAAATGGTGGCAGCGGTGAAGAGAATAACAATACCAGTATTCAGAGTCTCTGGGAATACTAGTATTAGGACGTGACTGGTGGTTGCCTAGCAGGGGGATCTGTTGAGATCTGTGCTAGAGCGGGGAGAGAAAAAATAAAATAAAGGGCAGTCCGGACTGGTGGAGTCCCTGGTGGTGCCTAGAGACAGGCAGTAACCACGAGCAGGTAGGAACCTGACAGGGAGAGCCAGGGAAGGACGCCTCACAGATACCAGTTTGAATCAAATAAAGGAGCAAGCCCTGACCCAACAGATTCCTTTCACTGACAAACTGAGGAATCAAGTTGTGTGTGAGAATGGGATTTTATATAGACTGTGGATGCCTGCTGAGAGAAAGGATGAATGTGAACCAGTGAAGCAATTGATAGTACCTAGCAAATACAGAACCAGATTGCTAGAGGTAGCCCACGATGTCCCATGTGCAGGACATCTGGGAATAAAAAAGATCAAGAGGAGATTGGCTGCACACTATTATTGGTCAAACATCTCCAAAGATGTAAAACAACATTGTCTATCTTGTGGTATAGGCCAAAAGGTGGGAAAAAGTGGAGTAAAGACTAAGGCACCCTTAAAGCCCCTTCCTATAATTGGACAACCCTTTTATAGAGTAGGAATAGATTTGTTGGGCCCTTTTTCCAAACCCACAAGGCGTGGCAAGAAATATCTAGTGGTGGTGGTGGATTTTGCCACCAGGTACCCAGACGCAGAAGCACTAAGATCTGTAGAAGCCCCTGTGGTGGCAGAGGCTTTATTAAAAATCTTTATGAGGCTGGGTTTCCCTCATGAAGTGCTGACGGATCAAGGCAGTGTATTCATGGGAGAAGTGATGCAATGTATGTGGAAATGTTGTGGTCTAAAACATCTAAAGACCACTACTTACCATCCCGCCACTAATGGGCTAACTGAGAGATTCAATGGAGTTTTGAAGGGCATGATAAGAAGCTATATTCAAGATCACCCACAAGACTGGGATGAACGTTTGGGATGCTTCTTATTTGCATACAGAGAAGTCCCTCAAGAGTCAACAGGCTTCTCACCCTTTGAACTCATGTTCACTAGAAAAGTGAGGGGACCTTTGGAACTGTTAAAAAATTCATGGGAAGGAACCCTGGGAGAGTACAAAACATCTGTAGTAGATTTTGTATTGGAATTCTGCAATAAATTAACATCAATGATGGAAGTAGTGAAAAAGAATTTGAGTCAAGCTCAGCAGAAGCAAAGTTACTGGTATGACAGAACAGCCAGGGAACGTGTGTATGATGTGGGAGATATGGTTATGGCGTTCATACCCAGGAAACATGACAAATTACAGGCTAACTGGGTGGGACCATATACCATAAGAGTAAGGCTTGACACAGTGACGTATGTAATCACCACAGACCAATTAAACAAAAGCAAAGTGGTTCATGTAAATATGTTAAAGCCTTACCATACCAGGGATGCAAAGGTGTTGCAAGTTACCTTATTCCCTGAGGGAAGTGGGCCTGAACTTCCAGATTTGGTACAGGAAAGCAAAGACAAAGGAGGGGTAGATCAATTGGAATGGTCAGAGGAGGTGAAGGAGGAAGTAAAAGAAGAGATTCTGAGAGTTTTGAAAAACGATGGGAATCTCTTTAGCAATAAACCTGGCCGAACCAGTATAGCCAGACATTCCATTGATACTGGAGATCATGCCCCAATCAGATCTATGCCATACCATGTGAATGGGAAAGTTTTGAGTGAGATCAAAAAGGAGGTGGAAGATATGCTGGAATTAGGAGTGATCAGGGAATCCATCAGTCCCTGGGCCTCAAGTATTGTCCTGTTTCCGAAAAAAGATGGAACGACAAGATTTTGCATTGATTATCGGCTAATCAATAAAATTACTGTCCCTGATGCGTATCCCATGCCCAGGGTAGACGCAATGTTAGAGTTATTGGGGGCAGCAACCATTATCTCTACGTTAGACCTCTGTAAAGGATTTTGGCAAATGGAACTAGATGAGCAATCCAGATCCAAAACTGCCTTCAGTACACCAGATGGGTTATATGAGTTTGTGACCTTACCCATGGGACTAAGGAACTCACCAAGTTCATTTCAGAGGCTAATCAATACTGTGTTGCGAGGCATGTCAGATTTTGCAGTGGCCTATATCGATGACGTGGCCATTTTTAGCAAGTCGGTGCCTGAGCATGTCCAACACCTGACCACAGTATTACAGGCATTAAGAAAAGCAGGCCTCACAATAAAAGCTAAGAAATGCCAGTTTGGGCTAAAGGAAGTAATCTATTTAGGACATAAGGTGGGGAGTGGGAAAATCACCCCCTTATGGAGCAAGGTGGAGGCAATACAAGCATGGCCTATCCCCTTAACCAAAAAACAAGTAAGGGCATTTCTGGGTGTGGCTGGTTTTTATAAGAAGTTTGTGAAAAATTTTGGGGAAATCGCAACCCCCTTGCATGAAGTGACAAAGAAACAGTGTTCTGAGCGTGTGGTATGGACGGATGAATGTCAGAAGGCTTTTGATCTGCTGAAGCAAGCCTTGTGCCAAGGACCCATATTAATAGCACCAGACTATGAGCAACCATTCATCGTGGCTACAGATGCATCAGACCTCGCGCTGGGAGTCGTCTTGCTGCAGGAGAGAGAAGGCACCAGACATCCAGTGGCGTATCTGAGTCGCAAGCTGATGCCGAGGGAGAAAAACTATTCGTCGGTCCAAAAGGAGTGCCTAGGGGTCATGTGGGGACTGAACAAGTTGTGCCCATACGTGTGGGGATGAAGATTCATGGTAACAACGGATCATCGGGCCTTGTTATGGTTGCAGACTATGAAAAACCATAACACTATGCTGCAGAGGTGGTCCTGGGCCCTACAAGACTATCAAGTGGACTTCCAGTTCATGAAAGGCAAGGACAATGTACTGGCCAATGGACTTTCCAGGCAAGTGGCCGTGTAAGAAATGTGGTTTTAAACGTGGTTTTCCTTAAGGGAAAAACCCCCTATGAGACCCCAAAATGGTCCCCTGTGGAAGACCCACGACAGAGACAATTGTGAAGCAGTTATAAAGCTTTATTTCGTCCTTGCAAGCACGGGTGTCCTACCAGAAGGCAGACACACCCAACATGACATTGGTACAGACTTTTATCCTCTAGCACGACACTTAAGTTCCCTCCCCTGTTTTCCCCATTGGTCAGGTACTTCCAGGGTTTACAATCTTATCCGAAAAACGCCTTAATGAAGTCCCACCCCTATTTAGATTTTTTTATTACTTAGTTCTAAACTGCCACATACCAATATTTATTATGTAAATATTAATTAAGCAGAATATCTTCAAAACACTCCCATTACGTCAAGCAAAGTAAAATTTCCCTATAATTCTGTCAAGCGAAAATCTCCATTCTATATTAAAACAGACTTTGACCGCAAATAGGCCGAGACTGTCTGAGTTCCAGATGGTCTTTTTCTATCTTTACAGGAGAAAATCCCCTTTTTACCTAGCAACCTTAACCCAAGTCTGTCTAAAGTCAATCTATAAAACAATCTATTTACCCTACTAATTTCCCCTTACATCAAGCAAAGCAAGTAAAGAATAAAAACCTCATCTAAATCAGCCAAGCGTGAATCCTTTATCTACTTTAAAATTAACTTTGTCTAAAAGGCAAACAAAGCAGCTACAGCCTCATAGCTTGTGGTTGATCATATCCTGTTCAAAGAAAAAGCCCCTTTTCTTTTACTTGCCTTAACTTCAGCTTCTATAGAATATCTACTGCAACCTATCAATTGAGTAATTATTTATTCTGAACAATAAAATCACACATTTTATTTATCCTTAACATATTCTGAAAAAGCAACACTATATGCATTTCTCTCAGCCGGGACTGCAGTGACGTGACCCAGACGAAGGAACAACAAAAAAAGACATTTTCCCCATAGAGACTTGTTATATTGTTAACGCGACGTATACATCCTGGAACAGGAATAATACTCTGCCGTTGTTTTAAGGGGGGGGGAATGTGATGTTCCTCTATTAGTGTATATATGGTAAGTGCTGTTTGTATAGGAGATACATGGTAAGTGGAATGAAAGAGGAGGGGGGAGTGAATGGGCAGTAGAATGCTGGATGATTGGCTGAATGTTTAAAATGGCTGACAGTATAAATGGAAGGATGTCAGGTAAATCTGGGTGGATGTGAGGTGGAAGGTGGACGTTGTGGGTTGTTTTGGTGGGTTTTTGAGAGGAGATTGTGTGGAGAGTTGGTGGATGTGAGGAGAGGGTGGAGTTTGGATTAATACTAAGACCAGTACCTCAGGAATAGATGAAACCATATGCTTAAGTGCCTTTATAAAGAAATCTTGTTATCTTTGTTATTTAATAAATATATTTGGTTTACCAAAGGCCTGATCCTTGGCTGGGGTTTCACAGACCAGAAGGGAGGGTAAGGTAACTACCAAGGCTGAAGAGTGACAAGTATTCAGAGCAAACCAGAATTATCTGCATTGATACAAAGGGAGTGGGACAGCTTAAGCACTCAGTCACAGAGGTAACCTGATAGAGAGACTCAGGCAGAGTCTCTGGGAATACTGGTTATAGGACGTGACTGGTGGTGCTGCCTAGCAGGGGGATCTGTTGAGATCTGTGCTAGAGCGGGGAGAGAAACCATAAAAAAGGACAGTCCGGACTGGTGGAGTCCCTGGTGGTGCCTAGTGACAGGCAGTAACCACGAGCAGGTAGGAACCTGACAGGGAGAGCCAGGGAAGGGCGTCACAGTGTGGAGTGGAGGGGTGGAGCGCTAGGGGCTTATTTAAGCCCATGCCACCCCTCTTATCCTTCTCTTGGTGCGTGATGCACACCTCGCCCTCCCTCTTTTATTGTGTGTTCTGGGTCGCTTCGGGGCCGAGTAGGAATTTTTATCCTGCCCACCCTAGTTGGCAGACAGGTTTTTTTGGCTGCTCCACACTGTGAGGGTTGGAGGGAATCGGGTTAGGGGGTGTCATGATTAATAGGTGGTTTTGGCTGATTCTTCCAATTTGGCACTGTTTAAAATGTTAATGCCCTGAGTGGGGCAGTTTTGTTAAGGCACGGGTGTGGTAAGGTGCGGGAAGGGAAGTAGGTAAGGACAGCTAGGTGGCCCCCTTAGGCACCTTTGGAGGTGATTGGTGGGTCCCGAGGCCTGTCTGTCAGGGCTTTATGGCCCAAGGGCAGGATATGGGCTGCTTCTGGGGCCAACTTACCTTACCTTGTATGGCCCCAGGGGGTGGTGACGTGGGAAGGCCCCCCTACTTACCTACAGGGTATGGCCAGGGTAAGCAGATGGGCTTGCCCTTGCCCCAGTAGGGGCTGGTCGACCGAGAGCTGTATGGCAAGCTGCTTGCTTATAGACAGTTCCCACACCTAGGTTTTCCCTCTGCAGGTCACTTTAAAAGGGGTTTTGTTATAGTTTAATAAAGTGGCCCTTTGTTCAACCCAAACTGCTATGTCTGCATCTCATTTCGCCCCTCAGCCACAATTAGACCTTTTCATGTCTTTGGGCTTTATGCCAAAAGGTCAGAAGAGAAGAGCCAGAAGGAGACGTGATGTTGGAGGTGAGGTCATGAAGGTTCAAGGTTCAATTGTCTGCAGAATCCAATGTGGACAACAGGGATAGGGAACCTGTTGTCAACGTGGTGTTGTTGGACTCTGACTCCCATAAGGTCCAGCCAGTATGGCCAGTGGTCAGGGGCAGGGAATGATGGCAGCTGCAGTCCAACAATATCTGTAGGGCAATAGGTTCCCCGCCTCTGGTTAGTGGTTGCTATAATATTCTAAGTATTAACATTAAAATTGGAAATTTTGTATTTTGTGGTATTCACAGCCATTGATGGTCTCTATCCTTTAATAACAGATCAAGTCTTAAGACCAAGGAATAAGTAACTCAGTTTTATACTGTTGTTGCTGCTAAGATTTCTCTAGAGAAGCCAGGCAGTATACCTTTCAAAGCCCCCAATAACTGTTTTCTAAATCATGTAGTACAATTCCTTTTCCTTTTTTAAAGCAAGTTAAACCTTTTATATGCTGAAATCCCTCTCATAAAACATTAGATGTTTGCTCTGAAGTTCATATTAGTGTGATTGTTGCCATATTGTGGTTTTTTTTAAATCATTTGCATTCTTGTTTTTATTCCCAAATGTTTCTTTCTGCATTTCTGCATGTCACGTGCATGATATATTTGCCATGTTTAGCAGATGTTAAAATGTTTGTTATGGTCTGATGCAGATTAGCAGGATTCGTTTTACTATCGTGTTCCTTTTCTTCATCTGAGTACAACAGTTTTTATTTTCTATTACAAGAAAAAGTCAATCACATCAGGAAGAAGTTCCTGCACATCATGCATAAATTTCCATATAGCACTTGGAAATGAATTTTAATGCATATGTTATTTCCATTTCATGTTCCATTTAGGAGCATGGAAACTGTAATCACAGAGTTGTCTTGATTAATTTTTACTCAAATACATATAAATTGTCATAAATACCAATTTGTATTTTGCTGTGCATTCTAATGATTTCCCTCCCATTCGCATCAACAAATATTTCCTGCGCTTAAAAGCCTCCTGTATTCTTTATAAATGAAAAAGAAATTTCACCAGACCGATTGCTTTCATGTGTTGCTTTGTGCTCTGATCATGGTAGGAAACAAAGGGAGGTACTTGCATTCATTCTAATATAGGGCAGTGCCTAAACAGCACTGGCTAGTGTTTTGAAAATGGATAGCTGT
Source organism: Rhineura floridana (assembly GCF_030035675.1). Taxonomy (NCBI): domain Eukaryota; kingdom Metazoa; phylum Chordata; class Lepidosauria; order Squamata; family Rhineuridae; genus Rhineura; species Rhineura floridana. The sequence goes on from NC_084487.1 coordinate 82,861,120, forward strand.
GTGTTATAGTCTTTCTACATTCTGCATATATCCCTTTTAAAAGTTAACTTTCTGAAGGCTGAATAAGTTCTAACCAGTGCTGACTGGGGTTTAGTGGGGCTGCTGGGACACAAGCCAGGGAAATCAGCAATAGGTGAAGTCAGAGCCAATGAAAGGCAGAGCCATCTCCTGCTTGGTTATAAGAGGGGGCTGGGCTTAGGGCAGACTAAGGTTGGTGGGTCAGGACCCCATTCATCTTCATGGGCAAGCCTCTATTGGTGCTCACTACTACAGGCTATATAATGGGGAAAATAGTGCTTCCCATAGAAAATGGCCAGACTTTCAGGTGTTGTTAAAAAGCACCCACTAACCTCCATTTAGGGTCTCCACATGATCACCTTAGCTCAGAAGTCTCAATTTTGTCTTGAAAGGGTAGCTGGCATGATCTAGCAGAGGAGACATGTCAGTGGTGCTCTCGATGTTGTATACTACAGCTTCCATCATCCCTGATCTTTGGCCATGCTGGCTGAGGCTGCTGGGTGTCGTAGTCCAAAATATTTCAAGGACATCACATTGGCTCCCCCTGGTCTAGCAAGTAAAGGCAGAAAGCATTTGCAGCTTCCACTGACACCTGCTACAGAAATGGAAAAAACAGATTGCCCCATCCTCTATACACTGGCCTGGGAACTCTTGGATTCCCCCATTTTCTAGTGATCTCCATTTCATTCAAGATAAAGGAGTTTGGGTGAACACATGATAAATGTGGATGACACATTTAGCTCATGGTATCACATCAAAATGTAGAAATAGCACCCTGAAAAAGGGATGGAGCCAGAGCCAATAAAAAAGGGGCCAGTTAGTTAACCAGTGCCCCCATAATATTATTCGTAAGGAAAAAGCCCTCAGGTAAAGAAAATATTTGTGTTAGGTTGTGGCAAAATAATTTGGCATTGCAGTTTGAGTCACAGGATGATGCAAAGGAGAACTTCAGGTGCATTTGCTCCATCATAAGTGATAATAAACCATGAAGGCTTGTTTTGATATATATATATATATATATATATATATATATATATATATATATATATATATATATATATATATATATATATATAGGTGAACTTCATCACACCAAGATTTCAAAACATGGCATTGTATTGGCTAAATATGAAAGGGGTAAAATGAAATCAGAAGATATATTTTGTTTTGATTAGTGATGAAATTCAAAAATAGAAGATGAAAATGAGCGGGAATGGAAGTGGGTTAATAACATTGCATGTTATTGCCTTCCCATACCCTAAATGGTAAATGAATATTTGTGTATGCCTCATTTGAATTTATAAGGGGCCACACTGTATCATTTGCTATGATTATTAAATCCTGGGAAAGGAACCTCCACAAATACTCCCTTTGAACCATGTATATGCATCTGGGTCCAACTGATTAATATTGCACCGAGAATCATTGATTGGCAATGGCACATGTCTGTATGATAACTCTGGAGGCAATGGGTAAAGGAATGTGGCTGCAGCATCTCCCAAGTCCATAATAATTCACTGGTGAAATTTGCAAATGCATTGGCTGTGTTTACAAATGGTGATATGAATTCAGAGGAAAAATGAATTATAAGCATGTGCCCTTTGCCAAGGGGTGGGCATAACCACTCACCCTCATTTATTCATGAAACACTGGGGCAAAAGGCCCCAGGAGAGAGTTTCCCCCTGCAGAGGCGCATGTGGGAAGCAGAAATTAAGGTACCAAAAATATCTAAAATAACTGGACATCAGATCATGAATGGGCTTGGTTTCTTGTTAGGAGCTCCACCCCAATAATCTGTGGCTGGGACCAGCACAAGGCCAATGGGCGGGGGAGATTGGACATGTGTTAAAAGGTACAGAATGTGTAAAAGATAACAAAGCTTAAAAGAGTGAGAGATATAAAGTCCTGGCAAAACTACAAGCCATGCAAGCAGTTAATAAAGTAGGGGACATTTTAGGGGCCCAATTCAGCTTATGCTTAGCCACAAAATATATATGGGGTGGCTGTAGAACTAGTCATTAGTGTGACACTACAATAGAGAGGTGGATTGCCTTTGAATGAAACTTTGCTTCAAGTATAATCTTGCCACCCAGCATGGGTGAGAAATAGGTTATTGAGTCAAACTGAAAGATATCTTGAATCTGGTCCAGTAATGATGCTAGTAATAGCTATTGCAACGTGGATATTTGCTTCTGTGTATTGTGTATGTAATATTCTGGCATGCAGGGAGAAGTTGTGGAAATTCCATAGGGTGGTATAAGTTGTGAGGAAAACAGTCAAACATAAGCAGTTCCCCACTATCCCCTTTTGGGGGGTCTGAAGCCTCAAATAAAGTTCTGACACTGTTTGTATAATGATAATATTGAAGTACATCCACTCTGCATAGGGATGGAGTTAATCTGTTACGTAGGCTGTGTAGAGATGTATTAATCAACTCACTGATAAGCCACCTTCTATAGTCATAACAATACGAGCCTGGCAAGAGGTGACTCATGTGTCTACTATAAAGGAGGGGTCAGCTAAACTATACTAAGAGGCTTTCTCAGACAGAGAGAGGTGGCAGACCATCAACCATCGGACATCAGCAGTACAGACTCTATGCAAGCAGAAGTACAGTGACTGAACTGGCTCACAGGAGGCCCCTTTCCCTGCCATATTAACACAGTTGAGATTGGTAAAGCATGATCTGTAATGTAGAATTGTAATCTGTTAACTGAATAAAAGCAACTAATTAGCACAACTGGTGTCAATCTCCCCCCCTTACCTGGAATCATTCTAAAAGAATCATTCCCCCCACACACACACACATACACAAGGGAGTGACAATACACCACTGAACCTAGGTTATCTCTGTCCAGATAAGGGTGTTGCTGGGCCAAAGGCACTCTGCACCTCTGAGCCATCCTAAAGAACATAAGAATATAAGTAGAGCCCTACTGAATCAGGCCAATAGCCCATCTAGTCCAGTACTCTGTTCTCACAGTGGCCAACCAGATGCCTATAGTTAACCCGCCAACAGACCCTGAGTGTAACAGCCCTCTCTCACCTACGATTCCCAGGAACTGGTATTTAGAGGCATGCCTCTGACAGTGGAGGTATATTGCCGCAAGTGACAATAAAAGTTCCAAGAATATCACCAAGCTACAAGCCTATTCCTGCAAAGAGAGTGTAATTCTCTTGACCCACTTCAGTCTGGTTTCAGGCCCAGCTACGGGACAGAGACGGCTTTGGTTGCCTTGGTGGATGACCTATGCAGAGAGCTGGACAGGGGGAGTGAGTCCCTGTTGGTTCTACTGGACCTCTCAGCGGCTTTCGATACCATCGACCATGGTATCCTTCTGGGCCACCTTGCCAGGATGGGACTTGGGGGCACTGTGTTGCGGTGGCTCGGCTCCTTCCTGGAGGGACAAACCCAGGAGGTGGTGCTGGGGGATTCCTGTTCTACTCCTTGGCCATTGACATATGGGGTCCCTCAGGGCTCAGTTTTGTCCCCCATGTTATTTAACATCTACATGAAACTGCTGGGTGAGGTTGTCCGGGGGTTTGGGGTTCGGTGTCATCAGTATGCGGATGACACCCAACTCTATTTTTCCTTTCCACCTAAAGCCAAGGAAGCTGTCCTGGTCCTGAACCGGTGTCTGGCATCAGTGATGAACTGGATGAGGGCGAACATATTGAAATTAAATCCAAACAAGACAGAGGTGCTCCTGGTTAGTCGAAAGGCAAATCAGGGAATAGGGATTCAGCCTGTGCTGGATGGGGTTACACTCCCCCTGAAGACACAGGTTCGCAGTTTGGGTGTGCTCCTGGACTCAGCTTTGAGCATGGAGGCCCAGGTCTCTGCAGTGGCCAGGAGTGCTTTTGCCCAGCTAAGACTGGTGTGCCAGGTGCGCCCGTTCCTGGAGACGCCTGATTTGACTACAGTGATGCATGCCTTAGTTACATCCCGTTTAGATTACTGTAATGCGCTCCATGTGGGGCTGCCTTTGAAGACTGTTCAGAAACTTAAACTGGTACAAAGAGCTGCAGCCAGAGTGCTAACTGGAGCTGGTTACAGGTACCATACAACCCCCTTGTTGCGACAGCTCCACTGGCTGCCAGTTTGTTGCCGGTCACAATTCAAAGTGCTGGTTTTGACCTATAAAGCTCTATACGGCCTAGGTACAGGCTATTTGTCAGACCGTATCTCCCCATATGAGCCTACCCGGATGTTGAGATCCTCAGGAGAGGCCCTTCTCTCAGTCCCAACACCTTCGCAAGCGCGATTGGTGGGGACGCGAGATAGGGCCTTCTCGGTGGCTGCCCCCAGGTTCTGGAACACTCTTCCTAGGGAAGCACGAATGGCCCCTTCCTTGCTATTCTTCCGTCGGCAGGCAAAGACTTTTTTATTCCGACAGGCTTTTGGACTAGAAGCTGTTTAAGATAGGACCTCATAAGTTCTGTTGTATTGTTCTATGGTCCTATTCTTAATGTTTTAAATTGTCTTAGTATTTTAAGTGTATGTTTCATGGTTTTAATGTTACGAATAGTTTAATTCTATTTTAATTGTATATTTTTGTATGTTTTTTACCTATGTGTGGTTTTTATTTGTAAGCCGCCCTGAGTTCCAGTTTTGGAAAAAGGGCGGGGTAAAAATAAAGAGTAATAATAATAATAGTAAAATAATTCCACCACACATCCAGTCAGAAGTACCACCTGCTAACTGGAGCTCTGTCTTGTCTGGATTGAGTTTTCAGTTAATTGGTCCTTATCCTATTATGAGGTCTATTATTGTGGCCAGGCACATTCACCACCTCACCTGCTTTAGATGAAAAGGACAAACAGAGTTTTATGTCATCAGTGTATTGATGTCAACACACTCCAAAGATCCAGATGATGCTACACTGATTATGTGTAGATGTTGAATAGCATGGAGGATAAGGCCACCCCCTGGAGAACCTCATACTGGAAAATCCACAGGACCAAGTAGCATCTCCCAAGCACCACCACTGGAGCCAACCATGACCACTACCACTGCAAAGCAGTACCGCCCACTTCCAACCAGCATGGACAATGATCAGGAATTATAGGAACTGTAGTCCTGGGGATCCAAATGTTGTGAAGGCTGCATGAGATCAAGTACCCCCTGCCCCAGGCAAGGAGAGTTCTCCATTGGCTCAGCTTTTTTAAACTTGCATTTGTGGCTACTTTCATGACTTAAAAAATGGCCATTACTGGAATATTGGTCACACAGGTCAGTGTAGGCAGGTTTATAAGTCAAAATGAATTGTTTGTATTATATGTTTCAGCTATTGAGAGGACAGTCAAGTAGACAGTCCATGAAATTGCATCAGGAGCCTAATATACCCACTTTAAAAAACCCTGATGCCTCAAGGTCTCCTGCTCCTAAATTTGGCCTTGGATACATATCTGTTCTGCTGTAATATAGGACTAGTTCAGAATCAGTCGCAGTTGTAGTTACTGTGCGATGAACCTGTCCAGCTGGACTCTGAGAGCCAATTTGCAGACGACTGTTGTAATGTATGGCCCTACCTTAAATGGAGGGATGAACTGGATATCCATTTGGAGTGTTCCAGTGCTGTAATTCTTTGACTGAATAGTTCCAAGATCCATTTCACAAATTATGTAGCAGCAATTCCAGGGTTTTGTTTTTGTTTTTACTAAGTGCTGAAAACAGGGGCAGCTGCCAAATGCACCTCATTAATGGATATTCCTGTTTGACAACTGGCGATGGTTGTGTTCACACTAAATGTTTAAAAGCACACCTGGAAATATATCCTATCATATGGATCTAAATCCTAATGCACATCAAATCTAAGGAGATTTTCTAACACAAAGGGTGGGGAAAATGCATTTCCAATTTAGTTAGACTTGCTACTATTTTAGGCACTGCCCTAGAGGTTTAATGTATTCCACCATAATGGTGCATTTTCTCTATATTAGTTAAGACTGGTAGCACTTACATCATGTCCTCCTTATTTTCCAAAGGTGGCACATTTTGTTTATCATAATGCGGCCATAAAAATATGTTTTTGGCTCCAATCTGAATGACTAAGGATTGCCCTTAGAGCATAATAATTTTATAAAATTACGGGTGAAAGTAGTCTACTGGTTTCAAGTAATTTCAATGCAAAAATATGAATGGCTTTGGTGCATTTGGGAATCATTTTTCCTGAGCATACTAATATATCAGTAACAAAGAGGGAGTAGTCTATACCTAAGTCTATACCATAGCACATGAAAGGGGTTTTAAGGAGGATGTTAATGATGATGAGCTTAAAATTAACCAAAAAAACCAGCAGAGCTGAGATGTTCAATATGAAAGTCACTTAATAACATTCTTCAATCAGATTTGTTTGCGTGGATCCCTGTGGCTGATGGATTTTAAAGTATGCCTCGAGTTTGCATTTCCCATGTTTTCACAGCTTGTGCCACAGATGTAAAGGCTTTTTAACCCTAGGAAAAACAAGTCCTTCTGATTAGATTAACAATGTCCAGCATTAACTGGAGATATACCAGTATTTGGAATAATTAGAAAAGAATCAGAGGGTATACTGAGATTATGAAATTAGCCCTGGATAGCTCCATAAAAACTGTACAGTCAGCATATTGGAAGCAAGTATAGCCCTATTCAGGCATGATAAGGGGTAGTGTGGGGACTAGTGAGATCCCCCCCCCAGCTGTAATCTCTGTCACCCTCCAAGATTTGGAGATATAACTTCTATAGCAAGGAGCACTTTCTACTGGTGTAGGCTCCTCATGCAATGTAGAGCCCTGATTTTCTCACTTTCTAAATCATGTGAGGAGCCTATCCGAACAGAACAGAACAGAACCCCTGCTTCAGAAGATATCCTTCCAAATCATGGAGGGTGATGGAGACAGCAAACAAAGCAAGGCAAGCTTTCATTCTTCCTCACTTAATGAAAGATTTAATGATGGAACTGGGCTTATCTTAGGTTGCACTCACCAGCCAAGATGGCGGCAGGGGCATCAGGGCCTTAGGGAAACCTCAGCTGCCATCTTGGTTGACGGCAGGCATGTGCACAGTGTGGCCAGCATTCACCACAACAGGAGAGGTAGGTGGGATGTGCAGGTGGGCATCACATGCCTGCATGGTTGTAGGGTGGGTGCCTGGGAGCTCCCTCTGAGATCCACAGCAGGGTTGGCAGCCAACACTACTGCAAATTGCAGAATGGGAGCACTACCTACCCACCCTAAGGAGGGGTCCATCAGGAGCCCCAGGGGCCTTGGCCAGGGCCTGACCTGGCCACCCTCTGATGCCAGCCCTACAGGAGCTCCCCCCAAAATTCCAGCTCAGCCCCAGAAAAGGCAACTAGCATAAGCCTACACTGTAGAGCAGTGGTTCTCAACCTTTTTTGGGTCACAGACCCCTTTGAGAATCTGATGAAAGCTATGGACCCCCATAAACAAGCAAGCAAACAAACACAATTTATTCTATTGCATTGGTTTACTTTTTTTTTGCACGCAGTTCACAGACACCCTGAAGCCCACCCATGGACACCATTAGGGTCCATGGGTTGCAGGTTAAGAACCCCTGTGAGGGAGGTAGGGTGGAAGGTCACTGTGAAGCAAAGCAGGTAGTGGAGGGGACTGAGCAGCCCTAAATATTGAGCTGGATCACCCCCTTCCACTGGTCACTCCTGTCCACATGGTCTGGAGATCCCCTCCCCTTGGGAAAGACCATTGCCAGTCTTCCCCCAAAGAAAGAGTGGGTGAGGAAATTCGCCCCTGGTAAAGGTGGGAATGTTATTCTGCCCAGGTGCCAAGACTTTAAGAAACATATACCAATTTTGGCTGGGATGCACAGCGATCTCTTTCCCCCTCTCTCTTCAATTTCTACATTAAATTACAAAAAAATGCAGGTTGTGAAGTACTTGCAGGCCACAGTAGTTGGCTGGTGAGGGGTGGGGTGCAGTGGGTGGAGGTATAATGACCTTGTGGAAGGCTAATAGGTAATTTTGGGGCTAAATTTGCCACTATACTACTGACTAAACTGACAGCCATTGCACATCTTGTAGTAGTGAGTTCCATAAATTAATTTCATGCTGTTTGAAGATGCACTTCCTTTTGACTGTCCTGAATCTTCTGCAGTCAAACACATGGACCTAATGACACACACACACAGATGTTAACTTAGAATAATACCCTTTGAAATGGATCCCAGAACCTGATCTCTACCAAGGATCTTCCTCTTGATCCACTATTGGGTTCTATGGTATTTATCTTTCCGTGAGGGTGTTTAGGATTACAGACTTATTTGATGTGGCCTGATTCACCCTATCGTGTAACTAATACAGTCTACAATATGATTGCTGGAAAGGAAGCTTTGTTTCTGAAATTAGTGCACAATCCATTGGGCATTTCTCCTGCACAAGCTCCATTGACATAAATGATTAAACTGCATAATTAGTGGGGACATTGTAAGAGTTACAAGGATTAAGATAGATATGAAACATGAGAGAGTGAAGGATAATTGTTTTGTATTTGTGTTTTTGTTTGACCCCTTGGGATATGGTATGCAAGCCTCATTACTTTATGTACAAAACACTATGAAAAATCTTGTACATTTTTATTTGAATTTGATATCAGGGTTTTGAGCAGGGCTTAGCAAGTGTCCCAGGTTCTGCTTTCTAAACTTCCTTTTTTTCATGATTAATTTGTACCTCAAAGATTTCTGTTTTTCAAGAACAAAATGTTATTATTTGAAGACTGTAACCCTGACGGGATTCAGATTGCAACTTCTTGAACTTAAAGCCAACATAGCACCTACGTCCTGGTGGGCTTATGTTTTATTTTGACTTGTGCCTCTCTTAGCATTTCAATTACAGTCCACAGCACCATAACTATGTGAATTCTTGTGCTAAATTTAATCAAGTGCTTCTCCAAGGTGGAAAAGAACATATCTTTGGAATTAATGGAAAGAGACAAATGATATCAATCCCCAGGATCTTGATTCTGTCCATTCACAGCCAGAGGATGTCCCAGAGCAAAGACCTTCAGCAGCAACTGAAGCCTGAAGCCTGATAATGTAAAAACTTAAAACCCAAGGTATGAAATCTATGAAAAATGGTACACTTCATCTGGACTGTAGAATCAACAAGAATCTAATAAAGTTAATCAGATCATCACCATTCAAGTGCACATCAATTTGAATTGTTTCTCCATTATGAAGTGCTTGTCTGTAAATTATTGCGGAGAAAGCCATTTTCAAATTAATGTTTGAGCCATTAGAAAATACAAAGGGCATTTTCATTAATTAGAGACAGCTTTCTCGCCTCTCTTTTCATCATTACCTTTGTTACTCAGAATCAGTTTAGTGCTCAGATTTATTGACATATATGATTCAGTGGCACTGTTTGTTTAGGGTTCATCCTATATCTGGTGGGATAAACTCATTAAGTATAAATGAATAGTTATGTAGTAATCATCTGAAATGACTCAGTGCAGTCTTCTGAAGTCATTATAAAGCACCTGAACACAGCTGGAACAAAAGTCCCTGTGAAGGTTATAGCTTCATTCTCCAAGTTTAACCAACATTTATCTCTATTATTGTCATAGAATAGAATCTTGGGCTCTTGGTCAAAGATCTCCATTTTATCAGAGGTAGGTGTTCTTCCATTCTGTGGTGAACATGAAGTTTCCTAATAGCAAGATGATAGTGGATTCATTTGCCCACTCCCCCCCCACAAACAGGTGATATTTACATTGTCAAACAGCACAGAAAACTAGTTTATCCCAGAAAGCTAGTAATAGGCGCTACATGTATAGCCTCACTTTCTGGACCAGGGATGGGGAAACTGAAGCCCTCCAGATTTTTCAACTTCAAGTCCCAGCATTCCTGACCTTTGGCCATATTGGCTGGGGCTGATGGGAGCTGGAATCCAACAACATCTGGAGGCCCACAGGTTCCTCATCTTTGGAGATATACAGCGAGTGGACTCATGTGTGCACCGACCTAGCCCTATTCAGTCAAAGAATATGTGGGGGAATAAAATGTGTGCATGGGGCTAAGTGTTGTGTGTGCTAGCCCCACCCCCAATATCCCTTCCCAAGTGGATCCACTGCCGAGCTTTCTGTGTTGAGTGGGCATGTCTGAAGGGGACTCTTCATGCATTCAGCTGAAGCACTTAGAATCTTTCCTGAGATCAGGAACCCTGCACAATTGAGGTTGCTGAGTACTGGGAGATACTGAGTACACTGATAAAGACATAGTTTTTATTATTATTGAAAAATGCATGCTTCATACATGGGATGCCACAGCCAGTTTCAAGAGGAATGAAATATCCACATTTACATTTGATAATTTTATATATTATGATCCTCAATAAAGTATGGAATAATTGTTACAAAATAAATACAACCACAGGATTATCTAGCTTTCCAAAGTATCAGGCTACTCACGCAAGCTTTGGAACAGATGATGTCAAAAGGCCTCTGACTCTAATAGAATTAACAGTTTGTATCAGCGTTCTCATAACCTGTTTCACATAATTCAGTTTTTCACAGCGTGCTTACTGACTATTAGAAGCAGTGAAGCTTTGGATCAGGTCATAGATGATGCCACCATCTGTTGTTTCAGAAACCAATCTCATCATCATTATTCTCTCTTGTTAATGACACACTCTTGTGCTTGTCATGGTTTCCTTCCTTTGTTTTATTTTTTCCTACACCGATGCCATCAAAATATCTACCCATGAATCAAAATGTTCCTAAAAATGGATAGCAGAGATGCCTAATGCAGCTTACAAATGGGGCAAACAAATTTGACCTCACCTACCATACCATACCAACAAACCCCATCCTGTATAATTTCCTATTAATCAAAATATCTTTACTTATTTATTTACATAATTATTGGGTTATTCAACTTAGCCGTACTCAGAGTAGACCCATTGAAATGAATGAATTTAAGTTAGTCAGGTCTATGAACTTCAGTTATTATGCTATTAACTAGCATTGAATACCACCCATTACTTTTTGCTCTGGTGCAGAAACCATGCAATTTTGTCTCAAGGAGCACTGGGTGGGACATAATCAGTGTATTAAGTGCAGCCCCCCACCAAAGCCTATCATAAACAGTCACCACTACTTGTATGACTGTGGAACTTTTAATTTCAACGTTTATGATTCCGGAGACATGGCATATTGTATACACCAAATGGCAAAAATGTGACAAAAATTGGTACCTCCTTATTGCATAGAATCCTCTCATTTTGCACAGCTTTTTTTTGGTAAACACATGATTTTTTAAAAAACAGCAATATCTTTTAACATCCTGAGAAACACAGAAATTAATAGTCTTGCAGAATCTCTATTAAAGCCGACACAGGGAGCAGCACAAATATGGTATAATACCTGTTTTCCTGTTTATTTGCAAATGTGTACAGATATGCTTCATGCAAATTAATCCTCACTGCATTATAGGGAAGGAATTATGTTGTGTGGTCAAAAGGGTGGGGTATAGGTAATCTGATTTAAGCGCAGCATGTAAAAATTAATTGAAAGTCAGTACTCCATAGTGTTTATTATAAAGTAATTTCACACCAGCTCAGGATTAACACAGTAACAGGTGACAATAGGTGATTACTATGTTAATTGAAAGACAGCATGCTTTAGTAAAATAAAATAACACTTTTTTTAAATTAAAAAAAAGCTAATTTTTTATCTGAGGAACTCAGTAGCGGTTCTGTGAAAATAATTCTTTTCGTCTTTTTCTTGAAGATAATGTTTTGAAATTACTTTGGTGATATCCCAGTATTCTCCAGAGACATGTAATATGGCTTTTATACAGAGCACCCAACCAATTTCCTGTTCAAGGGTCCCTGCTCCAAAAATGCCCTGATTCCTAAAAGAAAAGCCCGTTCTGCCCTCTTCTTTGGTGTATTTGGCACACTGGCCACAGGGGAGAGGACAATGGAGGCCGTCCAAGAAAGATGTTACTTTTCCTCATCTTGTTGTGCTGCTTGAATATACAGGAGGGCCCCGCTTTACAGCACTTCGCTTTACAGCGCTTCGCTAATGCGGCGGCTTTCAATTAGGGGAAGTCCCCGCATTAAGGCACTTTTATGGCGTTTTTTTAACGTCGCGTGCCATTTTGATGTCATTTTCGTGCGACGCGCTCCATTATCATCAGTGGGTTCCGCTTTACGGTGGCAGTCTGGAACGGAACCTGCCGTATAAGCGGGGCCCGCCTGTACCAACAGTTCAGGCATAGCTGCCCTCACGTAAAGATTAATGGCTTGCTTCCAAGCTACTGCTGAGTAACTTATTCCATTAGCACAGGGATTTATTCTTGTGCAATGGATACCCCCCTCTCTCTTCCCCTCATGCACACCATAAAACTGTTTTGGGGTTTTCTCCAACCCTCAGGAGATTTTGGAGGGCATGCGACATGTGCAGGGGGAGGGGAGGGGAGAAGGTTCCATTGCACAAGTGTAAATCCTTGTGCTAGCAGAACAAGTGTGTTGTATGCTGCCCAATATAAGTAGCCCTGGCATTTAGCATAAGGAAAGCCTTGTTGTTGTTTTTAATTTAGATAGGTGAGGTTATAAAATGAAAGCCCTGGAAAGCAACAATGGGAAAAAACTTGTCACTTTGACACCACGCTGATGCTAAAGCTATGGAATCTGCCCACATTGGTTGTAACTCTGTTACACTGACTCTGAGTGACAATGTTGAATGGGCCATAAGCTGCTGATATCTCTACTTGGAAAGTATAGAGAGAGAGTTCCTTGTTCCTAACAAACTATCAATCCAAATATGCCAATCTAAACTGAAGGTTTGATGCCACATGGAGTGAAACAGGCTAATGGCGGTCCCATTTTTTATTTGCATAATGATGGGAAATGTTATATAGTGTGCAGTTTGCTCCACAAGTTTCTCCCAGCTGACAAAATGCAAAAGCAGAATGAGCACATGCACATTAATTTTTTATTAGCTAAATAAAAATGGCCTATGCTAATGGGCCGTTATAATTTAAACCAAGTGTGCACAATAAAAAACAAAACAATGCCACTGCGACCTAATGAAGCAGGCTGCCTTACTGAAGGAAAATAGAATAGTGAGGCACAGCTGGGATCTGAAATGATGAAGTTATTTGAGGAAAGGAAAAGAGGAATATCTTCTGCAGCCCTGATGGAAGAGCTGATAGGAAGTGCGACCTTTTGGCTCAGCTTTCCTCTGGAAAATGTTGCAACCCAGACTGGGCTATTTGAAATACGCTATTGAAATATATTAATTCCATCCCTACCTGCTACAAATGCTAAGCATGATCCCTCCAACCTTTTCACTGAAAAACAGTACTTTCAAACATATAGTTCTAACTATTCTGAAGGGCAACAATGAAAGAAGGCAAGAGAAGTAAAAAAAAGCAAGTCTGGGTTTCTGTAAATCCTGGTGTGGGTATTTAAAGGACATAACAGAATCACATAAAAAACCAGGTCCTCATTTTTCAAATATCCAATTACACGGTCAAGGGCTATGATAGATCAAAATGCTGTATAAAATATACTGCTAATGTGCTGTTACACATGGACAACAAGTTGCACAAAGCTGCTTTTGAATGATTGCTGTAACAATTTGCAGCTGCAGCAGTGTAGAGAAAAATGACCAGATACGGTGTTTTGAGCTACATGTTACACATGAAGGGCTTGCCCAGTGGAGCAGCAGCCACCACGGACAGCAATTTACATCACCCTTGATGTTGCTGTTTGCTCATGTGCATTGGGCCTAAGCACAGTGGAATTAGGAGTGAATGTTGAATTATTCACATATAGAAGATGAAGTATGAGTGGATGCCATTATGAAGAGTGCCACATTCACTGCTTGACTTGCCCTTGGTCTTCATAAGTTATCTAAGTTGCGGTTGAAGGAACTTCATGGCACTGGGGTATGAATTCAAGTGAGAACAGAAGAGATTACCTTTGTGGAGAACCTACATCATATTTGAAATAGCAGGTGTATTTATTTATTTATTTCATTTATGAGAAAGCATTTCTAGAACACTTGATTTTTTCGAAAAACAAATCCCAAAGTGGTTTGCAACAGCGGTTAATACTATCACAATAAAACATATCAGTACAATAAAACATCATGGGTGATATTAAACGATAGCCCTCCTTAGAGTAGATCCATTGAAGCGAAAGAACACAACTAACTTTAAGAATCATCTAGATTTCTTCATATTATAAAGAGCCGAGGGAAACAGAACAATTGGGTCAACAACTAGAGTGCAAATGGCACAAGGTTCATGGTGGATATGACTGAATTTTTTTTATTTTTTTATTTTTTATTTAATTAAGCTTATATACCGCCCGACTAGCAACGGCTCTCTGGGCGGTGAACATTAAAAATACAATAAAAAATAACACAATATAATATAACACAATGCAAAACTGTACAAAAAACTGTACAGTCTAAAATCAGATTATAATAGTTTAAAATTAACATGAATTAAAATGCCTCAGAGAAGAGAAAGGTTTTAACTTGGCGCCGAAAAGATGACAGTGTCGGCGCCAAGCACACTTCCTCGGGGAGACCATTCCATAGTTCAGGGGCCACCACTGAGAAGGCCCTAGATCTTGTCACCACCCTCCGGGCTTCCCTATGAGTCGGAACCCGGAGGAGGGCCTTCGTAGTAGATCGTAGTGTACGGGCTGGTTCATATCGGGAGAGGCATTCCGACAGATATCATGGTCCCGGGCCGTATAAGGCTTTATAGGTAAGTACCAACACTTTGAATCTGGCCCGGAAGCATATTGGAAGCCAGTGCAGGCGAGCCAGCACAGGTGTTATATGCTCAGACCGCTTAGTTCTTGTTAGCAGTCTGGCCGCCGCATTTTGCACTAGCTGTAGCTTCCGAACCGTCTTCAAAGGTAGCCCTACGTAAAGCGCATTGCAGTAGTCCAGACGCGAGGTTACCATAGCATGTACCACTGATGTGAGGTCCTCCTTACTCAGATAGGGACATAGCTGGGCTAACAACCGAAGTTGGTAGAACGCATTCCGGGCCACCGAGGCTATATGAGCCTCAAGTGTGAGGGAAGAGTCTAAGATGACTCCCAGACTACGAACCTGTTCCTTTAGGGGGAGTGTTGTTGATGTGTGCGGTATTTGCGTTGTAAGCGCTGTTAAATTAAAGTATAAGTGGTCAAGAAATCCAATAACACGACTTAGTGTTAAGAGTCCATTTACTCAGGACATTAAGGCATTAAGCAGTTTCGTTTTCTCATAGCAAGAGCTCACACAGAAAGCTGTTTCTCCTTCAAGAACAAACCCCCCCACAGAAAAAACACAGAGAAGCTGGCTGCTCTCACTCCAGCCCTATCTCCCGGTTGCCTAGGAACCAGTTGACCTTGGCAGCCTGCAAGTTCCTACAAAGACATAACAAAAAAACTCTTCCTTGCTCCAAGCTTTCAGACTTGATGAAAAACAACCAGAGGTAGCATAGCCTAAGGGTCAACAAGTGTAACCCCATCCAGGACAGGGTATATATCCACCATCCGATCAGAGAAACCATACAGGCTACAATTCACTTTAGGAACTAATCTGCGGTGGTAGTGATGCTGAAAAGAAAACATAACTTTACCACCACCTTTGCATTTGCACAATGTCAGCCAATGGAGCTTTTTAACCTTTTCTTGAAGGCCCAGGGGGACAGCTGGCAGAACCCTCACAGGACCACTGTAAACAGTATGCATTATATTTTGCAGATAAAATTGTTACCTGTGCCCTGACTTGTATGTCATAGTTTTCACAGGCTCAGGGATGGCTTCATCCAGAACAATGAGTGATGGCCCTTTTCATGCAGTGATGTGTGCTCATACACTGCTATTTCTGTCTGCAAAGTTTGCTGGGTATTGTAATGCTTTGAAAAACCTGCAAAACATATTTGTCCAAAGCTATCCCTTGCCATGCCTCCATTGGATGAGTTCTCAGAGGAGGAGAAGGAGCAGTGGTTCGGCACAGAAGACCCAGGAGAGGGAACAAGCAGATTCACCCAAGATGCAGCTCCAGCCCTCCCATCACTAGAAGATGTTCAGGACACAGCTGGAGCCCCTCAGTCAGACTCAGGGGGTAATCAGGAGGCCCCTTCGCTCCCTGCAGAGCGAAGACGCTGACGAGTAGCACAGCAACCCAGGCATTCTGACTGTTTAAGACTAGCAGCTCCCGGGAGTCGGAGGGCTAATTGCTAGAACCTGAACCAGGGAGGGGAGCTTAAAAGGCTGTGAGAGGCCTTTGCCCTCCGCTGGAAGCATTGTTGGACACCAGTGTCAGACCCTCACCAGCCGTGCCAGACCCTGTTGAGTCTTGAACCCCAGATTGCCTTGTTGGAATACTGAACCTTTGATTTGCTACTGACCTTGCCTTTGGAAGATGAACTGGTACATGGAACTGAAGCCCTTCGACCCCCTTCCTTGGTTGTCCACATTCTCTTCAAGCCTTGCCTGCTTTACAACCAAGCCCCTGCTTAGGCAGCTGCTGGCTAATTGTTTTACAACACCATTAAAGCACTGTTTTACAGCCGGCAGAGACTGACATCCCCGGGTTTGCTTAGAGCCGAACTAGGCATAATGCCCCTGTTTATGTCAACCCAAGTCTCCCTGCAATTCCATACAACGCAAAGGGTTGAAGCCTGATTTTTAGAACGAAAGAGTTGCACGGGTAGAGGTGCTAAAACAAAAATCTTCCTCCTGCCAACTGCTCATCTTCTCATGGTATGCGCTTCATGTACTTTTCTTCTCAGCTGGGCTTTGATATTGGCAGTGAGCTCAGCTGGATGAAAAACACTTTGGAGCAGAGGCTACTGGATGGTAAGTGGACAGCACATGAACATTTCAGCTACTCTCCATTTGGGCATTCCTTTTGCTTTAAAAATAGTTTTACACATCTCAAGATCAGATCTGAGTGAAACCAAATATTTCTGCTAGCATCCTGCTTTTTGGTCCTTTCCCTAGAGCAGAGGTGGGCAACTTTTTTGGCCCAGTGGCCCAGATCATTATCTCTTTCCATCCTCAAGGGCCAGCTTTGACAGGTAGGTGGGACAACCCTCCTGTCAAAGTCCCTTGTGCAGCACTTCTCAAACACCAAGTGTTGGGCTGGCAAAGTTGCCGATCCAGCTGTCTCTCTGCCCCACAACTGATGTCACCTACGTGGATTACGGCAGGGAGCGTGACATGGAGAAAATGGCTTTGCACGCCAAATTGGAACCCATGCTGGGGCCCAGGTTGGCCCATGGACTGGAGGTTCCCCACCCCTGCCCTAGAGACAAAAAAGGATGGGGGGGACAAAGATACATGGATAGTTTTTAAATATGTCAGAGAATCTCAGCAAGAAAAGGTAGCAGCATTTGTTAATCATACTTGCTGAGGATAGTTCAAAGAAGTAATATTTTAAAGTACAGGATGTAGACTTAAGTTAAATTTGTGAAAGACACTCTTCACCACAAGAACAACAGAAGCTACCTTGCACTGAATCAAGCCACCTGTCCATTTTGCCCAGTATTCTCTATTCTAGCTGGTAGTATTTGCCATCCCTTCTGCCAAAGGCTCCTTTAACACAACAGAAGCATGTGCCCCACTACTTCAAGGGTGGGGAACCGCCAACCTTCCAGGTCTCTCTTTCTGGCCTTCAGAACCCTAGCTGGCCCTGCTTTGCCTGCCTGGACTGTGTCATTTAACTCGGATCATGCCTCTTGCTTGTCCAGATGAAGGATACAGAGGGGTGTGTGTGTGTGTAGGAACTAGACCCTGGTATAAAGATAAAATTTACATTAAGCACCCCACCCACTTTTGCCATTGGCCCAGCCCTACACTGTCATGTTGCCCGCAGAAGGGAATGCAGTTCTCTGGCTGAAAAATGTTCCCCACCCCTGCACCAGTGAGCTACAAAGCAGCCGTTGGCCACATGCTGTTCCCTAACAGATTTAGGCTGCAATCCAATACACACTTACCTGGGAGTAAGTCTCATTGAACCCAATGGAGCTTACTTCTGAGTAGACATGTATTGGATTATAGCCTAAATTGTTTAAGGAGGTTGTGAAACTGCCTTCCTTGGATGTTTTCACAGAAAATATTAAAATGAAGGTAGAACAGGCCTGACTGAAGAAATTGGGCTTGAGAACGTTCAGTTCTATAGGTTCATTCACCCATGTGTGTCTATCATTTGATGTTGTCATCAAGTGAGGAACACACAGAGATGATTGGCAGCCCAGGTTTCCAATTGCTGGTAGGAACCTCAGAGAATTGAGCACATTTCCCAAGTTTCATGACACCCTCGTAAGAGGAAACACAGCAAAAGCAGCCCAGGGGAGAGGTTTGGTGTGCAAGGGAATTTCACATATAGGATGCAGTGCCTTGGGGGTTCACAAAGGTTATCAGTCAGGCATTTATTAGAGATGTTTTCCCAGCTTTTTTTGCTTAGCAGTGGAAAGGTAGGAATCAGTTTGACATTTCTGTCAGAACTGGTATTTGAACCACTGGATGATTCTGACAAATGCCATTGCTGTCATCTGCTACTCAGTTTTAATTATATCTGACTGATGCTTTCAATGGTAGGGGGAAGAAAACTTAATTAGTTGCTCTAAAGACTGATCTACTCGGCTGGAGAACTTCAAGCTGCTTTGGAGGAGACACCTAGAGTACCACCATTTTACAATCTGATCAGACGTATAAGAAGGATTAATTGTCCTGCATGTGGAGGTGTTTTTTTTTTTAACGCTTTAAAAGAGTATAATAGGAATATATGTGAGCAGGAAGCATAGACTCTGTGCCAGAATGTGTCAGGGCAGCTGCAGATTTGAGTTGTAAAGTACCTCAGTTCATAAAGAACTGCTGCGCTAGCATCTTAGACAAGTCCAAAACTAATGTTAAGGGTATGAAGAAAAAATATTATATGCTCAAGGGAACATCCAGCAAATGAACATCTGTTACCTTAAAGAGAACATGCACACCTTCAGCAGCAAATCTGCAAGCACCACACTATAAAAACTCTGGAAAAGCAGGTATTTTCTTCACCCATCAGGCACTGTTCAAATAACCAGCTTGAAAAGGTTGCACTAAGAATTTATACCTCCTCTCAGTGTTTGCCAGCAATGCGATTATAAATCTATTACATTTTTGAAAGAAAAAACATTTGGGGAGGGGGAAGTATTAGCAAGGTGCAGTGTGAATATACTTACAGGATGCAAGTAGAAATTAACACAGTCTTCCCACTGTTGTGTATAGATTGCTATGATTGTGGCCCAGTAGTCAGTCTTTTAAAAAATGTCCTCCATATAGGAAAGTGTGTGGTGTAGTGGTTTAGAGTGTTGGACTAAGACCTGGGAGACCAGGGTTCAGATCCCCACTCAGCCATGAAGCTTGCTGGGTGACCCTGGACAAGTCACAGTCTCTCAGTCTACCCTACCTCATAGAGTTGTTGTGAGGATAAAATGGAGATGGAGGGGAACCATGTATGCCATGTTGAGCTCCTTGGAAGAAGAGATGAAATAAATAATAGCAGTCTCAGAATTTAGTGAGGACCAGATGGTCATTCTCCTGCGTTGCAGTGCTTAGATAGAAATGAATAATTTATTTATTTATTTTATTTAGTTGCATTTCTAAAAATAGATGTAAGGAAGGGTTGTAGGCTAGCCTTCTCCTCAGAGCTGGTCCAAAACATTTTGCTGCCAGCCTTAGGCAAAGGGAAGTTCACACCCCATACTTTATTCAAAGTATGGTAGCCCGCAGGACTAGTTGTGGGATCTTACTTAAGCACCAATGACAGACAACATGCTTCACTGTTCTTGAGGGTGGCAGTTTAGTGCAAGGGGTTGCCAGACAGCTGGCTCTACAGGGTGCATCCTCTCTGCCTACACAAATGCTGCAGTACAGCAGCGTGCATCATGTGAACTTAGCAATGCACACACATCAGCAATCTTTGTTGGACTGCTAAGCCTGGGCTGGCCATTTATTTGCTCACTTGGTCAGGCACTTTCCCAAACAGCCTTATCGATCATGCTTTGGGAGAAGGTAACAGGCAAGAAAGCCAGCTAGCCAAGCCAGACCAGTAACACACAGGCATTGCTGGTGCAGGGACACTGGCTCAGGATGCTAGGAACAGACAGCAAGGAGGAGAGCAGGTCAAGCGGTAGGGCTGGCCCTGTAGGATTCTAGCTCAGTAACGATCAATTCATAGGCTACGATGAATTCTAGCATATGCTAGACAACAAACAATTCATATGCTAGAATGAGTTCTAAGTGACATAAATGTGACATAGGCCCATTCACACCATACATTTATTCTACACTTTAAACAGTCATAGCTTCCCCCAAAGAATCCTGGGAAGTGTAGTTTGTGAAGGGGGCTGACAGTTGTTAGGAGCCTGTTATTCTCCTCACAGAGCTACAATTGCCGGAGTGGTGTAACAGTCAGTCCCTCTTCCCAGAGAACTTGGATAATTACAGCTCTGTAAGGGGAATAGGGGTCTCACAAACTACACTTCCCAGGATTTTTGGGGGGAAGCCATGATTAAGTGGGATAATAGTGGAATAAATGTGTGGTGTGAATGTGGCCCCTGTTTCACACAATATGTTTTTCTGGGCAAAACATTTCTAAAAGAGTACTGTGTGACTTGTCAGGCAGAAGTGTTGCTTACAAAAAAGTTTCCTTGCCTTCTCCTACCCCACCCCCCACCCCCGAAGAGCCTCATTACTGTTTCCTATCTCAGTAGTTGTGAATTGCATACTGGAACAAGAATGGCGTTCACTTTCCATCCAGCTTATTTCACCCTAGCCTAGGGGTGAATAGTTGAGGTTGACTAAATTGCTTGTTGTGGCTTTCTGACTTCGAAAGAATTTCCCTGCGCAGCTCCAATTTCAACATACATATTCAATTGCTTCCGCAAACAAGGAGTTATGAAACGTTGGGGTTCACTCTGGCTCAACATTTAAAAGTGAGCCAAACTTAAAGGCAGTAAACATTCTCCAGTACCATCCTATGAAATATGCTGTCTTTTAATTTTTGGAGAGAAAAAATTGAAGCAGCATGCTTGGTATTTCAAAAATTATTCTTCCATCCTCCCAGACAAAGATTTATTTCAGTTCTTGGGAGCTCATCAGATAGTTCATTAGATAATCACCCTCTCTTTTCACCATACACTGTGATCATTTTAGGAACGTCTCCAATCATCATATGCTTGTCTATTATCAATGAGCAACAGTGTAAAATAAGACCCTTTGTCTTATCACTGAGGAAATGGTGCAGCATTAGAAACCACACTTAAAATTAAATGATGCGACATGTAAATATAAAGTTTTTATAATAAACTGATACAGATGACATAGAAGTATATAAAAATAGCTAACAGCATGAATAATTCACTAACAATTGCATGTTATAAGTTACCAACTAATGTGCATTGCCTGCCATTTAATAGTGGATATATCTGAAGAAATATGGAAATTGGAATACTTTAATAACTTTCTGTATGAAAGATGATGAGACTGCCTAAATGATTAAAAGAGAG
Source organism: Rhineura floridana (assembly GCF_030035675.1). Lineage (NCBI taxonomy): Eukaryota > Metazoa > Chordata > Lepidosauria > Squamata > Rhineuridae > Rhineura > Rhineura floridana. Next base: position 82,882,664 of record NC_084487.1, read on the forward strand.
ATATGTTATAATGAACTAAAGCCACTCGAGTGTAAGGTAATTTTAATTCAAACCTCCATCTGCTTATGTATAATTAAGACTCATTTAACAAGTTAATGCCTAACAGAGAGAACTGATAAGTTTGGTATTAAGGAGCTTAAGAGAAGTAAATTAAACTGTCGAGTTGGAGGAGTTCTTGTTTTAATTTCCTACACCTGAACCTCAACACAATCTTCTAGGGGGCACTTCTTTATCTATGCAGCCAAGTGGCAACCTGAGGAGGACAGAAGGGAACTAAACCAACTCTCATCCTATTTGAATTCTCAATACTATGGTCTTGTCAGGAGGCTGATGGCATCTTTGCCAACATGAATATTTATGTAGCCCAAACTGCACATTGTATGCATTGCAGATATTGCTAGTGGGGTTAAATAAGCTAAGAAAACATGAGGCATGCCTTTGAAGTGTGGGAAAAAGCAACAGCAGTTTTTGAAAACTATGTGATATTCCCACTGCCTAATTTACTTTTATTTTTTTCACATAGTCTTTTTAAGGAGGTCCAGCAATCAAAGCAGCAACTCTATCTTTTTCATTTGTGTTATATAAATTTAATTCTCTTGTTTTGTTTAAATTCTCCTGTGTCTTGAATCTACTGTAGGGATGAGCACTTCTTAAATTCACCCCACTACTTAAAATTCTCTCCACCTTTGAATGTTATCAGCATAGTCAGCCATTTACTTTGCCTTGCTGCTAGCACTTAAAACATCGGTTGAAAAGTATTTGCAAAGCAGATCTCTGCTCCAGCCTTCACTGCTGGGTGGTTATCTCTGTCTGAATTAAAACAAAAGATCCAGTTCTTGACAAGAAAAGGCAGCACAATGAAAGAACTAAAAAGTCTGCATAGCTAAATAATGCTTTCAGGTTCCTAGGTTTTGGCCCTGCCTAAGGCAGAGAGAGATTCCTAGAGATATGCAAAGTTTGCACCCCTGCCCCTGGAATCAAGAGACAAGAGACATGTTTGGGGTTTAAAACAGCCACAGCTTTATTTAGCTATAAAGAATCTGATGGGCAATTAACCTAACATAAATCATTCCAGCTCTCACGTTTTTGTTCCCTATCAGAGGCAGAGGCTTTCTTCTTTCTATTTAAACCTATTCTGGACAAGTTTCCCTGGCTCAGGGTCAATGGCTTTTTTCACCCTACTCATGGCTCCTCACAGTCTTTATGTGTCAAGGAGGGCCTGCATGCATCACTATGCCCTAGGCCTTGTGGCTTTGCATGGATGAATCAGGAAACCCCAAGTGGAGATCTTATACTTGTTTCCTCTAGCCTCAAGGCCATGAAATGAGCAGGTCTGAGGAAGCCTTTCTTTATCTGCATAGGTGCTTAGCAAATTGTTGAACTCCATTTTTCTTCCTTGAACCTGATTGCACCAGCCAGCACTGACAACCATCCTATAAACAGCCTCACCATCATGAGATGTAGATGACCCCCCCCTTGCAAACCACATGCCCAATCTGGGCCAACAGGGTAAAAAAAACCCCTAGATGACTCTGAAACTGGCAACAACGGAAACCTGGACTGTGTGTTGGGTGGAAAGGTGGGTGCCGACTAGGGTTGCCAGGGCCATGGCCTGAGACTGATGCTGTATCTTTAGGAGAAGAGAAAGTCAGCCAAGTGCAGGTGTTCTTGCAACTCTGTAATGGGAAAAACCACAAGGTGGAATTCTCCCTTTCCCTTGCACAACTTTAAAGATACAGAAGACCTCTTGGAGGCCGGGCCTGGCAACCAAGAGGTCTTCTGTATCTTTAAAAGTTGTGGAGCGGGAAGGGAGAATTCCACCTTGTGGTTTTTCCCATTACAGAGTTGCAAGAACACCTGCACTTGGCTGACTTTCTCTTCTCCTAAAGATACAGCATCAGTCTCAGGCCAAGAACCTGGCAATACTAGTGCCGACCCAAATGACAGAAGAAAGGAAGGAGCTTGGAAGGTGTTGGACTTGTAGGTAGGGATGGGTGAGAATTTCGATTCAATTCACATTTCAAGCAGAATTTATCAAATTTGCAATTTCTGAAACACTATGAGAACTGAAACACAGCCATCCTTCGAAATTTGCATTTATTAGAATTTTGGGATGCAGTTCGCCAGCTAAACAACATTTACAAAAATGCACATATTAGGGGAAAGTGTGCATAAAAATGAATACATGAGTGAAAACAACATGCAAAAAGGCATGAAATGATGAGAAATGGCTTGCAAAAATGTGTACCTTTGTCAAAACTGCCTACAAAAATGTGTTTATTTGGAGAAATTGGTACTAAAATGGTGGAGAATTTTCATGAGGATTTTTTTTTAAAAAAAATCACAGATGACTGTAGAAATGTAGAGAATTGAATATAACATTGGAAAAATTAGAAACGGAGAGGACTGAAACAGACAGATCTTTCCATCCCTAGTTGTATGTACCACATGGCTTGCTTGCCTTGGGCCCCCTAAACTAGCCTGCTTTCTTCATGTTCAGTGGAGGACACTAATCTCCAAGACTGAAGTAAGATTCAATTATTAGTTCTGTCAGCTTGTGTACATGCAGTGTGTGTGTGTGGGAAGCATCATTATTTTGTCCTTTGCCTTAGGCAGAAAGATGTCTTGGTTCAGCATTGTAGGTAATAATGGAGTTTTTGCAATTAAGCGTCTCTAATTCTCAGTGCAATCTGATACAGAAGAATGCTATGATCACTGAACACTACTGAGAGATCCAGAAGAATCAATAGGTTTCTGCTCTCTCTGTATGTCTTCCAGTGCAGGTAATCCACCATGAAAGCAATGCAGTTTCTGAAAGCCAGACTAAAATGGATCCAGATAATCTGTCAAATCCAGCAAGTACTGGAGCTGGGCTACGACCATGTCTTAAGTGATGCCCACAGCAAACCATTCACAAGCTTATGGGCGTATTTTACTAGTCTCATTTGGCTAGACGTTTTTACGCATGGTGGGCAAGGACTGAGCATGCAAGTGGCAATCTGTTCTGCTCCAACCACCCTATTCACTTCCACAAGTTGCAAAAACTATTTTAAAATGCAAAGCCTCAGAACATTTTAAGTTGAGACCTATCCCAGTCTGCATCTGTGTCAGAATTGTTTAATATTTTTTTAAATAATGTTTTTAACCTTTTTAAAGGTTTTTTTTAAGAATGTTTTTAATGCTGTTTTGTTTTAATGTATTTTAAGATCTGTTTTTATGATGTTTTAAAGTGTTTTAGTGCTTTGTTTGCCGCCCTGGGCTCCTGCTGGGAGGAAGGGCGGGATATAAATAAATAACCATTTTTGCTTGCATCATAAATGTAAAGCCTTAGTCTCTAGTATGACAAATGTTAACATTTTGGGTATTGTTATGTTACCTTTGCTTTTAGCACTTTGTGCTAAAAATCTTTCCTTTCTTTTGTCCTGCCCTTCAGCCCAAAAAGCTTGCTGAACAGCTTAGAGATGATGATGATGATGATGATGATAATAATAATAATAATAATAAAAGAAAAAGAAAAAGACAGCCCCTGCTCTCAGGTTTACAGTCTAAAAGACATGACCAAAAAGGGGGGGGGATGGGAAGGGAGGGGAGCAGGAAAAAGGCAAACTCAGGCACCAAATGTTCTTATAATGAGGGAATGGAAACAGTTCATATAACCTCAGCGCTGTCCCAAGACGTTTACTGCCTGAAGCAGAGAACATGATTCCTGCTCCCCCCATTCCATATACAGAAGCCAACCAGACTGACAACTGAATCTTCCTTCAATACTGGCAACAGGATAGCATCCTCCAGTGCTGCCTGAGGGCAGCAAGCTAGTTTAAGTGGTGTGTGACAGGCCTGCAGCACACACACTTGGCTGTGATCTCCAGGAGAGGGGAATGGCTAAGGGGCTCAGAACAAACAGCTCTGTGTGTGTGTGCATGTGTGCATGTGCTGCCCCCCAGCATCTGTTACCTGCGGCAAGTGTCTCACTTTGCCTGATGGTAGAGCTGTAGTGTAGCCTGATGGAAAGGCGGCTGCTTACGTGGTCACTGAGCATGAGCCAAAGGCAGCTGGTGTCTCAGCAGAGCTGATCCCACCTCTTTAGAAACAGAAAGAGCAACACCAAAGCTCAGCATCAGGACGTAGGAAGCAGCCCCCATGGTCTAAGTCTGCTATTTCAGGCAGTTGTTAATCAGGTACTTTCATTTCATCCAGATGGAGGCTAAACATGCTGAGTTTGCACAAGTCTTTGCTCTTTGGCAAGAGTTTGAGGTCTCTGAACAGGGCTTTTTTTTTTTTTTTTAAATGAGGAATAAAAATCTGTTTTTCACTAACTACTATGAAGAGCTTTTAACGTGGCGATCACTTGTCTTCATCTAAGAGATATCAATGAGCCTCTCTCCCAACATGGTGGACTTAAAGCAACTGTGTTATTTTGCTATAGCCAAATTTTGTATTTTTTAAAAACAACATCATCAACAGCATTTAATACGCTAGAACAGAAGCAGACCATAAAACCTATGTTACAGAGAACCTCTTATGTGTTTATGATTACCAGCTAGAAGGTAAAACCCCAACTAAAATATAAAGAGTAAGCAAAATATTGCCTCAATGACATGGAGATTCTGAAATGAAAAATGTAGTTTGGCTGTGGAAGATAGTTGTTTTTCCCTGAGGAATTTTATAAGTAAAGGCCGACCAGGATTGCTAGTTCTCAATGAAAAAGGCTCCTGTGCATTTTCCAGTACAATCCTATACATGTCTACTCATAAGTCTCACTGAATAGGGTTTACTCCCATATAGATAGCTATAGGATTGCCTCCTAAGTCTAGAAGATGGCTTAGCATGGGGCGTAGCAATGCAAAGACCATAATATAAATGGATAGTGGCTTGGACGGGTGCAAATAAGCTGCACATTTAATGTGAATTTTTCTTGAAAAAAACTGCATGGACTTAACTGCCTTGTATTAAACTCTCAAAATCAGAAAGATGGATTTGAAGGAAAAAAAGTGCTGCCTCAATATTTTATGTTCTTTCTTTGTTTTGATCTTAGAAGACATTAGTAATTCCATAACAGTACACCAGAGAATTGACATGCCTTAAGCAGTTTGTTTTGAGGCATTTTTTTCCAAAGCAACTGGTGTCAATTTTTAATGCTGAATACAGCATTTTTAGCATGAGAACCTGTTAAAAGAGAAAAAGACATGACACATTTCATGCTACCATTGATCTCACAGGGAAAAATAAAAATGCTTTTTGCAACCGAAAACCAATTTTCTTCCAGGAAGGGATAGAAGAAGAAAAATGTTATTCAATTGGAAAGCATATCATATTATTTTCCAAAACATTTCTCAATTACATATTTATGACTATGTGTTATCCACCAACATTACAGAATGAACTTTTGCCTGGTGTGATAAAGTTTGCTACAGTTATTTCCTCCATTTTCTGATTGCTTTGGGCTCGTTACTGGTAAAGGCTGAAAATTTAGTCTGCCAATCATGGTAGCAAAATTTAATGATTTAGCACTCCTCCCCAACCTCCTGTTTATTTCCATAATAAATTAAGGGTTTGCAATCTTAGAAAAAAATATTTGCAGTGTTTCATACATCACACAACAATCTCAGGTTTGCTACCAAGTGTGCAGTCGACAGAATCCACCCACCTTCCTAATGAGAATCTAAGTAGTGGGGCACATACTGTGTCTCCTATCTATTATATCTGCTCACCACAGTAGTATTATGGGAAATCTTCTGAAAAACTAAAGTAGAGCATAAAAAAGGATTCATATGATTGTTCATTATGCACAAACAAGTCCATATCTTTGACATTTTAAAGACAGATCTCAAATTTCATGTATCCAAGGGGAATAAATTAAAAGAAATGCAGCTCTTCAGCATTTTTCGTAAAGATAACAAATAATTTATTTCTCTTCGATCTTCACAAATACCACAGATCACCTAGCTACATGACCAATGCCATTACATATCACGGGAGAATTGCTCACCAACACTTTACTTGGACAATGACAATTTGCAATTTAAAACTTGAATATACTGTACAATGTGCTGCAGGATAAAATGTAATTTTTAAGCTTCATGAGGAGACGTGGCATGTGGTTTATGAACAGATAGAACATACAATGTTAGAAAATGTAAACTGCCAATAAGGAAGAATAAGGTATAAAGGATTTAGTTTTGGCATTGTAGTTTTAGTAAAGTATTAAAAAAGAAAACTAGAGGAAATTATCCAGTTGTTAACTTCCAGTACATAAAATTGGATATGAAAGTAATTGGTTCCTCCCTTTTAAAAGTCTTGCTTTTATTTAAAATAGAAATTAATATTATGAATATATTGTAGAGTAAAGAAAGACTGCAAAATTACCAATTAAAGAAAATACTATTGTATGAAAAAGAAATGTAAAATTACCAAGTAATTTGCTTACAAAAAAGATCAAACTATAAACAGTCACAAAATATATAAAAAAATGCCACTTTGAACGAGGCAATCGTACTCTACCGAAACTGGTAGTAGAGTTTTTCAGAAAAGACATATTCATACTGTAGTAACTGATAAAAAAGCATTGTGAACTCGCGTGTCATCTGGAGATTTAGCACCATGTGTCATAAGTTCCTGAATAGTCATCCAGTTGTCCAAGATTTTTTTGTTCCTCTTTTTCATCATCTTTTTGTGACTGAGTTCAATGATGTTAATTTCCTTTTTGCCCTCACTGCCACTTTGCGGGCTCTCTTTCAGACACTCTAACCTGCTACGCATCATGAATTCCCGCCGCTTTCTCTGCTCCTTGGCTCGCACCAGATGCTGCTTCCGCTCCTCTTTGCTCCAGTAACGACCCATCTTCATTTCACTCATCGTATCATCATCTGTTGTCATCCCACTGCGCTCCTCTTTAATCTTTAAGGCACGTTCCTTCAGGATTCTGTCTCTTACAGGTCTTTTTGTGATATACCTTGTCCCATCGCTCCTTATTTTCACTTTCCATTCCATCTTGGGTTCTGCACACTTCTGTGAATCTTTGCACATATTCACTAGGCTGAGCTGGCTTTGGGCATACTCCACTGCAGACTTTTGTTGTATCAGCTGCATATAGCTTTGATAATGCTTAGCGTGTGCAGGTATATTCCCGTACCTGTATGAAGAACTATGATATGGGGACAAATAAGGAATATGATCAGGGCTTTGCCTTTCTTGTTCAGTTGATTTGCTACTTTCTGAAACCATTTCTTTCTCTTCGACAGAACTGTTTTGTTCAGAAGCTTTGGTTTTGTTTGGGGCTGTCTCCCTGCCACTCTGTCTTGAAGACAACTGGTTAGCCACTATGGTACTCCTGAGGTTTTTCCTGTTGGTGATGCTAATCATCCGTTGGAGAGAACTATCAGGAGATCGCTCTACATTCAATGGAGTGCTTCTGCAGCTCTCTGCTGTATTGTAAGCACTGGAACTGTCTTTGTCAGATTTCTCTGGGTGTTCTATTATGTCACCCAGTTTTCCCCCTTGAAGGTCTATACTGGTGTTATAATTCCTGAATGTACCATCATGCAGTGCCCAAATGTCTCCATACTGATCTTTCACTTGTTGAAGCCGGTGAGCCTGCATGATGTTCTGACATTCAAGCTCAATGTTCCTCAGTTCCTCATTAAGCAGCTGCAATTCATGCTCAACCCCATCTTTTTTCCTTCTGTTACACTCTATTGTACTGCTTGAGTAATACAAGTCATACTCTCCATGATTTCGGATCTTACACTTGAGTTCCAGCAACTGGCGAAACCTTTCACAGTCCTCATCCTGATGACCAACAAAATCAGACTCAATGTATTCCCCAGACACTAGGCTTTTGTTGCATTGGAGTTTGATGCTTCCCAAAGTGTCCTGGCTCTGTTCGAGTTCCTGTTGGCTCTGTGGGGTCATATTGTTCTGGTCCTCTGGTACATTTTCTTGCTCTGAGCTCTCGTCATTGCGCTGGCTCTCATCTGTGGGGCCCACTCCACTATCTTTCTCATTATGATTGGATGATGAGGTAGCAGTGTCTGTGGTGCCATCTTCTTCTTCCTGTTTTTTTGGCTGTAAAATCAAACGGCCCACAATTAGTCTGAATCACAGATGTTAAATTAAGTATCTTCAGTTGCCTTATGTTTAAAATGACTGCTGGCAGCACCTGCACATTTATGGAAATCAACATAGCACCGTGCAATGGAGAGAGAGTTGAATTTGGACCAGGAAGAATTATAGTCAAATCCCGGTTCAATTATAAACTTACTCAGGTGAGCTTATACAGGTCACATTGTATTTGCCTTTGTTCTTTCTATTTATGAATAATAGCAACCTAACTCAAAGAGGTGTTGTGATAAAAAAGAGTGAAAAGCACATTGACATAAATCTGTTTTGAATGCAGCCTTGGAGGCTACTCTGAAAGCCATATCACTTCTTTCCAGGCCACAATGCTGACCAGGCCTGCTCCATGCCTTTCTTGAGTGTTTTTCCTAGTTGGAATGTGTGATTGAACTGTGAAAATGCTTCCTGCTTGCCTGGATGGAGGATGCGTGTGTGTGAGAGTGTGTGTGTAGAAACCTTTGGATTTTGCATGGCTGTAATGTGACTTACTGTACAAAGGTAAGAGTCACATCAGTTGCTCTACACAATTTTGCCTCTGGTCCCACCCACCACTGACATGCAGTCCCTGGAAGGTTGCCCCTGAGGGAATGTGGCACTTGAGTGGAAAAAGCTTCCTTACCCCTGATTCAAGTGTAGCAACAAAACTGTTTTTTCTGTTGTTGCTGTTTTGCCAAATGAGGCAGAGCCATTTCTACTCAGAATTAGCCTATGTAATATCAACTGCACCGGCTGCCAGGACACTTCTGAGCCCAATTCATGGTATGGGTATTAACCTAAAGCCTTCCACACTCTGGACTCTCCATCTTTTAGACATCATCTCCCTCAAACCAAGTGTGATAATGTGATCAGGCCAAGGTAATCAGAGCCTTTACTGTAATTGCCCTGAGAGTATGGAATGGCTTTCTCCCAGAATTTTCATGGCTTTTCTTCATTGCTTGCTTTTAGAAAGCTTGCCTTTTTTTTGTTTGGCCTTTGGTATGGCTGGCTGCTCAAGGTCTACTCAATGGATGCTGTGCTATTTTTGCTGTGGTTTTATATTGTTTTTAATTTGTTTTAATGAGCTATCGTTCATGTAAGGTAGATTCAAGGGCTGCTAATTGCTTCCTAGGATGATTTCTGAAAAGTGTGAATTTGCTTTGTGCAGTACACAGCTCTGCCCAACTTAGAACTATGAAACACACCATGCTGAGGAAAATGAAGCACTGAAGCCTGTGCCCAGGATAGCTGCTTCACTGCAAAGAAAGGGGGACAGAATCCTCACTCACATCAGCCCTGGTATCTTGCTGCACAGTTCTATGAGCTGCAGTCCCAGCACAGTGACTCTAAGGACCAAATATCTCAAGCAGTATTTACATGATCAATACAAATAACAATCATAGGCATAAAAATGCTCTCTTGACTTGAATGGTCCACACCGTATCTTAAAGCAAGGGTAAAAAATATTCTCATTTAAAAATTGGAACAATGCAGTTCTCTGGGAAGTGGCTGGCTAGGCACAGTGCTGCTTTTGGCTACCCAACAATTTAAACTTTATTATATAAGTCTCAAGCCTCTGCAATTAAAAAAAAGTGCACAGATACAGGTAACACATGTCAAAAGGCATGATACAAATATTTCTACAATACATCTGCAAAGTAATCATCTATATTATTTTTGACAAACTTGTCCCTCAGCCAGGGCTGGATTAAGCTGAGGAGGGCCCCTAGGCTGATTCTGAGCCTCCCGCCATCCCATCTCATCCCATCCCCCCCACTTCACCTACCTTTCTGCTTTTTTGCAGCTATGCGCACAGGTTTGCCATCAATCAAGATGGCGGCCAAGGTTTCCCTAAGGGGCTGAAGCCTCTGCCGCCATCTTTGTTGATGACAGCAATGCGCGTGTGTAGCACGCATGCATGCCATCAACCAAGATGGCGGCAGAGGCTTCAGCCCCTTAGGGAAACCTCGGCCGCCATCTTGATTGATGGCAAACCGCAAAAAACAGTGGAGAAAAAGGTAAGTGAAGCGGGGGGATGGCGGGCAGTTCGGAAGCTCTTGTCCCACGATCTGCGGCTCCTGTCCTGCTTCCGCGAATTGCGGAATGAGAGCGCAGGGCCCTCTGTAGCTCCAGGGGCCCTCGGGCCAGTGCCCCACCTGGCCGCCCTTTAGACCAGGTCCTGCCTATACATACAGTATGCATGCCACAAACCGCAAAGATTAAAAACAGTGAAGTTTATGGAAAATAAAATGTTTAATGGACCGTTTTTATTTGGCTGGTGTGCATTATGTCTTTTAAGCCATCCTTTTAGAACGTTATGAATGTGATTGCAAAGTGCAAACATTTTCTTTTTGTACATAATGAAAAATCTATATTATAATTTTTTTTACCTTATGCACGGGCCCCCAAGAGCTCCGGGCCCCTAGGCTTCAGCCTACTAAGCCTAATGGATAATCTGGCCCTGCCCTCAGCATTGCTGCAGTTGCAGTAAACAGTGCAATCTTGTAATGCACAATAAACACAGCACTATCTTATTCTCAGAGGAGAAACTCAAGTTTCTGATATGCAAGGCCAATGAGAAATTCCTTTTTACTGCTCTGTTAACAACCTTGGTAACATAAATTAATGCTGAAGGTTTAGGGTATGTAATTGGCATTGGATATATATTTCACTGGAATGAAAACAGTGGTTACAGATATTTGCATGTTTTGCATATCTTTCCACCTAACTTGTGCAAAACTCTGCATATCCAGCTGCCATATCCAGCACTGACAAGATCAAAAGTAAGAAAGGGTTGAGATAATTATCTGTATCAGGCACACAACAACAACATTCGTAATAGAAATTGACCGTGGTGGATTACCACCATAACACCTCTAGTGCTGCATTTCAAATTATACTAGGCATGCCATCCATAGCAGAGTGCATTGGTAATGGGAATACTATTTGTATCTCGGGTGCTGTTATAACAGACATTTGTGCTCACACTGGCACTGTACCAATAGAAACTGGCACAGCGGTGACCTTTTCTGAGAAGCAAGTTTAATTCGAATACTGGCTATAATTGTAGCACACAGTTGGCAGTAATTTTGTATCGCTGACTCGGGTGTCGTAGGCTGAGGGCCCAATAAAGTGGCTTGCCTGCCAAATTTGTAGAGGATGTATTTGTCATTGTTGGTTGCCAGTCCAGATAATGTCTCTCTCTTTCTCTCTCTCACACACACATACACGGTATCTTTTGCTCTCACCTGCTGCACTCCTAATGATTTTGTAGAAAATTGCTGATAAATGTTCTCCATTTCGAATATACCAGCAAGGGGATTATATGTGCCACTGCATTTTTCCTTGGAAAACATCTAGTTAAACTCTAGTCTCTCATATAGTTAAAACAAAATGGTCTGCATTCTTTGGCCATTATGTCAAACATTTTTGTGGATCCGTTTTAACTCACTCTCCATTAATTGCACCTATTTATTGCATCTCCAATGCTAAGAGCATTATTTATCAGAGCAGTGAAGAGGTGCCTACTTTTTCTCTCTCCCCCTCTCAAACTAAATAGTAGAGTTGAAGACATTTTGTCCCGTTTCCCTTACACAATTTTCATCCAAAGTGCACATAGTCTATTTACAATAAATCTAAGTGCATGCAGCACCAGGCAAATGTGGTTTCTCCTTTAAGAGGTATAATTACACAATTAAGCATAATGGCTAGTAATAATAAAATGTGATGTGGGGAAATATAGTGTACTAGTCACGGGAAACAAAACTCTATGAGGCTACTCTGTTAGTAATTGCTATTTTTCCTCTATCTAGCCAGACAATGATGGATGGGGAGAAGGGGAGGAAAATTAGTGACATATACACAAAGCCTCATTATCACCTTCAAGAGCCCAAGCCTACCAGCTAGTCTTTTATGCACAGTTGTCGGAAGAAATTGATGCCAATAGGTCACAACAGAATAAAAGCAATTAAAGTGTGTTGGAGTGTAAACTAAACTAAAAATGAAATTTTAAAAGTTGGCAAAAGTGTCTACCTAGCCATTTATGAGGCACTGCATTGTGGCCTTAGTGTGTCTCTCATTAAGATCCTCAATGAGCGTTTGACAGATACCGATGCATTTGCCAATACCCTGATACAATTGTGATGTTATATGAATGGGTGCAGTTCTCACCCATGTTGTCCAATTTTCAGCAAGCAAGAGTTTTAAAGTTTCTAAAATGAGAAATGGAGAATCTAAAGTCTGCCTTAAATCATGGCCTCTGTCCTGTTTTCCTGTAGAACTCTGGGACATATTCTTTGCACATGCTCAATGATACTCTCTTTTTATTATTATTGCTTTCCAGATTCCAGGGATATTACCAATGTCAAAACTTGAAGCAGTCCTTCAATTGCATTAATCTCTATACAAAATCATTCCAGATCATAAAAAGCAAACAGATTTTTCCCAGCACCATACCGGCACTAGCTAATCTTCAGCACCATTTTATTTTGTTAGTTTACATAATTATATCATGTTTTATAGTCCCAAGAAGCTCTAAAATGGCTTATAAAAGATTCTTACAATAAAATCTAATTTAATCTAGTATTAGGAACACCAACGATGTTGTGTTCATATGGTGTTTTTCTCCTTCTGTCCTTGGTCTGTCTTTGTGTTATTCTCTGGCTACTGCCTACTAGGCAAAAGCTCTCACAGTAGACATCAGAAACAATGGGATGGGGCCAAAAAACTAACATTCACTCAGCCCATGGTGGAGGTAAGTCTTCCTTTCTGGCAGTTTTCCAAGCAGCAATCTCACCAAAGACTTCTGAGGTAAGGGAGTGGGACCAAATAACTGAAATTTATTGGAGGTGTGATGTCCAGGCCCTATGTGTGTGCATGTGTGTATGGAAAGCAGGCTTGCTTTCGGACTATCTCTTTTTGGGGAAAATGCATTAGGAAAAATGTGTGCTTAATGGATGAAGAGATGGAATGCACCAATGCTGACTAAAAGAACAGAAGAAATTGTTTGTGAAATGGCAGGGCGTTGCCCGGGGAGGGGGGCAAACCAAAGTAATCTGGTGGAAAATTAAAATAATAGGAATGCAAAAATGCATTAACATTTTGACTTTCTTACCCATCATGTTACATTCTTATACTCCACATAGACCCCTCTCATTTGTTACTATTTGTGGCATCTTAATGGCAATGATCTAGTGAAGCCTAGGAATGTAATTTCTAAATTTATCATTTGATTCTTGGTTTATTAAAAGCATACACCTAGTAACATTTCAGGCTCTACATTCTGTGTCAAGCTTACCTGCTCCACTTCATTGCCTGTGTGTTGCACTGCTTCTTTATGCGGTTCTTCCAACATTTCCAAGTTTAACTCCTCTATGAATTCATTCCTTTCATCATCCAGCCATCCTTCTTCTAGCTGTAAAGAATACATTAGTACTTTACTTTAGGTTAGTGAGGAATGCATGCTAAAATAAGGTAAACCCAAATGGCAATGCCTGACTAGCTCTTTTTTATATAATAATGACTCTCTTTGGAATACTGTGGTCATGGAGCTCATCTCTCAAAAAGGCAGAGGGAAAAATGATCATTAAAAAAATTGGACTCTTAGGCCTTTTATCCCTTTTTGAAACATATCAGCGATTTTCTCTCATAATGAGGGGGATAGCATGCACAGAACATCATTTCCTTTCAAAATGTATGGAAGACATACTGCATAATACTGAAGCTGTCATGTTCTTTACTTCTAAAAGCATCAGCTTAAAAAGAGTCCAGAGATACTAATATATGGCCATGAGACAATTGGTTTCTTTCTCTCTAACAACCTCCATCCCAGTGTTATGTTTCACTGCCTGAACCTTAACAACATCCTCATCATCTATTTCAATCACATTTGTCTTATTGATTTCTCAGGTAAACTTCCAGTAGTAGCAGCTACAACCACAACAGCAACCACAACAAAAGAATAATTGATTGACAAGGTGCCTTTAAGGCACTTTTTATTTTTCAACTGTTCCTTAGAGATGCTTTTTTTAAAAAAATCAGGGACGTAATACTTTAAAATATGTTGGGGACCAACTCGTCTAAATCAGAATGAGGCCAAGTTAACCAAGAGTACTGTCTGTCACACACACACACACACACACACAATTTTTTTCTGTGTAGGAAGCTGAGCAAAACATATAATGGGAAATAGAAGTATCAGTGTCGATATTCATATCAATTGGATAGAAGGATAGAATTCTTGGTAAATAAAGACATCCTGGAGAAAAAGAATGACAGAAACATTATGTTGTAACCAGTCTCCCCCTTTTTGTAAAAAATGAGGTGGTGGTAGTCACATCTTGATAAAAGTGCCATAAGTGCCAGCACAAAATGGTTGCACAAAATGGTTGACATGGGCAGCAAAGAAGAGGGGATTATACTCTGTACTAATGAGTACTATCACAAAGCAAAGGCTTTAACTACAAGCACTTACTCATTAACAAGTATACCCCACCAATTCTGCCACTTTCCCACAGTGCTGCTAATATGGTACCTTAGCAATGTGCTAGATGCTGAAAAACTACTTCTGCAACATTAGGGTTTCATGCTGCAGTGGAAATTTATGTAAGCACCAACCATGTAGTTCAGCCCTAACATGCAAGTTCACATCCAGTAATATATCTCTTGAGCTGGCTTAGAATTAGTAACGTAATCCAGCTACATACATGTTAGTAGCATGGGGAAAACGACATCTTCCTGGTGGCTAGCTCACAGCTATGGCCGTGTGCCAGGCTCCCTTCCTCCAGCAGCACATCAGGTAAGTAGAATGGGTGGAAGGGGGTTTGGAGACTCAAAGGGTGGGGTGGATTAGTCCTGTGGTGCTCCCAGGGATACAGTTGGGACCAATTTGGCTCAGAACCAGGCTCAGAAAAACTGGGCTATTTTCTGAGTTTTGAAGGGGGAAAGTTCAGTTTTAAAAGCTCAGTTCCAAGCTTGAGTGGTGAAATTTGCCCAGTCACTAAAATAAACCACATAAAGGCATGTGCATAAATTTATTGTTGCAACACAGGGCTAATCCACCCCCAAGCCATTTTTTTTTACTGGCTAGCACATCACTAGGATAACCCAATCTTGGATCTGTGCTGCCTGTTAGATCCAGAAGCAGATACTCAGGAGTTAGATCGATATGATCTCTGTTCCAGATTCAGGGCTTTGGACCAGTAGTGGAGATTAGATGAAACAGACCAGAACTGGAATGGATATCAGGTTAATTGTTGTTGGATGCTTCCCATTTGTCAGAAATGACTTTGTCAACAACTACTTTAGTCTACTAAATCTTTAATGTACCTTAACTTTACTTCTGATTTCACTGAAAGAGAAGCTAAAACACGTGGAAATAATGGAATACACTTTCTCTTTTCTGAACTGCAAGTTCAGGAGAACATAATCTGAATAGGGCAGTCTCTCATTTCTCCATCCAACTCTCTATAGCTATTATTTTCATTGTATTGTTGTGACTATGGATGGAGAAGAAATTAAATTCAGTTTGCATTTAAAGCTGCAGCTATCAAATTTGCACTTTCCAAAACAATAGAAGAACTGAAACACAGCCATTCTTCAAAATTTGCACTCATCCGAATTTTGCAATGCAGTTCTCCAGCCAAACACTGTTTACAAAAATGTAGAGTATATATTTTAGGGAAAATGTTTTTAAAATGAATATTTTAGCAACAATAACATAAAATGCATTTTGATAAGAAGATACTACTTGCAAAATGAGTACATTATTTTATTTATTATTATTTATTAATTTTATTAGCCACTTTTCTTCATAAAAATAAACCCAAAGTGATGTATGATAAAAATATTAAAACCAATATAAAACTAACACAAATAGGTTAAAAAACATAATACATGGATAAGACAGTGGAACAACCAACCCCCTAAAAGAAGCTACAATGTCAAAAGCCTTCCAGAAACCCTCCAAAAACTCAGAGCTGAATGTCTGGGAGAAGAGGAATGTTTTTGCCTGGCACCTCTCTGTGGAGTGTATTCCATAAGCAGGGGGCCACCACTGAGAAGGCCCGTTCTTGTGTTGCCATCCTCCATACCTTTCTTGGAGGAGACACACAAAGAAGGGCCTCAGATGCTGAACGCAAAATATCAAAACTGCATACAAAATGTGTTTATTAGGAGAAATTCACACTAAAATGCCGAAGAATGTTCATTAATTAAAAAAAAGTTCAGAAATAGCTGCAGAAATGTGAAGAACTGAATTTAAGAATGGAAAAAAGAGAAAATGAGGGAACCAAAATAGACAGATCCTTCCATCCGTAATTGTAACTCTATGGACATTGAAAGTTTGGAAAGAATAATGGATAATATGTAGTTGACTTAATAAGATTTATATATACACACTCTGACTCTACATCATTTTGCTTTATATTAGGCAATAATCCCTGAGTGAGGATACTCCTTCAAGATACTTATTTGGGAAATAATTCAAAGATGATAATTACCAAGAATCCACAAGTTTGAGCATATAGGCAAATATAGAAATTGAAAACATTATTTTTCAAAAAAGATTATACAGGAGTATGTATTTACAATCCTTATACTCTGAAGTTAGCTTTTTAATAGCACAATCCTATGTCTACTCAGAAGTAAGTTCTACTGAGTTTAATAGCACATACTCACAGGTAAGTGTGTATATGATTGCAGCCTAAGTCTGTCAGCATCTGACTTCATACCATGCAAGTACTTAGTTACATGCTTAATTTAGGCTGCAGTTTTATACACGCTTACCAAGAAGTAAGTCTCATTAAAGTTATTAGTACTGACTTTGGAGTAAAAATGCATTGAATACAGGGTGGCCCAAGACATTTTGCTGCCAGAGTCAAAGGACAAGATGGTACACCCTCTCTGTTCCATCTACAGAAGCTGACTGGGCTGGCAGTTAAATCTTACTTCAACACTGGTGACGGGATAACATCCCCACATCTGAGGCAACATGCCAGAATAGGAGACGCAGGAGAGGCCATGTGGCAACAGAAAGGAATAGCTGGGGGCTGAGAAGAAACAGTTGGGGACTGGTGCTGCCGGCCCTTAACATCTGTGTAGCATTTCTCTGCCTAATGGTAGGGACAGCCCTGATTGGATAGAGATGCTGATAACTATGCGCAAGATCACTTTATGAAAAGTTAAGCTTACATGTAAGGGGAGTTTCAGGTGATCACTTTCAAGTGATAATTTTTGTGGAAAATAGTTACACATTTTGTCACCATTTCCTAGTATGCTTCATAATAATAATTCCTTTTAGACTAGAAGCTTTTAAGAAGCATTTTTCACTCACTTCATGCTTAGTGCTCAGCCACTGACAGATTCTACCATCCGGATATAATCAAGAATGCCCCTCTGAAACTTCAGTTGAGGTGAAAGGTATAAAAATTTTGAATAGATAGGTCATATGTGTTTTCAGGGTTTGAGCCTCAAAGAGTGGTGCAAAACTACAATTTTATTTATTACATTTATATCTAATTCTTCAAGGAGCTCAAGGGTCTCTTCACTCCCATTTCATCCTCACAGCAACCATTAAGGTAAGTCTAGGCCACTGTTCTTCAACCTTGGGTCCAAGATGTTGTTGGACTACAACTCCCATCAATCTCAGCCACCTTAGCCAATGGCTAAGGATGATGGGAACTATAGTCCAACAACATATGGGGACTCAAGGCTGAAGAACAGTGTTCTCAGCTGAGAGAGAGTAATTGACCTAAGATCACCCACAAAGCTTCATGGCTGAGTTTGGATTTGAACCTGGGTCTTCTCAGCCCTCGTCCAACTGTCCAACACAGGAGCTTCCAAACTGTGGGCCATGCACCATCAGTGGACCACAAGCTTTATTCAGGTGGTCTTTAGCATGTCTATGAAGAACACTTACAATATTTATTTATTTACTATTTGATTTATATCCCAGCCTTCCTCCCAGCAGGAGCCCAGGGCGGTAAACAAAAGCGCTAAAAACACATCAAAACATCATAAAAACAGACCTTAAAATACATTAAAACAAAACAACTTTAAAAACATTTTTTTAAAAAGCTTTAAAACCATCTTTTAAAAAGGGTTAAAAACATATATATATATATATATATTAACATATTAAAAGCAATTCCAACACAGGCGCAGTCTGGGATAGGTCTCAACTTAAAAGGCTTGTTAAAAGTGGAAAGTCTTCAAAGGTGCCAAAAAGATAACAGAGATGGCGCCTGCCTAATATTTAAGGGGAGGGAATACCACAGGATAGGTGCTGCCCACTAAAGGTCCATTTCCTATGTTGTGCAGAACAGACCTCCTGATAAGATGGTATATGCAGGAGGCCCTCACCTGCAGAGCATAGTGATCGGCTGGGTATATAAGGGATAAGACGGTCATTCAGGTATCCTGGTCCCAAGCTGTATAGGCCTTTGTACACCAAAATTAAAACCTTGAACTTGGCCTGGTAGCAAATGGGCAGCCAGTGCAATTTTTTGGCAGTGGGGTGACATGTTGGTGATACCCTGACACAGTGAGCAGTCTCACTGCTGCATTTTGCACTAGCTGCAGCTTCCGGACCAAGCTCAAGGGCAGCCCCACATAGAGTGCATTACAGTAATCCAGCCTAGAGGTTACCAAAGCTGGTAAAAGGCACTCCTAGCCACGGAGATCACCTGGGCCTCTAGCGACAAAGATGGATCCAGGAGCAACCCCAGACTATGGACCTACTCTTTCAGAGGGAGTACGACCCCATCCAAAGCAGGCAACTGACCAATTATCTGAACTCAGGAACCACCAACCCACAGCGCCTCCATTTTGCTAGGATTCAGACTCAGTTTATTGGCCCTCATCCAGCCCACCACTGAGTCCAGGCAGCAGTCAAGGGCTTGCATGGCATCTCCCGATTCAGATGTTACGGAGAAATAGAGCTGGGTATCATCAGCATACTGCTGACATCTCACCCCAAAGCTCCTGATAACTGCTCCCAAGGGCTTTAAACACGTTAAACAGCATGGGGAACAAGATAGTACCCTGCGGCACCTCACAACATAACTGACAGGGGGCCGAAAGACAGTCACCTAATGTCATTCTCTGAGAGCAACCCTGGAGATAGGATCGGAAGCACTGTAAAACAGTGCCTCCAATACCCATCTCACCAAGTCGGCCCAGAAGGATACCATGGTCAGTGGTATCAAAAGCCGCTGAGAGATCAAGTAAGAATAACAGGGTCACACTCCCCCTGTTCTTCTACCGATCGCATCAGGGCGACCAAGGCCGATTCAGTCCCATAAAAATGCCTGAACCCAGACTGGGATGGGTCAAGATAATCTGTTTCATCCAAGAGTACTTGCAACTGCTGCGCCACAACCCTCTCAATCACTTTCCCTAAGAAGGGGGTATTTGCAACCGGTCGGTAGTTGTCACAAACCAATGGGTCCAGGGTGGGCTTTTTCAGGAGTGGTCGGATCACTGCCTCTTTCAAGGCGGCTGGAACCACTCCCTCCCGCAATGATGTGTTGACCACACCCTGGATCCACTCGGTCAGACCCCCTCAGCAAGCTTTAATAAGCCAAGAAGGGCAAGGGTCGAGAGGGCACGTTACTGGCCGCATCATCGCAAGCACCTTGTCTACATCATCAGGCCGCATCAACTGAAACTGTTCCCAAGAAGTTGCAGCAGACATTGCACTGGACACCTCATTGAGGACTACAGTAGATGTGGATGGGGCATCAAGACAGCTACAGAGGCGAACAACTTTACCCTTAAAGTGCCTTGCAAACAATTCACAGTGGGCCTCCAAAAGGACTAAAACTCCATTTCCTGGAGTTGATGTCAACATATTCCTGACCATACAGAAAAGCTACACTGGATGGCTACATGAGGATGCAATGGAGGCAGAGAAGTGGGCCTTCTTCACCGCCCTCACTGCCACACAGTAGGCACAATTATTATGTTTTATTTGTGCCTGATGAGCGCTCTAGCTATTGTCCAGCCTGTTTCATTGCCCTTAGCTCACTGGTGTACTAAGGTGCAAACAGGGCTCCACAATGCTACAGAGGGCGCTCGGGGGCAACCATGTTGAGAGCCTGACGCGCCTCACTGTTCCACAGCGTGACAAGGGCTTTAACAGGGTCACCTGCTCTATCTACTGGGAACTCCCCAGGGCATTCAGGAATCCTGTGCATTCCATCTTAATCTGTCCAGCACCCCTGCAGGGAAGGATAGGAGCCATGGAGTCTAAACTTCACAAGGAAGTGATCTGACCATGACAATGGGGTGACATCCACCCCCCAATCTCCAGACTACCCATTCCTCCATCTGGAGCAAAAACCAAGTCGAGGGTGTGCCCTGCCCTATATGTTGGGCCAGTGACAACAGCCCCATGGTCATCATGGAGGTCATGAAGTCCCGAGTTGGAAAACTAGAGGCAACCTCCGCATGGACATTGAAATCACCCAGCACTATTGTTCTGGGCTCCTCCAACACCACAGCCGAGATGGCCTCCGCCAGCTCAGTCAGAGAAGCTGCCAGGCAGCAGGGTGGATGGTACACCACCAGCAACCATAGTTTACTGTCACCAGGTGCTGGCCCTCACAGCCAGCTCAAAGACAGAGTGATTTCCTGGTGACAGAGATGGAAGTTCTGTAGACCACAGGAACTCCTCCCCCCCATCCCTGCAGTCTGTGCAGTCAAACCCGGAAGAGGTGAGAGGAGGCAAAGGACCGTTTATACAAAGGAGCAGCTCGAGCTTCTGATCGATGCCTTCGAAAAGGACCGCTACGCCGGCTACGAGACGCGGGTGGACCTGGCAACGACGGCTGGAGTCCCAGAATCGCGAGTGCACGTCTGGTTCCAGAACCGACGAGCCAGGCTGCCCAAGGCTCCCCATTTGCAGAAGAAACCGGCTCGGAGGCGGGCTGCCGCGGCTCCAAGCGGGGAGGCGAGCTGCCCGGGAAGGTGCCCGCATCCTCCGGTGGCGCAAGGCAGCGATTTCTCCTATCCGGGCCGCGAGGGAGCGTTATGGCAGCCGCCAGACCTTCCCGTGGGAGCGCCACAGTATGCCTGGCAGGACCAGAACTCTCCGGCCGTGGAGCCCTTTCCTTTCCCCCAAGCGGCTGTCGGCGGGACCGGGGCTTGCGATGCCGCCTGGGCCGGCAGCACCACCAGCGGCAGCAGCAACACGCTTCCCTATTGTGGCGGACCGTTGCCGAGTGAACTTTCACCGCCAGGCGAAAGCCTCTATTTCGCCTCGAGCAGCGATCTCCCCTGGACTGTAATGGGGAGCGATCAAGCTGGAAGACCCTTGCAAAGGCTGCGGGAAAGTTATCCCAGCGGGCAGCACAGGGAGGCTCCGGATGCCTTTCCCTGTCCAGCTCAGTATCCCAACTCCTTCTTGGGTTACCCATAACTATGTCTGCTTGCTAATTTATTCCTTTCATTTTATCATATTTGCATGTGTTTCAATAAAAGTGTGTTCTCGACGTGGCTTGCCTGGGATGACACTCTTCCTTTCGATTTCCAGTCTCCGAGGAGATGCGCCTGGCGCCAACACTCTCTTTTCCGCGCCAGGTCAAGACTTCCCTCTTCCCTCAGGCATTTTAAATTGTGTTTTTAAATTGTTTTTTTGTGTGTGTGTTTTAAAATTTGCATATTGTTTTTAATTGCTGTAAACCGCCCAGAGAGCTTCGGCTATGGGGCGGTATAGAATTGTAATAAAGGTAAAGGTATAAAGGTTGCACCCAGTACCCAGGTGGGCAAAGCTGGGTCAGATCAACTCCTCCCAGCTCACCCACCCAGGTCTCGGTAATGCACACCAAAACGGCACCTTCATCCACAATCAGATCATGGATGACAGTGGTCTTATTGTGTACTGATCTGGTGTTAAACAACAACACACATAGGCCAGTGGGCACAGCAGATGAGCAACAAGGAACCCATCCATGAGAGGAGCGGCAGCAAGGAACAAGGTGCAGATAGCCTTGCCATCTTCTATGGTAATTCACCACATCCCCATGGCTATATTTCCCTCTACCCGTGATCACTGAAATTGGGGTAGCATCACCCTTGTTCATCCATACTGACTCCTCCTAAAAACCTAATATGGACCCAACATGAGCCCATCAACAAAACCTGCCAGAGCCAATTATTCCAGTAGGCCTCTACGAGAATTGGGAACAGTCATACCCATTCAAACTTTTTCACACAGTGCCCATCTACTCCCCCTCCTGTCTCACACCCAGGGAAGGCCAGCCTTCTGCCAGAAATATGATTTCTATAGTATTCCACAGAATTCAAATTGTAGTACAATAAAATCCAGTATGAGACATAAAAGCAGCAATGCAAATACAATTAAAAATAATCAAGCACAGCACATTACAACAGACACAAAAAATCATTAAGTGGTCTGCCAAGACTCAACAATTTTCAAGTGGTCCTGGAAAAAAAGTTTGGAAACCTCTGCTCTAACCATTAGACCAGCCTTTCCCAACTTTTGGGTGCCCAGATGTTGTTGGACTGCAGCTCCCACAAGCCCCAGCCAGCATGGCCAATGGTCAGGGATGGTGGGAATTGTAGTCCAACAACATCTGGGGACCCAAAGGTTGGGAAAGTCTGCATTAGATCACACTAAAGTGCTTCCAGATGCCGTTGCCAGCCGCGCTAGTATTGTTGAAACAGGAACTGTAACTGGATGTGCTGTCCACTTGCAGACATTTAGAGCTACCTTTGCTATTTTGCATTAACCACAACCATGATGCCCATGCCAATCCTGGTAATCAGCATGACCTGAATGTGTGATTTGCACATGACTTGAGCTCTGATTCAGAGGCAGAATGTCCACAAAACACCATCTGGATGTGCCATTACTGTGAGTAACAAAGAATTATGGGAACCAGTGCCTTCCAGATATGCTTTTCAAATTAGGATAAAATCTTTCCTTTATTTCTTCTTCTCTTGACCATTTTACCCACATAAGAGAGGCAAGAAGAGACTGATGTTAGGCCCCAGGTACTCATTGTTTGTTGTACAACTGTATCCAGAAAGACAGATGCATTACTGATATCAACCCCCTTAAGAGCCTATAAGCAGAATGTTTCAGCAAGCCATTTATAGTTTCAGAAAGTTACCGAAGCCTACAAGAGCCATAGCCAAGCTACATGAACCTGAGGTGAATTGCTTTCCTCTGCCTTACTATACAGCTTCTTTTATCAGAGCCATTTAGAACGTGCAAGTCTCTAAAGGAAATATATGCTTCAAATTGTGATCCTGTATAACTACAATAGTCAAAGGAAGGATTTCAGGTGACATTGACTTAAATTTATTCAATGTAATTTATAGAGACTGTGCAGTTACCAGCTCTGAAAAATAGCAGATCAATAACACAAGAAACAAAGGGCAATATAACCAGCTTTGCCTGAACCAATGACAGATGGATACAACAGTGTCAATTGAATGTCCTTTTTGCTTACTAGTAGGATATAAAAAGAATGTAAAGGGAAGTACAACTAATGCTTTTCCTCCACTATTCTTTGTCCTTCTTTAGGGATCTTCCCAATAGCTCTGCCTCCCAGAATATGGAAACGGACCAGCATAACCATTCTGATTTATTAAATGATGGTTAGTAATTTTGTTACAGTTCTTAAAAATGTGTTTCATATTAAATCTTACATGAACCTGTTATTGTAATTCCATGTATAAGACCTCATTTGCTATTTAGTGCAGGAACCTATTTGTATCTATAAATATTGAGGAAATTTGACATATGGAAGCCACAGTCCCTCCACCAAAAGCCCACATTTCAGACTGTAAAGGAGTACCATCTTACATCAATGATGAAATTAATGAGAAATCAACATGCATTTCCTATGGGGAATTTCTTTTAAATTTGTCTATGTGTTTGGTTGAGTGTTATATTAATACTAGACAACCAGCTACATAGTTACAGGTATATATGATTTTAAAGACGCATTCAGTTAGCACAATGGTAATCAAGCTCCCATTAACTTGTTTGCATCTACAGCTACAAAACGGTACAGACCATTTATTCTCATTTTCTCCGTTTTGACATGAACTTCTCATTGCCATTTTTCAGCTGCTCATTATCCATGGATGACAATGAATGTCTGTGCACGGCAAACCATTGTCTTTCTGAATGCATCTATTTACTCTAACCTGCATCTCAGGTCTTGCTACCAGCAGCACAATTTTCTTGCATTCGTCACTGGAGAGCAATGCCACTGCCTCCTCCCGGTTCTGGACATCTTGGCCATTTATCTATAAAACAAATGAAAGTGGCACATTAGTTTCCATTTCCACAACGCAACACACAACACAGAGCAAATATCAGCTCATTTGCGGTAAATGTATGGACAATGACGCTACACAATGGGCTCATCTTCAGCCCCCTCAGTGGTAAGTGCCTTCACTCAATTATGCGCTTACTGTAAGAGCTGTATCGATCGTTGAAGGATGGCGGACATCAGAGGAAGCAGTTATGTTCATAAATGTCCAACCTGCGCCCTGGCAACATACATCTAGCAACACAATTAACCAGTCCTTGACAGGTGACGTTCATCTTTCTCCGTTCAGAGTAATGGAAGTGTCAGTCTGAGATAATAGTGCTGGTGGAAGCAAGACTGGTAATACTACAGCCGAAATCAGTCATACTGGAAGCTTAGAGAGAGCCAATTAGAGGTGTACAGTATTATCTCTCACCAGGCAATACTTACAGGCCACTGCTGATTGCTGTTTCGTTTAATCATTTGATATTTGTGTGTATGTGTGCACGCATGCATGCACACACATGCACTCTCTCTCTCTCTCGCTCTCGCTCTCTCTCTAAGGTACCAAAATCATACTAAGTATGATTTACCAAAAATCATACTAAGTCTGCAAATCCTAGACACGCTTGCCTAGGAGTAAATTCCATTCAGCCCATTCTGAGCAGTTGCGCACAAATGCTGGTGAAGCTTAAAAGGGCATTAAAAAATTCAGCTTCTAAGCACAGCTGTGTGATTATGCTGAAACAGTAGCCAGTGTTAACTATGTCCTAATGAACATACAAATCTAGGCAACAGATGAACTATGTACATACAAAAATGCTGCCAACTTTGAATTTCAAATAATTCTACTGTGAACATTAGCAAAAACAATGGCAGTATCCTTATGCAGCATAGCCAAAGTTTTCCATATCTAATCCATCTGTCTTATTTTTCATAAGGTTTTCTAAGGTGTCCTTTCTCACATGATTACTGCTATATAAAGGGGGAGAGAAGGCCCAGGTCTCTCTGCTGCATTACTATTGCCATTCCCACATATGTTGTGGGATACAGGAGTGGCAAAAGTGTCATATGCATGAGGGGTGGGGTGCAGGACCCATGCTCCTCTGCTTTCCCTCATGCAGTGGTAATCATGTAGGCAGCCTTACCTAAGTGTTTTGTAGTTGTAGTACAACTCCCATCAGCCCCAGCCGGCATGGACAATGGTCAGGAATTATGGAGACTGTAATCTAGCAACATCTACAGGCCCCAAAGGTTAGGAAAGGCTGATGTAGGGGGACAAATATCTGAACAGGGTTACAGTCACAGCTGAGAGCAAAAAGCAAAGCAAAAAAAAAAAAGCTGTGCATGAAATATGAAATGTAAGCTTAGTTTTGGCATAAATCAGGAGTAGCCAGCGTAGTGTCCTCCAGGACTACAACTCCTATCTTCCTTGACCACTGGCCATCTTGGAATCCAATGACATCTGAAGGGCATCATGTTTACTACCCCTGGCCAAAATTATCATATCCAAAAATAAAGTGGGTGACTATAGGATATATTGTAGTCAGAATATTTTATGAAGCTCCTCTCACATCTCCAGGTGTCTAATTATGAACCACAGGTGAAGTTGCTCCCTACAAATGCTCTCATGTTGGCATTATAATTATGTTGGCTCAGTGAAAATGAAGAATAAATCAGCAGCATATGAAATTAAGTTGCTAATTGACTTTTAATACAACATAGATTCCTTGTATGAATGTGTTTTTTTTAAAAAAAGTTTTAGTCCAACTTTCCTAAATCTCTATGCATTCAAATGAGAGTTATCATAATCTCACAAGGGACCTGAACTTTTAAAATTTGTGGCTGCAACCAAGAGCTATTAAAAACATTTTGAAACAGTTTTAATCTTGTTTTATACGTAATGTATTATATGTTGGCCAGATAATGTATTTTATGAAGTGATTAATAAATAGAATGAAGGGAAGAATAAACAAACAGGGATCCTACCCCACGCCCTGACTAGCTAGGTTTTCTTCTGTCCTGTTCCTTTACTCTCCCATGCATTCACTTTGACCTGCATTCCACTCTTCCTGAGTCCAGGTATAACCATGAAAATTGCTGCCAGAATCATAACATTGATGTTTGCTGCAGCTTTCAGTTCATTTGCCCCTTTCCCCCCGATCCTGGTACCAATGTGTGCATTGAGAAATACTGCAAAAATGAAACCTTGATGAGATTGTACCTAAGGCTGCATCAAGACTGCTTTTGTGTGGCATTTCATCAATGCACAAAAATGAGCATGCATTTGGGTGAAAGTTGCACATATATTTCACCATATTGGAATGGCTGCATAGTAAGTATTAATGGCAACTTATTTGGAAAATTAGAGGAAATCTATTTTACTGAAAAATACATAAAGAAGGAGTTCAGTATCCGGAGAATTTGGTCTACAGAATCCTGTTTTTTTGAAATTCTTTTAACACAACCATTGTATAATAAAAATGTCAGTTCATCTAAGTTATCTTATCCATAAGAGTGGGTACTGAGCCAGCACGTTGTGCAATATGAAAGGTGCCTCCCCACCACAACTCATTCTGCATTAAGCTTAATGATCAGACTCCAATTAAAACACACTGCCACAGATGGCATGCTATTAGACCAAAACCCTTAGCATTTTCCAACTCCCCCCCCCCCTCCCAAATCTGGGCTTACAGATTTTGTTGAGATTTTGTTGAGATACAGGAGATTTTGTTGGCATCAAAGAAAATTCTAAAACATTACCATATTATATCTAATTTTCTAATTCATGGAAAAAGCTTACTCCTACACGAACTATATTACAATCCTCAGGACTGTCTATATTCCATGATCCTAGACAAGCACTCAAAACCCCACAGAATTTGATAAAGAATCCAGCAAGAGGGGTTCAGCAATCTAAGAACCTCTAATTTCACTTTTAAAAACCCCAGTAAGTTTCTAGCCACTACAACTGCACAAATAAGCAAGTGTGAGGATATACTGTACTTAGTCACTGTGTGATTTCTAGAGATGCCAGAAATGTTTCCTGGGCTTGGACCTATAAACAGGCACTGGGAGCTTGTACGGCCACTTTAAAAGTGGAAAGATTATCCTCAGGCTTGTATCAAAATCTGAGCCAGAGTGAAATGCCTTGCCCAATCTCTGAATGTCTCCTGCTACCCCAAATCTCCCCCAGCCCCCCAAAATACTCCCCACCTTCCCTTCCCTGCTCATGAAGCAGCAGCAGCAATGGAAGGTGCAGCAAAAGGGGAGCGTTCTCTACCTTTGCCCCTCCCTGCTTTCCCTCTGTCATTCACAGTAAGAGTGAAGGGGCACAGTGGAGTATGGAGGCTGTATCTTTCAACAGGTTCTGCTACTACAGATCCCAAAATCCACAGCACCCAGTCATGCTGTCAGCCAGGAAAAACTGAGAGCTTCCCCATCTCTAGCGATTTCCAGTGATCAGAGCATGGGAATTCAGTGCCATGTATATTCCTTTGCCCTTCTCTCCATGACTGGCTGAAGCACAATAAATGGTTTGATAAATGCATAACATCTTACAGAATCTCACCACAAAATGGGCATTTCTGCCACTGTCCCTGCAATGTGGAATGCCTTTTCCTCTTCTGTACCCTTAGCATCGTCCATCATTTGCTTCAGATGTCTTGTAAAGACATTTCTTTTTGCCAAAATGTTCCCTCGCCACGATTGGACCCTGCTATTGCCGAATTCCTTTTTGTATCTATTTTTACAATACCATTTTACCATTTTTTATGTTGTGCATCTATTTTCACAACACTGTTTTATTGTTTTTGTGGTGTAGTTTGTATATCACTTCGAGATTTTTTTAAAAAAAGTTTAGAAATAAATAAATAAATAATGTGTTGAAGAAGAATAACCTACCTTTGTTGGGAACAGAACGGGGCTACCTTAGCATAGGTTTTTGCTTTTAATCACAAAGTGCACACAGACCTAAGAATATCTTTAACATCAAAACTTGTTCTATTTTTGAATTCTTAAAAGCTCGTTCAATCAACGCACAAATCTGTTAAATGGCCCATTACTTTTTAGTCCCTGTCTGCAATTCATATCAGTCCACCGCCTAGTAAAAGTAAGGTACTGTAAAATGATTTTTTCCCCATATGTTTCTGGAAAAAAAGTTTCATACTCTCCACTATACAAATTAATAAAATGACACATCCTGGGAGATGTTACTGAACCACAACTTATTATATGCCTTCAAAGCAAGAAGCATTTCAGCCAGGCTGTTTGTAGATCCTATTGTGTTCCAGATAGTTGTTTGATTCTGAGACCTGATAGCGGAGTAAGAAATAAAGCTATGTTTTCCAGCAAAGATGTTTCCTCAGGAAATGAAAGGACTGGTGGCACAGAATCAGATTGATCTTTTAACATCTACCAGGCTCTCACGAAGGTTGAATTAATGCCTAGCAGTTATACGATTCGTTGTTCAGAAGCACCTTGCACCTTGCGTGGATGAGACGATGGTGTCGGGTGGAAGAGTTTAGATTTGTTAGGCACTGGGGAACATTTTGGGACAATCCGGGCCTGTACAAAAGGGACGGGCTCCACTTGAACCAGAATGGAACCAGACTGCTGGAACTTAAAACTTAAAATTAAAAAGGTAGCAGAGCAGCTTTTAAACTGACTGAGGGGGGAAACCCGACAGGAGCTGAGAAAGGTCCGGTTCGGAATAAACCTCCCCCCTGGGATAAAAACCAAAGAAATTATGAAATGTTAAAAGGGGTAGGCCTAGAAGTAGGCATTGTGAGAGCAGGGGCACAGGATATAAATTCAGAAGGGCAAAATTACCACAGGCCAAACCACAAGTGCCAAAGACACTTGAAGAGAGACACTGCTTACAAGTGCCTGTACGCTAATGCTAGGAGCCTCCGAACCAAGATGGGAGAACTGGAGTGCTTGGTCTTAGAGAAGAGCATTGATATAGTGAGCATAACGGAGACCTGGTGGAATGGAGAAAACCAGTGGGATATGGTTATCCCTGGATATAAACTATATCGGAAGGACAGGGAAGGATGTATTGGTGGCGGAGTCACTCTATACGTGAAAGAAGGCATTGAATCCAGCAAGCTGGAAACCCCAAAAGAGGCAGACTCCTCCACAGAATCATTGTGGGTGGTGATACCATGCCCCAGGAGGGACTTAATACTGGGAACGATCTATCGTCCCCCGGATCAAAATGCTCAGGAAGACCTGGAGATGAGATATGAAATTGAGGAAGCATCCAAACTAGGAAATGTGGTAGTAATGGGTGACTTCAACTACCCGGACATAGACTGGCCGCATGTGTTCCAGTCATGACAAAGAAGCAAAGTTTCTAGATATTCTAAATGACTATTCCCTAGACCAGTTGGTCATGGAACCGACCAGAGGGACGGCAACCCTGGACTTAATCCTCAGTGGGGACCGGGACCTGGTGCGAGATGTAAGTGTTGTTGAACCGATTGGGAGCAGTGACCACAGTGCTATTAAATTAAACATACATGTAAATGGCCAATTGCCAAGAAAATCCAACACAGTCACATTTGACTTCAAAAGAGGAAACTTCACAAAAATGAGGGGATTGGTAAAAAGAAAGCTGAAAAACAAAGTCCAGATGGTCACATCACTCGAAAATGCTTGGAAGTTGTTGAAAAACACTATATTAGAAGCTCAACTGGAGTGCATACCGCAGATCAGAAAAGGTACCGCCAGGGCCAAGAAGATGCCAGCATGGTTAACGAGCAAAGTCAAGGAAGCTCTTAGAGACAAAAAGTCTTCCTTCAGAAAATGGAAGTCTTGTCCGAATGAAGAAAATAAAAAAGAACACAAACTCTGGCAAAAGAAATGCAAGAAGACAATAAGGGATGCTAAAAAAGAATTTGAGGAGCACATTGCTAAGAACATAAAAACCAACAACAAAAAATTCTATAAATACATTCAAAGCAGGAGACCATCTAGGGAGGCGATTGGACCCTTGGATGATAAGGGAGTCAAAGGTGTATTAAAGAACGATAAGGAGATTGCAGAGAAGCTAAATGAATTCTTTGCATCTGTCTTCACAGTGGAAGATATAGGGCAGATCCCTGAACCTGAACTAACATTTGCAGGAAGGGATTCTGAGGAACTGAGACAAAAAGTGGTAACAAGAGAGGAAGTTCTAGGCTTAATGGACAATATAAAAACTGACAAATCACCGGGCCCGGATGGCATCCACCTGAGAGTTCTCAAAGAACTCAAATGTGAAATTGCTGATCTGCTAACTAAAATATGTAACTTGTCCCTCGGGTCCTCCTCCGTGCCTGAGGACTGGAAAGTGGCAAATGTAACGCCAATCTTCAAAAAGGGATCCAGAGGGGATCCCGGGAATTACAGGCCAGTTAGCTTAACTTCTGTCCCTGGAAAACTGGTAGAAAGTATTATTAAAGCTAGATTAACTAAGCACGTAGAAGAACAAGCCTTGCTGAAGCAGAGCCAGCATGGCTTCTGCAAGGGAAAGTCCTGTCTCAGTAACCTATTAGAATTCTTTGAGAGTGTCAACAAGCATATAGATAGAGGTGATCCAGTGGAGATAGTGTACTTAGACTTTCAAAAAGCGTTTGACAAGGTACCTCACCAAAGACTTCTGAGGAAGCTTAGCAGTCATGGAATAAGAGGAGAGGTCCTCTTGTGGATAAGGAATTGGTTAAGAAGCAGAAAGCAGAGAGTAGGAATAAACGGACAGTTCTCCCAATGGAGGGCTGTAGAAAGTGGAGTCCCTCAAGGATCGGTATTGGGACCTGTACTTTTCAACTTGTTCATTAATGACCTAGAATTAGGAGTGAGCAGTGAAGTGGCCAAGTTTGCTGACGACACTAAATTGTTCAGGGTTGTTAAAACAAAAAGGGATTGCGAAGAGCTCCAAAAAGATCTCTTCAAACTGAGTGAATGGGCGGAAAAATGGCAAATGCAATTCAATATAAACAAGTGTAAAATTATGCATATTGGAGCAAAAAATCTGAATTTCACATATACGCTCATGGGGTCTGAACTGGCGGTGACCGACCAGGAGAGAGACCTCGGGGTTGTAGTGGACGGCACGATGAAAATGTCGACCCAGTGTGCGGCAGCTGTGAAAAAGGCAAATTCCATGCTAGGAATAATTAGGAAAGGTATTGAAAATAAAACAGCCAATATCATAATGCCGTTGTATAAATCTATGGTGCGGCCACATTTGGAATACTGTGTACAGTTCTGGTCGCCTCATCTCAAAAAGGATATTATAGAGTTGGAAAAGGTTCAGAAGAGGGCAACCAGAATGATCAAGGGGATGGAGCGACTCCCTTACGAGGAAAGGTTACATCATTTGGGGCTTTTTAGTTTAGAGAAAAGGCGAGTCAGAGGAGACATGATAGAAGTGTATAAAATTATGCATGGCATTGAGAAAGTGGATAGAGAAAAGTTCTTCTCCCTCTCTCATAATACTAGAACTCGTGGACATTCAAAGAAGCTGAATGTTGGAAGATTCAGGACAGACAAAAGGAAGTACTTCTTTACTCAGCGCATAGTTAAACTATGGAATTTGCTCCCACAAGATGCAGTAATGGCCACCAGCTTGGACAGCTTTAAAAGAAGATTAGACAAATTCATGGAGGACAGGGCTATCAATGGCTACTAGCTGTGATGGCTGTGCTGTGCCACCCTAGTCAGAGGCAGCATGCTTCTGAAAACCAGTTGCCAGAAGCCTCAGGAGGGGAGAGTGTTCTTGCACTCGGGTCCTGCTTGCGGGCTTCCCCCAGGCACCTGGTTGGCCACTGTGAGAACAGGATGCTGGACTAGATGGGCCACTGGCCTGATCCAGCAGGCTCTTCTTATGTTCTTATGTTCTTATCAACAGGTATCACTGGATGAGTAAATGAAAACTGCAAAAATGGCACAAAAAAGACAATTGGTTTGTGTGCATGCACGCATGCTCATGTGTGAGTGAGTGTGTGCTTGAATGTCTGTGCTGGGAAAGCGGGTCAAGGCCATGAATGGAAAGCGCTAGGTCACTATAGAGGGATTCTAGATTTCATATTTTTGACAATAGATGTTTCCATTACCAGAATTACATGCCCCACACCTTCCATCTTCTAATATTCTTATATATTGGCTGAACAGAATCATGCAATGTTGGACATTTACTTCAGAATTTCTACTGGACTTGAAAAAGGCTTGCTGAGGAAAAATGTGGTCTAAGGTTTCTATTATGTTGAGAATATTATGTTGAGGCTTTTCCTGGGCCTCTAATGCAGCATCACTTCACAAATGCTAGCAAAACTGAGTTTGTAGTTTTGGAACAACCACAGTGTGGGTGTACTCTGAACATCCTTTGTAAAAATTCTAAGTGTGAATGATGCCAGTTTTTCATTTTTTGAAAAAAACTCCAAATTGAAGTGGAAATATCAAGAATTCACCCAAACTACATGACTAGGCAGAGCTTGGAAAAGTTACTTTTTTGAACTACAACTCCCATCAGCCCAATCCAGTGGCCTTGCTGGCTGGGGCTGATGGGAGCTGTAGTTCAAAAAAGTAACTTTTCCAAGCTCTGATAGGAGTACATTTACATAGGAGCTTTAGTGCCTAACTAGAAGTGCAGGGCAGCAGTCCAGAGAAAATTAGGTACGGTGTAGTATGGAGTCTCCATGCCAGCAGTACACCTTCTTGTGCGTGATCTATGGTACCCATTGCACAGCCAGACTCTATATGTACAATACTTGGATCTGCCAATGTGCACATTCCATTTCCCATCCCCATCCCCTGCATGCATGTGCATGGAAACATGATCATCCTAGTAATTACCATGGTTGTCATATCATTTGCACTGTACAAGTCATAGACAGAATGCTCATTTTCATTATTTACCATCATTTCTTGTCAGAAATATATTTTGACTCAGAAAGCAAAGGCAACATGAGTCTCCAGTGCTTGGCTCTTTCTTCTTTCTTCTCCCTCCTCTATGGTACTTCTTTCCCTTTTATGCTCCCCCACAGGCATCCATCAGGTCCAGCGCTAATGGTGCAGCTTCCCCTTCCTTACCCAGCTCTATCTGTGGCCAACCATCATGTCCTGATGATATCACATCACACGGCAGCTGCAGATGAGCTTGCCAGTTCCATGTACAATACAGAGGCAGAGAGGCGCTGTAGCAGGCTATAAATATTGCTATATTATAAACGTAATAATCTTCCATCACCATTTTATGTATTTATTTAGCAAGATTTACATCCTGCATTATTAAAAAAAGCTCTAAGCAGTTAACATAAAAACATACAAAATAAATATAAGAAAATATTGATAAAATCAAACGTAAAACAAACAGACATAGCATTTGCACAGTAGTAGTAATAATATATAGATAGATAAAATTAGCAATTGTAAAACGAATATACATAATAAAATTGTATGTCTAGGTAGGCTTGCCTAAACAAAAACGTTTTTAGCAGGTGCTGAAAATAATCACAGCAAAAGCAGAAAATAGTCACAGCAAAAGTGACTACCTAATATTCTACAGAAACAATGTTCTGTATGCTTTTGGAGAATCATAGCGAGAAAGAATTCTTATAGCAACTTACTTGTAAAATCCTGTCTCCTTCCCGGATCCGTCCATCTCTGGCTGCAATACTGTTTGGATCAACCTACATAGATGGATATTTCAATATTAGGTCTAAAATATGTTTAGGCCTAAAATGTATTTAAGGTTAGATTCATTGACCATTGAGAGAGCCTTTTTGACCTCTCAGATGAGAATGTATGGAAGTACCAAGTTTCATATTGCACAAAAACATTCTTCCTAGTCAGATGAATATATGTCCTTAGACAACCTTGTTTCAAAAATCATGGGGATGAGGATGTATAGTTTTTTCAGATTAATGCTTTTTGGGGAGGGGGCACCTAAGCATGTGCTCGCCGTTAAGTATGGAGCTGAATATGTTACAGAATTCATGGATAGGGACAGGCATCCACAAATCCATTCACCAGGGAGAACTGCACCCAGCTGCTGGCGAACAGGACATCAGGCACCATATAGATCCCTACCCCTGCGGTGTCATTTCCACTGCAGTGTTTAAGCATGCAAGAAGCAACAGAAGTCCTTTCTGAGCAGCAGGAGACACTCCCATGGCTTCTTATCTTCTTCAAACCCCCCACAAAAAAGAGATGACACTGTTCTCTCCCAAGTCCCCTCTCATGCCAGGTAACTCAACAGAGGGAAGGCGACTGACAAGTAAGCCAAACTACTTTGTGCAGACCCCTAGATATGGCATGGAACGTGATAATGCACAGGTGATATTGTATATGATGGATGTGTTTAAAAGTCCCCCCTCCTTTATAAAATGTTTTACACAGCCATAATACCTATCAAAAAAAAGACCTCTGAGTCCTTAAATCACAAAGGAAAGTAAAAAAAGGAAAAGGCATTAAAAATATGGATTATCTCACTTCAACACTGAAATAATACTGTATACTAAATGGTTTAAGTCACCTAACTGTTACTTTAACCTAAATATATCTTGAAAGCTCTATTACATGTTTATCAGAGTCACAAAGGTGTTCCTTGAATAATGACCAACTGTACACCTTTTCCTTGATAGTTATCTTAAGACATCTGTTTTGCCCTGTCATGCCAAGAGCTTTTTTTGAAGCCCAACATTTCTAAGTACAGCACTTGGCTTGCAAGTTACTTCTACTGCAGATGATAGTGCCTCTCTCACAAGCAGATATTGTTTTCATATTGTGTATTTTTGGAGAGAAAATAATGTTGAAATGTTTAATTGGGTATGAAAGAGAGCAATTACGACCACTTAAATGAAGGGAAAGGCTGAGTTATTCAGAACAGTGTGAAACCGAACATGTAGCAATGGGATCACTTTTTAAACTACAACCATGTAAAAAAACCAGCAGATCTCCTGTTTATCTTTACAAACTAATTAGAGAACTGTATTATAGGCTTCTTTGCTACCTAATCGACCTCAGCTGCTGTAGTTGAAGAAATGTTTATGAACTTCCAAACAATCAGAAGTTTTAAAACACAATCAGTATACACAGCCCAAGGATGGATAGGTCTGTACACTATATTTGGGGAAAGGTTCAGAAAGGAAGGGAGTAAACAATGCTATAAAAACAATGACTAGCTGTCAGGCTGCATTTGTGAATATTGATTTATTAGATTTATTTTTTATATTTCCATATCATTGTTCCTCCAGGGATCTCAGAGTATCCTACATATGTTTTGCAGGTGGCAATCCTGATACTAGTCAGGACCAAACTCTCATGGATGAAATCAATGTGCCTTCAGACCATGTCTATATGTCCTAGATTTGGCTTCAAAATTTTAGTCTTCTAATTATTTAAATGAGCTGTCATGTGTGTTTTAGAACAGCCAATTTTGCAAAGTATGTACGCACAAGTTAAATAAAAAATGATGCAATGTGGAATTTTGCAAAGTTTTTTTTGCAATTGTTAATTTTTTTTATATTTTTAAATTTTGCAAAATTTTGCAAAGTATGTATGCACAAGTCCAATAACAAAATGATGCAATATGGAGTGCTCCTGTTCAGGGTACCAGCCAGCTAGCCATGACCTCTTCCAGGATACTTCATTTCAATTCCCTCCCCCCGGTTTTCTCTATTCGCCCTCCAAGAATCAGCCAGCATCCCATGGCCACTAAGAATATTCAGTACTCATTGCCCTGCTGATATCTCCCTCTTGTGTAGATAATACTCACTTGGCTACCTAGAACTTAGGCCACATCTACACTATACTTTTAAAGCCAGCATCCTTAACAACAGTCAGCCAGCATCCTTAACAAATTACAGTCCCCAGGATTCTTTGGGGGAAGCTATTATGGTTTAAAGTGGTATTAGTTGTTTTTATGTGCCTTCAAGTCGATTTCAACTTATGGCAACCCTATGAACCAGCGACCTCCAATAGCATCTGTTAAAAACCACCCTGTTCAGATCTTGTAAGTTCAAGTCTGTGGCTTCCTTTATGGAATCAATCCATCTCTTGTTTGGCCTTCCTCTTCTTCTACTCCCTTCTGTTTTTCACAGCATTATTATCTTTTCTAGTGAATCATATATTTTCATTATGAGTGCAAAGTATGATAACCTCAGTTTCATCGTTTTAGCTTCTAGTGATAGTTATGGTTTCATTTGTTCCAACACCCAATTATTTGTCTTCTTCGCAGCGCATGGTATGCACAAAGCTCTCCTCCAAATGAATTGATTTTTCTCTTATCAGCTTTTTTCACTGTCCAACTTCCACATCCATACATAGAGATCGGGAACACCATGGTCTGAATTATCCTGACTTTAGCGTTCATTGATACATCTTTGGATTTGAGGATCTTTGTAGTTCTCTCACAGCTGCCCTCCCCAGTCCTAGCTTTTTGTATTTTCTTGACTATTGTCTCCATTTTGGTTAATGACTGTGCCAAGGTATTGATAATCCTTGACAAGTTCAATGTCCTCATTGTCAACTTTAAACTTACTTAAATCTTCTGTTGTCATTACTTTTATTTTCTTGACATTCACGTGTAGTCCTGCTTTTGTGCTTTCCTCTTTAACTTTCATCAGCATTCATTTCAAATCATTACTGGTTTCTGCTAGCAGTATGGTACCATCTGCATATCTTAAATTACTGATATTTCTCCCTCCAATTTTCACACTTCCTTCATCTTGGTCCTATCCCACTTTCCGTACGATATGTTCTGCATATAGATTAAACAAATTTTGTTGTTGTTATGTGCCTTCAAGTCAATTACGACTTATGGCAACCCTGTGAATCAGTGACCTCCAAGAGCATCTGTCATGAACCACCCTGTTCAGATCTTGTAAGTTCAGGTCTGTGGCTTCCTTTATGGAATCAATCCATCTAAGAACATAAGAACATAAGAAGAGCCTGCTGGATCAGGCCAGTAGCCCATCTAGTCCAGCATCCTGTTCTCACAGTGGCCAACCAGGTGCCTGGGGGAAGCCCGCAAGCAGGACCTGAATGCAATAACACTCTCCCCTCCTGAGGCTTCTGGCAACTGCTGCCTCTGACTAGGGTGGTAGAGCACAGCCATCATGATTAGAAGCCATTGATAGCCCTGTCCTCCATCTCTTGTTTGGTCTTCCTCTTTTTCTACTCCCTTCTGTTTTTCCAAGCATTATTGTGTTTTCTAGTGAATCCTGTCTTCTCATTATGTGTCCAAAGTATGATAACCTCAGTTTCATCATTTTAGCTTCTAGTGACAGTTCTGGTTTAATTTGCTCTAACTTGCAATTATTTGTCTTGGTATGTCCATGGTATGTGCAAAGCTCTCCTCCAACACCACATTTCAAATGAGTTTATTTTTCTCTTATCCACTTTTTTCACTGTCCAACTTTCACATCCGTACATAGGGTGATAAAATGCACCCCTGTCTCACACCCTTCCTGTTTGGGAACCAATTGGTTTCTCTATATTCTGTCTTACATAAGCCTCTTGTCTAGAGTATAGGTTGCACATCAGAACAATCAGATGCTGTGGCATCTCCATTTCTTTTAAAGCATTCCATAGTTTTTCATGATCTACACAATCAAAGGCTTTGCTGTAATCTATAAAGTACAGGGTGATTTTCTTCTGAAATTCCTTGGTCCATTCTATTATCCAACATATGTTTGCGATATGATCTCTGGCACCTCTTTTCTTTCTAAATCCACCTTGGACATCTGGCATTTCTCACTCCATATATGGTAAAAGCCTTTGTTATAGCATCTTGAGCATTACTTTACTTGCATGGGATATTAAGGCAATAGTTCGATAATGACTGCATTCCCTGGGATCCCCTTTTTTTGGAATTGGGATGTATATTGAATGCTGCTTTCACCTCACATTCTAAAATTTTTGGTTCTTCATCATACGGTTCCTCTGTGAATGAATCTGTCATCCTTGCATCTCTTTTATAGAGTTTTTCAGTGTATTGCTTCCATCTTCCTCTTATTTTATCATGGTCAATCAGTGTGTTCCCCTGTTGATTATACAACATCCTTACTCTTGGTTTAAATTTCCCTTTAAGTTCTCTACTCTTTTGGAATAGGGCTCTTGTTCTACCTTTTTTTGTTGTCCTCTTGTATTTCTATACAATAATTATTGTAATAGTTCTCCTTGTCCCTGCATACTAGTTGCTGTATTATTGCATCTAAGATGGTGTTTCTGTCTCTTTCTGCTTTTGCTTTTCTCTCTCTTTAACCATTTTAAGAGTTTCGTCGTCATCCATTGAGGTCTTTCTCTCTTTTTAAATAGAGGTTTTGTCTTTTTGCATTCTTCCCTGATATTGTCTCTGACTTCAGTCCATAGTTCTTCTGGTTCTTTTTCAACTAAGTTTAAGGCCTCAAATCTGTTCCTTACTTGATCTTTATATTCTTCTGAGATGTTATTGAAATAGTATTTTGGTTTTATGGTTGCTTTGTTGTTGTTCTTTAGCTTTACTCTGATTTTCGATATTACCAGT
Source organism: Rhineura floridana (assembly GCF_030035675.1). Taxonomy (NCBI): domain Eukaryota; kingdom Metazoa; phylum Chordata; class Lepidosauria; order Squamata; family Rhineuridae; genus Rhineura; species Rhineura floridana. The sequence goes on from NC_084487.1 coordinate 82,921,553, forward strand.
TCATGATCTGTACCACAGTCTGCTCCTGGTCTTGTTTTTGCAGAAAGTATGGAACTTCTCCATCTTCTGCTACCAATTTGATTCCTATATTGACCATTTGGTGATGTCCACGTGTACAGTCATCTTTTTGGTTGCTCAAAAAATGTGTTTGCAAGAAACAAATCATTGGCTTCACAGAATCCAGTAAGTCTTTGTCCTGCTTCCTTTCTATCTCCTAAGCCCAATTTCTTCACAAATTCTAGTTCTTCTCTGTTCCCTACTTTTGCATTCTAGTCCATGATTATCAGAACATCTTATTTTGGTGTGTGATCAATTTCCTCCTGTACTTCTGCGTAAAATCTCTCCAATTCCTCTTCTTCTGTGTTTGCCGTTGGAGCATAGACTTGGATGATGGTTTCCTGTTAAATCTCATTGATATCACTTGGTCAAACCTTGCGTTATAGCTCCTAATTGCTTTTGTTGTATCGCTTCTCACTATTAAAGCAAGCCCATTTCTTCTTAATTTCTCATTTCCTGCATAAAATATTTTGTAGTTGCCTGATTGAAAATGTCCCGTTCCCGTCCATTTTAATTCACTCACGCCAAGTATTGTAATGTTGATGAGTTCCATTTCTTGCTTGCCAATTTCTAACTTTCCCTGGTTCATGCTTCTCACATTCCATGTTCCTACTGTGTACGTCTCCAGACTCTCCTTTCGCATCTGTGAGCAGCAGCCTCTGGGCTTCCATTTGGCTTTGACCCAGTGGCATTATTAGTCATAGCGCTACTCGTACTTGTCCATTGTTCTTCCCCAGGAGATCTCTGAGTGCCATCTGTCCTATGGGTCTCATCTTCCAGCACTATCTCGTGTTGCATTTTGAATACTCTGTTCATAGGGTTTTCATGGTAAGAGGTATTCAGAGGTGGTTTACCATTGCCTTCCTCTGAGTCTAGATGCATCTTAGTAAGAGAAAAGAATTCACATGGATTTAATAGCAGTTATTGCCCAAAGGTTTTCTCAGAGGACACGTAGAACTATTGTTCTCTGAGATCAAGTGCTGCTGTTTCTCCTTTTCTGAAAAGCCTATCTGAGCAGCATCTCAAATCCTTTTCCCAACCCAGATAAGGAGAATCAAGTCAGACCAATTGCACCAACAGCACTAGAAGCAGAGATACTGGATACTCATCCAGGTCCCAACATCATACCTGGGCCTTGGCCTGTTTGCCAGGGCCCCTCTTAAACAAGGTACCACCAAACTGAGACCTCCAGAGATAGTATCATGTGATGTAGCATTCCATGAAGAACTGCCCTCTCCTGATGGGGGACCCCATGCAACCCATTGCCTGCCTGCCACCTCAGGCAATGAAACTGGACATAACCAACAGAGAGGAGGTGGTGTACTAGGCTCCAGACAAGAGAATTGCCACTTTAAGTCTTTCCGTTCCTTGGGGAAGAGGCAGTGCATGGGAGGAGTGATCTGGTCCTGGAAGGATAAAAGTTCTCTGCTCATTTCTAGACATCATTGAAGCACGTTGGCCATTCAGAACTCTCTGAAGCTCTGAAATTCTGGTCTGCTTTGCTAGGTGCCCCATTGTGGCCCATGAGTTTCTGGGTGACAGAGGCACCTAACTGACTAAAATGAATGCACTTAGATAACTATGTCAGGAAGGATGCTGAAAGGCAGCAAACAAAAAGGAAATGCTCTAATGGAATTACACCAGTAGACAGACAGAGCCAAGAATTCTATATTGGCGTGGTTCAGAGAGATGGAATAGACAAGAAAAACAAACAAACAAACAGGAGCTTGGTATGAGTGTGACATGTGGCAGAATTATTGTTTTAATTTGTGAAATGGAGCCAATCTCTTCTCAGTAATCACTGTAATTCTGGAGTACAATTAAAGGGAATAAATCCCATAACCTTTAAAGAGTAAGAAAAGGGTCACCAGACAAGTAAGAAGCCCAAGGGAACAGTCTCTGGGATGAAGTGGTGAGTGGGAAGTAGGCAGCGAGTGGGAAGTAGGCAGCAAAAGATGTCAAGGTGTTCCAGATTCTATGAAAAAGTCCAGTTAATAGTGCCAAGAAAATGGTTCATCTAACCTACACGACAACATATTTAGAGCTCCTCTAGCGATATAAGGCACCAGGGGCACTGGTGTACAGGGAACTAGGACATCTTCCACTCAGATAGAAAGGATTAGTAGGCTTAGAAAATAAATGTTGAGCCACCTCCAGAATACCATTCTATATCACATCTTCCAACACACATTTCTTGCTATCTCTCATTGTGTACTATTCATATAACTGGAACACCATTATAGCACTGGGGTGTAAAAGGCCATCTTAATTTTCCATATACTTTGTAGATTTAATAGCAATTTTAAGCAATATTCAGACCTTTCAGGCACTTCTCCTAATGATAATGTTGCATTTGACCCATTTACGTTAAACAAACTTGCCTGCAATGCCAATAATATTGCTTGGGTAACATCATTTATGCAGCTTGCTAATTAAAAAGGACAAGTGTTGGCAAATAGCCAGAGTTCTAGTAGTCAGGCTACAGCAATGCTTATTTCTATTTTTCCTCTCCCAGCCCCCACCCTCCCAAACAGATCTTTACCTCACTGATATAGATTCCTGTGTCTTCCTCATCATCCGTGCGGTAGCAGACAGTCAAGCCCAGCTTTTCCTGGCTGCTAACACGACAAAGTTCAACTTCCTGTAGAAAAAAATACATTAGAGTGAGGTGCCTATATTGAAAATACAGTCTGTTGCATATACACAAGTCTTTGTATTACTCTATGTGGGCATGCGTGGTTTTCCAATCAGTTTAGATCAATTATTTGTTCAAGGTCAAATACTTTTGGTAACAGTGAAAACTATTTTCATTCAGTATTGCCCACTCCAATTTTCTTGGCAAAAATATTCTTTTTTTTTTAAAGAGTCCCCAAATATGCTAGAGTTGGAAGCCATTAAGAAAAATTTTGTATGACTTTAATGGTGCCAAAATCAAGAATGAAAGGCTGACAATATATCACATAAGTCATTTTACTCCTATCAAGCCAACTATTGATTTATGGGGCAGGGGAAGATAAAGTATTAATCAATCAATCAATTGATTGTCAGTCTTTCATCAGCCACGTAAACCATAAATCAAAATCAGAGTTACCTACCAAATCACATAAAGAACACAGTATTTTGTTAGGTGCAATATAAATAATAACTGATAATTGGAACATAATTCATTTTACATGCTAGGTTTATGACATGACTTTTGTCTCTGAAGTTCCAAGATATTAATGAATCTCCTTAGCTATTAAATTATTTACAACATTTAACACACTTAATAAACATGAAGTAAAAAGATATCTGCATAGTATAGTTGAATGTAGCTAATATAAATTGAAACCTGAGTGCACCAGTAAAACGAAGGTCCCTATAGTTTAGTAACTAGAGTACTGGGTTTGAATCCTAGAGATCTAGGATCAGTCAAGAAAGTGCACTGGATCATCTCTGTGGCGTCTTTAGTACTTGGTTATAGCCAACTAAAAATCATACAGTGTTTAACATTTTAATAGCACAACTGCATACATGCCTACTCAGAGGAAACAGTGGGAGCCAGGTTGCAATTCTGTGCATGCTAAAGCTCAAGTTCCACCAGAAGTGGCTCATTAGTTGGCTGGCTTCGTGGCAGTGGATCAGTGTTGCTTATTGGGAGGGGTGAAGTAGTGGGAGGTCAGCATGGTGCATTGGCAAAAGCATCACCCTGACTTTCCTGTTGCCTTGCCACTCTCCCTTCCCAGAAGCAACAGCAACTCACCTGCTGGAAAGCTAGCATAATGGTTCTGCCTCACTTGGTGAGTTGCTTCTGAGTAGACATGTATACAGTTGTGCTGTTCTACTGTTACTTAATCACTATAGTAACAAAAATGGGTTCAATTACAATAACAAGATATACATTTAAGAATATAAAGGCTTGTGGCCCTTTTGAGGCCTATAAAAAAAGCTGAATACATAATAAAGTACTGAGAGTTATCTTTAAATCATGTTAAGTAAGGAACACTGCACAAGACATTCCCTCACATCAGCCTTCGCCAGCCTTGTGTCCTCTGGGTGTTTTGGCTGACAACTCCCATCAACCCTAGCCAGCACAGTCTGATGGGAGTCATAGTCCAAAACATCTGGAGAACACCAGGTTAATGAAGGCTGCATCACAGGAAGCCTACTCTGCGGGTGATTCTACAGAGACCCTAATGCTCTTTTAGACAATTCATTGCAAAATATTCCTTTACATCTAAACAGTACTAGATGACATTTACCGTCTTAGGAGAAAACTGATTCCGTGCATAGAATGATTTACCTACTGGGACAGTAAGAAGCTACCTAAAATGTTTCTTCCAAAAGATTGCTTACTCTGATATCGTGTTTGTGTGTGTGTGTGAGTGTGTGTGTGTGAAAGTGTATGTGCATAGTGCACTCCACCAATGGAAAGGTGTGCAAATAAAATTACAGCATAATATCACCTTTCCTCAGAAACTGCACCCCACACTCCTCTGTTGTGGTGTGTTTATTCAACTTCATTCTGGTTTTTTTTAAATCAGCTATCTCCTACTCTTTGTCTCTGGAATTCAGAAGTCAGAATAGGATACATGAGGTTATTCTATTGTATCTTCACATCAGTATAATGAGGTAAAGGTAGAACATATGATTTGCTATATTTATAGCTGAGGAGGGATCTGAATGCTGTTCGCCCATGGTCAGGTCTAGCACACTATCCAACTTGGCCCTCCTCTTTTCTATGGTTCGGTTCAAGAGCATGGTCTTCTATATTTCTAAAGGCAGTTCAGTGAATATAGTGTTCTCACTATTTTGCCACAGAAATGACCTTTTAAAACAATTAATTAAATGACAGTGACTCATACCGTGAAGGATGGGAAAGTAGATAAAGGTCATCTTTTCCTTCTGAGCTGGGAAAGTACGTTCAGCAGAAGCAGTTAAATTCTCAAAGGATAGGAAAAGAGGTTAAATTGCTCATCCTCCAGGGTGATGGAATAGTGGGTTGAGTACTATAACCTTCCATTACCAGGTTAGAAGTCGTTATTCCCTTCAGCAACTAGGTTAATACTGCAATTTCTTCAGGTGATAGAAGAGTAGGCTGTAAATGTCATCCACTGTCTTAAAACTTTTCTTTGACTTAGTTCTTAAAAGAAGATTTAAGTGCAATTGTTTGGCATGCTACAAAAGTTTGCCAGAGAGCCACTATAGAAAATTTTAATCTCACTCTATGTGAAAATATATATGTTAAAGTGATTTTACATATATGGGTTATTTATATATTATTTGATTTATATCCTGCCCTTCCCCCAGCAGAAGCTCAGGGCAGCAAGAAAACTCATAAATGTTCTTCTCCACGGAAATCTCTAGTAAAAGGCAAGCAATTTATACGATCTGAAGAGAAACCAGAGCATTTTATTTATCACATTGTGTTTTTAAAAACTTCTTATAGCTCAGAAACTTTCCGTTCCACTGAAGATGAAAAAAACAAATGCCACTGATATGGAATGCATGTGGATGAAAACGCCCATGGAGAATTCTACAATCTGTATCCACATTTGAACGCTTCCCAATAGATTATGTCTCTGATTAGGACCTGGCTTACAGACATGATTCTACGCTAATTTAATGCTTTTGCTTTTTGCTTTAATCAATTCAAGGATATATCTATATAAAATGGGGAACTATTAACGTGACAATAAATATTCTGCTTAGATTGATACTACCCTGACATATGTAGGTAAAATATAGTCTGAATTTATAGTTATTTAACTGGTTTTAATTTTTAGAGCTTGATGTATACTGCTCAGAAACAACTGTAATTAAGCAGTATATAAATTGCTAAAATAAAGACCAGACAACACCCATTAGTGTATTGGAAGAATGTTATCCCAAAACCAGGGATGAACAATGTTCGGAAAAAATAGAAGATCTGCATTGTTTTGTGCCTTGTTCTTATATTATAAAATCAGAGTAAAATCTTTAGAGCCCATTTTGTGGGAAATAATATTATGACCTCTACATCTCAAATTTGTTCATTTGCTACCTCATAAAGATTCCAGAATTATTTATATCAGAGGTAATGAAACTGTTTAGGCCTGTGGGCAAATTTGGATTTTTGAATGAATGCCATGGGAGCCACCCCACTCTGGTCACTTCTTTCTGCCTACAACAGAGAGAAAGAAAGAGAAAAAGTCTACGTGACACACTTGTTTTTTCAAAGGAGATGGGTAAAACTCAGATCTAGTAGAATTAATCTGTGCCTTGAGCTGAAAGAGGAAGTGGGAAAGTATTTCACCAACCACCACCAATACGCTAACTTGTTTAATCATTGTCAGTTT